>NC_083842.1:13054569-13203868 GCF_015708825.2 Lethenteron reissneri | reverse complement strand
CCTCAATCCCTCACCCTCACCCCCCCACTTCCCTCCCCCCACCCATCCCCCACCACCCAACCATCCTTCAACCTCTCCCGACCTTTAATTTCACACGCAATGCGTGATCCCAGGTCACTGGTACACACACACACACAACGTGGTTCTCTTTCATAGAGATGACATTGTCCTGATTGTTCGCGGCTAATATCTCTTCGTGTTATCTTCCGCGAGGACATCGCCTCGCAATTTCCGCTCCGTTTAAGATCAATCGCTGTCGATGGAATGCGTCGAAGTTTCAAGGGGAACAATATCAGTAGCCTGGAGGAATCCCATGAGCTATCAAGCTCTTTATCCACACGCCAATGTTTTGCCAATGTGAACGGAATTCCTGAGCCAGTGGTGGAAATTCCACATTTCCTACGTGATGGGTCCGAAGTAGCAGCAGCAGCAGCAGCAGCGTCAATTTAGACAACCGCTGTTGAGTTTCCACTACAAACCGGTACCTAATTTATCCACCCCGTACGGAAGGGGGTGGTGGAGGTGATGGGCTTGAGTCAGACTTTCCCTCCTGGGCAACCAGCATTTAAACTTGCAACCTCCTTTCTGATTGTGAGCCGTGTGATGAGCTCATCGCATACAGGCCCTGGACGTCTGTGTGTGGGTGGGAGGGGAAAAAGAGCTTTATAGCTAATCAGATTCCTCCAGCATAAATAGATATTCTCATATTTATAGTGTAAAAAATGTATACAGCATATATCCTTGGTGTTGAGCGTGGTCATGTCTGTTATGTTTGACGTGGTGCTGCATGCTGTGTGTATGATGGGAGGGTGTGTGTGCGTGTGGCTTAATAGGTATTTTATGTGGACTGTATGATGTGGTAATGGGTATTTAATAGGGACTGTATTACTGTGCCAACACCGGTGACGACGATTCATTGAATCGGTCCTGGGCCTCCTCCCCCCCCCTAGGTCGACTCAGCCTCAAATGAGTACCTGGTGCCGTGCATAAACATCGCCACTAGGGAGACAAAGGCGGCCGGGCGTGGTGCTTGCTGGCCACCAACCCCATCGTGTGCCGTGTCGGCCTTAATAGGCGCTCGCTAACAGCACTTGCCCCAAAAGTCTGTTGAGGCTACACGGGGGGGAAGGGGCATCTTTGTCTTTGTTGTTATTGGCTTTGTAGCACAAAGCCGCACGGTTCGTATCGTACTGTAGTCTCCCAATAATGCACTGTACCAATCAACACATGACCAATGTAATGCGTAATCAGAGAGGTGCGATCTCGATAAATAACAACAACAGCAGCAGCATCAGCAGCGGGTCAATCTTCAATGCGGGAGTTAGACAGGGTTTGTCGGATCACGTAACATCATCGTCGTCGTCGTCTTCATCATCATCTTCGCCAGGCTATTCTTGTTAGCCAAGCGTCTAATAAATTGGACGACCGTTGTGAAGATAGAGCGATGGGAATGCCCATCATATCGCCCGCGCGCGTGTGTGTGTATCTATTTAAAAATAAAAATAAACATTCGTCAATATTAGCGTGCAATTTTAAAGGAAAACAATACAATATTATGGTCGTTCAACATTCTGTTCTTAATACACGGCTCGGTGCAAGTGGAGGCAGCAATCATAATCGCACGAGTTCGACACCCGACTGGGATTGTGAGGTTGTTATTCTTTGGTTCTTTCGGTTAAGTCACGTCTAAAGATAAAATAATAAATTAAATAATATTTAAGGCACCGTCACAGAAATGACCTCTCTCTTTGTGCCGATATGTGTCCTCTCTCTGTGTGTCCTTGTGATGTCTGTCTGCTTGTATGTCTGTCTATAGTTTTTCTAGTTAGATTTTTGTTGCTATTTCTTTTATGCCTGATGATGATTGCTTGTGTTGCAATCGAAACGTCGTAATGTGCTATTATTTAATTTATTATTTTATCTTTAGACGTGACTTAACCGAAAGAACCAAGAATAATTCCTGCAGTCACGAAAGCTCCAAAATTAAGATTGTGAGGTTGGTTGATTCAACGACATCATCATCATCGCCGCCGCCACCACCATCATCATCATCTCCTGGTTTTATTGTCACTGACACAAACGCATCGAGATCACTTCGCGCGCAAGGAGTGGCATGGATGAACGCACCACCCGTCAACCCGTTCAGTTTACCCGAATTCTTGTACAGGCACATTTGAATTTTCGGGTCTATACGGCGTTACAGACGTTTTAATACGGGCAAAAAACATGAAATGTCTATTTGTTTGCGTTTCTCCCTTGTGATGGGACTTTTATAGGATGAACGTTGAGATTTATAAGGGCACGGGGTGACCAGTAAGGTCTGAATTGTTCTGTAATAAGGTAGGGCACTGATATAAGGGGTTGACAGGTATGATGAACGTGTAGCCATTTCCTGCTTATCTCACCGTACATCAGAGGTCGCAAACGGGTTTTGATTCCTTACCCGTACCCAGCCGCACCAGTGTCGCAAACGGGTACCCGTACCAGTACCCTACCCGATACCCGGCTATCCGTACCCGGCCGGGTACGGGTAGGGTACGGGTACCCGATTGCGAGTGACAAACGGTTACTCACCAGTGACTCACGGTCTACACCGTACCCGGCCGCACCAGGGTCGCAAACGGGTACCCGTACCCTACCCGTACCCGACCGGGTATCGGGTAGGGTACGGGTACCCGATTGCGAGTGACAAACGGTGACTCACCAGTGACTCACGGCCTACCCGTACCCGTACCCGGCCGCAACAGGGTTGCGAACGGGTACCCGTACCCATACCCGGCTGAGTACGGGTAGCCGGGTATCGGGTAGGGTACGGGTATCGGGTACCCGATTGCGACCTCTGGGATGAAGCCATGTTGCAGGCGCGGGTGGGTTGATTTTTGGAACTTGAATTGTGAGAAGAGACAAGACGTTGGGAAATGAGTGACAAACGGTGACTCACCAGTGACTCACGGCCTACCCGTACCCGGCCGCACCAGGGTCGCAAACGGGTACCCGTACCCTACCCGATACCCGGCTACCCGTACCCGGCCGGGTATCGGGTAGGGTACGGGTACCCGATTGCGACCTCTGGGATGAAGCCATGTTGCAGGCGCAGGTGGGTTGATTCTAGGAACTTGAATTGTGAGAAGAGACAAGACGTTGGGAAATGAGTGACAAACGGTGACTCACCAGTGACTCACGGCCTACCCGTACCCGGCCGCACCAGGGTCGCAAACGGGTACCCGTACCCGGCCGGGTACGGGTAGCCGGGTATCGGGTAGGGTACGGGTATCGGGTACCCGGTTGCGACCTCTGCCGTACATAGAGCGACAAGGGGCGGTGGGGAGGGCTTCATCCAGCAGTGGCTAGAACACGGATGATGAAATGCCACTGCCATTCATCCGTGACGATGTGCGTTCTCTGTCAATCACATTTCGTTTGATGCGCGCGCCCTCAATCCAATTCATTGATTCATTTTGCCCGTCTGCTTTTGCCAGCTACTGCCCAGCGGCTGTTAGTTTTTTTCTTTCTATTCGCGCTTATAGAGGGGGGGGGGGGGCACTCGAGGGGACCGTTCCGAGCCAAGGGCTTCCTACGCAAGACTGCGTTTTTAAAAATGTATAAATAGTACGTGGCATTGTTTTGTTATTTTGCGGATGGAGCGGTGGTGCAGCGGTTAGCGATTTTTTATTTTTATTTTTTTTACCAATGTGGAAACCCAAAGCCTCTCCCTTTATAATTCGATTTCCCCGACCGCAGGCGAAGGCGAGCGATATCCGATATCTGGCCTCAACCGTACGAGACACGCATTCGAACACCCATTCAGTCAGTGTATCGCATTACACTTAGAGAATAACAAGCCTTCAGAGCTAATTCGTTGTCGTGCGGTGGTGGTACTGGCAGAGATGGTGAATGTTGGTCTTTTACAAAGCACACCACCACATTCCCCCACCACCACCACCACGACCATCCACGCTTTCACCAGTACCTCACCCACCCATCGGTGTGATTAGTGAGGCATGGCCATCGGGTGGGGGGTAAGGGTGGGTGAGAGGCTTCATCCAGCAGTGGATTGACAATTTTCCGCACCGTACATACAAAGAGAAAAATATATGAATATTAAATAAATAATAAAACTCGGCGAGCGTGGAGACAGGCGAAGCGCAAACGGGCCCGAGTTACTTACAGATCGGCAAATTCAATATCCAATTGGCCGTTCCTTATTAATGCGCAATTTTGCAGCGCGGTTTTTTTTTTCTTATTCCTTCATCATCATCCTTCATTTAGCCCGATGTTTACGCGCTGACGAAGGGATAAACTGGGCGGCTCGCCTAAGGGGGGGGGGGGCTCCCTAAAACCCACAACTGAGGCACCCAACCACCCCTTGAGATTTATATTTGTTCTACGCAGGGATCAGAATTTCTCGCCCAATAATAGTTATTTTTTTCCGGTCCGTCGGCAGACTTGAGTCTTCGCGGCGAGCAGGCAGTGGGCGTCAAACTCGATGTGGTGTGCCGGGAGCAGAAATTTTATTTTTTCTGGTCCGTCGGCAGACTTGAGGCTTCGCGGCGAGCAGGCAATGGGCGTCAAACTCGATGTGGTGTGCCGGGAGCAGAAATGTGGGGGTGCCACGGTGGCGAGATGTTAGCTACCTCGCCTGGCATGCAGGAGGGTCGTGGGTTCGATTCCGACCCTGATTGATTCCGACTCTATATTTGGAGTTTGAATGTTCTCCCCGTGGTGGCGTGGATTTTCCCCGGGTCCCCCGGTTTTTCTCTTCACATTTAGAATGAACACGCGTTCAGGGTATTTGGCTGCGAGAAATTTCCACGTGATAAGCCACTTTGTTGAGCTATCATTTGTGGCCGGGTCACTTATGAAAAAGAGCTATTAAGCTCAGTGGGCCTTACCTGGTAAATAAAAAATAGTTTATAGTTTGTTATGTTCCGATTTGACTGGTAGACTGGAGTATAGGAACGTGACGAGCAGCCATAACCATAGCGACGATAGGTATACTGGATGTGGTGTGCTGGGTACGGAAATATGTTCTGGGTTGCTGGTAGACTGGAGCAGAGGGACGTGACTAGCAGCCAACAGCCACGGCCAAGATAGGTGAGGAAATATTTTCGACGTTGCGAAGCTGGACAGACTTCGGAATGTATCTCGCTCCGTCATTGCGGCCGTTATGGTTACGCTTGTGGGTGACGGGGCTGGCGGCTCCCAGTAAACGCGAGCAGTGTTTGGTAACGATGCGGCCGGAGGTCAACACTCATGACAGGAGGGACGGGACGTCCACCGCAGAGACGGAGCGATGAAATCGACGTGTGCGCAGGGTGCTCGAAGGATTGTTGGATCCCCGAATGCTTGAGAGATGGCGACGGCTTGGGGAGGCGTTAATCCAGCTGTGGAGTGATCATAGCTGCTGCTGCTGCTGCTGCGGATATTCTCCGGCGTGCTGTTGCCTCTATAACACCAGGATGCCTGGCGGCAGGGATTGAAAGAGGCCCATGTTTTGCTGAGTCAGTGAAGTTGAGATGTTAACTACCTCGCCTGGTATACAGGAGGTCGTGGGTTCTATTCTGACCCAAGACGCCTGTATATTTGGAGTTTGCGTGTCTCTCTCTCTCCGTGGTCATCTGGTTTTCCCCTCCACATTTGGAATTGACATCGTGTGTTGTGAGTTTTTTGGCTGCTATACATTTCCACATGATAAGCCACTTCGTTGGGCTATCATTTGTGGCGATGTCGCTTCTGAAAAATAGCTACATAGCCCAGTGGGCCTTAACTGGTAAAATAAAAAATAGATTCGATTTAGTTTAGAAACTGGGCCTGAAATAAGTGCTGCTGGAAAAATCTTGGTTCACACGTTTAGTGGCAAAGCGAAACAAAAAAAAACGATGTGCCTATTTATATTCTCTGGTTTCCCTAGAAGTTAGAACTTCTGTTAACATGATAACAAATTATTTGGTGATGCTGCCGCTGGTGCTGATTGCGTTGGCAGTGATGCACTCGCAACAAATGGCCAACAACAACAACAACAAACTATTCTAACGCATTCGTCAATAACACTGTGGCCTTGAAAGGAACAAAAATATTGAATAAGCATTCTGGGAACTGGGTATTCTTCCATAGCTCTTCATGTTGCATTGTAATGTACGTGTGTATGTATGCATGTTGAACTTCTTTCGCACCGTACTCAGCCAACCGTGCTCATCGGATGTAGGGGGGGGTAGGGACAACAAACAACACACACAAAACAGTTCTAAAGCTATGCGTTTGTCAATTTAGATCAGGGATGGGGAACGTCTGGCCCACGGGCCGTATGAGGCCCGCGATATCATTGGGTCTGGCCCTGCCAAGGCAACCACAGGCGGGACTCGAAATTCAATAAATCGAGGAGCAAACCTGAAAAAGCAGTTGCGAGTAGCAGCAACATCATCAATAGCCAGCTAACATCACCACATGCCTCACCAAAGAGAAGCAGTTCCAGCCATCACATTAGGGGTGAGTTAATTAAATGTGCGACCAAATATAACAGGCTAATTTTTTAGTTTATAATTTTGTATGGCCCGCGAATGATGTTATAAATATCCAAGTGGTCCTTGGCAGAAAAAAGGTTCCCCACCCCTGATCTAGACGATGATTTCAAAATGCACAGCTCCCAGTGGCTTCCTGATATCGCAAGGAAGAACGTTCCAGACGGCCGCGGAAGGGCATCTGAAAGCGCCGCGCGACGCAGTGACCGTCTCCTGTTCGACGTTGCTAATGAGTTGGAGTGTAAGTTGTGCAACGCGGTGGGGGGGGGGGGTGCAGAGCTTAGCACGCTGCACTATGAATGACCCCAGCGACGCGAGGTCACCTGAAATGTTGCTGGACCGACCGCCGGCCCTTCACTCACTGGCGTGGTGACGTAGGTCAAATAAACTCCCCACGCCCCCCTCACTCCCAATGGCCGAAAGCACATTGGGAAAATCCTTCGTAACATCCAGCAGTGGATTGGCACAGTGGGGCTGAGCGTGAAAGCAAAACGAGTCAAATCGGTGAGGTTTCGCGTGAGTCGAACGAAGCGGTTGACGCTCGGACGTGAGAACATCAAAACAAATCTCAGCATTTGCGTGCGTTGCAGGGCACGTTTGAGTCCGTGAGATTCTGTCTAGGGGGTTGCGGAAACCCAAAAAAGCCACCCACCGTCTCTGGCCTGCGTCGGATTACGTTGGCTGTCTCCCCCGAGGCTCGGCAAGCCAGACGAAAGCACCCCTTGGGAATTTGTTTTTTTTTGGTGTCGCTGTTGTAAAGTCTTTTTAAGGCTCAGAGAGACTCGCTACGTCGTGTGTAGACCAAATGGCCCTCGCACGATATTGCCTTTGCGGTCTTAAACCCTGGACTGCAACGCTTCGCTACCCCAAGGGCTTTTAAGAAAGGCATGGGGGGGGGGTACACGTTCAGCTTGTCATGTGCAGTGGCGTTGCTCTTGTGTGAAGGCGGTGCAATTGCGTACGCGTGCCAAGATGGGGCCCATTCGCCGGGGAGCTACGTCGGAAGGGGGGTGGGCCAAATTCAGAATCAGATTATTTATTTATACTCGAGGAATCCGATGAGCTGTGAAGCTCTTTTCCCACACATGATCTAGTAGAACGTCCCAAAAGCAATAAACTCTACAAAAAAAACCACGATAGGAGTGCAAAGTAGAGGAAAGGTAAACACATCGCTGAAAATATATATACACGAATAAAACGAAACTCTTTTATTATATTACCAGTCGTTAACTTCTTTTTCAGAAGCGACCTGGCCACACGAATGATAGCTCAACAAAAAAAGCGTGGCTCGGCACGTGCAGATTTACAGCGTCTCATCCCTCCACAATGTTTGCACCTTGGCCCATGCCGACCACTGCGCGCACCTCGCACCTAGCGTCCGGACCCAAAAAATCTTTAATTAAGAAAAGCAAAGCGTGAGTCAGAGAGAGAGAGAGGAGAGAGAGAGAGGGAGATGAGATGAGAAGAACCTCACTGAACTCGAGAGTCAACACGATTGCACGTCGGCCCGCTC
Source organism: Lethenteron reissneri (assembly GCF_015708825.2). NCBI lineage: Eukaryota > Metazoa > Chordata > Hyperoartia > Petromyzontiformes > Petromyzontidae > Lethenteron > Lethenteron reissneri. The sequence continues at coordinate 13,195,837 of NC_083842.1, read as the reverse complement.
AAGAAAGGGTAGAAAGGGTAGAGAGAGGTAGCGGGGGCGGATGGTGAGATAGACGCGTGCGGTACGCTGGCTCCTTCAAGCCGCCGACGATGACCGCCGCCGTTGTTCCTTTTCGCTTGCCGCTGCCCGGTCACGCGTGCCGAAGTGATTGCCGCTTGCAACCTCCTCCCCCCACCTCACCCCCTGCCGCGGAGGGAGAAGGGCACCACGGTACGTTCGCGGAGCGTGCGTGCGTGCGTGCGCAAACAAGGGAGGAGAGGGCCTGCGTTGGTACAGCCGTGAATGGTCCAGTGATTTTCACCGCGACCTTATTTGCCCCCTGATGTGGTGCGCGTGGGAGGGTGTCCTCCTTTGTTGTTGCTGCTGTTGCTTTGTTGTTGTTGTTCATTTGCGTCCACCGATGTGTGTATGGGCAGTGGTAGTGTAGCGGGTAGCGCTGTGCTGCGCTACGAACACCGGCGAGTTCGATTCCCGCTCACGGCCAACACCAGTGGCGATTTTCGGAACCGGTCCTGGGCCTCCCCTAGGTTGACTCAGCCTCAAATGAGTACCTAGAGCGGTGTGTGTAAAACAATGCCACTAGGGAGATAAAGGCGGCCGGACGTGGTGTTGGCGATTCACCCCCTCGCGTACCGTTCCGGCCTTCATAAGTGCTCGCTAACAATACTTTCCCAAATCGTCTGTCAAGGCTATACGGGGGGGGGGGGGGGGGGGGGGGGTCTTTGTCTTTTTTTTGTATTTCCCTCATTAAAATGCAAATCAATTTATAACATTTTTTGACATGCGTTTTTCTGGATTTTGTTGTTGTTATTCTGTCTCTCACTGATCAAATAAACCTACCATTAAAATTATACACTGATAATTTCTTTGTCATTGGGCAAACGTACAAAATCAGCAGGGGATCAAATAATTTTTTCCCTCACTGTATGTATATATGATCACGTGCCCTCAAAGTGCACCTGGCCTGTCACAGGCGCCGCGGTGACGTCGCCGTCACTTCGTGCTGAATGGCGGATATTGGTGTTGGTATCATATTCTCCGTATGCACAGCAGACGCACTTTTGGTGTTTGAATTTTTTTTAAAGCAAGAGTTGTGGGTGCGTCGTAACGTCTCGAAGCTGCGTGTGTGTGTGTGATACCAGATCTGCGGTACCGTCTTACTTTAACGGTGCGTCTTATTATCTGGAGAATATGGTCATAGAAAAACAATAGACTTTGCCCTCTCTGGAAATAATACAGGTGTTCTGCCTGTGTGGTTAATGCAGACTTGATGCCTTGGAATAGGTGTCTGTTTGATGTTTGAACCTCAGTGGTGAGATGTTAACTACCTCGCCTGGTATACAGGAGGTCGTGGGTTCGACCCCGACCCTGACGCATGTATATTTTTAGTTTGCGTGTTTTTCTGCCCGTGGTCGCGTGGATTACTCTCTGGATCCGGTTTTTTGCCTTCCACATTTAGAATCAACGCGTGTTCAGAGTATTTGACTGCTATACATTTCCACGTGATAAGCCACTTCGTTGAGCTATCATTTGTGATGACGAGGTCGCTTCTGCAAAAGAGCTGCATAGCTCTGTGGGGCCGTACCTAGCAGACAAAATAAAATATACAACTCCTGTATTCTTAGTAATAGGTTTTTACCCTTTCAACTGGTACAAAAACTGACACCTTTATACAAGGCATCATGTTTGCAATAACCACAACACAAGCAGTCAAAATGCAAACAAAAAGAAACAACTCTGATAATGATAATGATATGCACTGTCCTTGAAGTTGATTGGTCCACACCCGAGACAGCTTTTTTTAAATCCTTTATATTAAGTTCACTTGCTTGCTTGCTTGCGTGCTTGCTTACGACCGTGCAAATCTTTCGGTCGTTTTTTAACCCACTTTCCGTGATCCAATCGAGCTGACATTTTGCACACAGACTCGTGCGTGACAATTAATTTTCGTGAAAAAAAATTCCCAAATTTTACACTGTTTTATAGTGAAAAACTTTGTTTTTACGGGTTAATTTTTTTAGAGCCTAGTCTCCACTGGTGTTGGACCAGATGACGCCAAAAGGCGTACAACTCAAAAACAGTGCACTATCAGAGTATTGAGAGCTCGGGGTAATCATTTACACTATGAGACATTTCCTTTACCAGTGGCAATTTTGACTGCTTGTGTTGTATAAAGGTGTCAGTGTTTGTAGCAGTTGAAAGGGTAAAAACCTATTACTATATTTTGCCACTAGTAAAGAAGATGTCTCATAGTGTAAATCCTGTATTCTTGCCGCGCAGGGTAAAGCCTATTGTTTTTTTTCATCATCTCGATACCGGCAAAAACAGGTCTCATAGATAATATGGCAGTAAATTCATGACCCTTTGTCAATCCACGACTGGATGAAAGCCTCCCCAGGACGTCGGCCACCTCTCCCCATCCCTGCGACCACGTTGGCAGTCCAACCGGCGTCCCTCGTGGTCCCACACTCCTCGACGTTGGGGATTCCCTCCAGGATGCGCGCGCGTTCACCCCCCCCCCACCCCCCTCGTTAGCCGCCCTGAGTATTCCCGTGATTTTTAAATCCTTTATATTTAGTTCACTTGCTTGCTTGCTTGCGTGCTTACGACCGTGCAAATCTTTCGGTCGTTTTTTAACCCACTTCCCGTGATCCAATCGAGCTGACATTTTGCACACACGTCATGTTGTGCGTGACAATTTATTTTCGTGAAATTTTTTTCCCAAAATTTTCAACATTTTAGGACAAATTTTTTTTATATTTAATTACCAATTGCTTAATGGTGGCAGGCAATCATCTGACCCATAGGTGGCAGCCATCTCAAGCCAGAGGACGAGAGGACTCTAGCCGCCCGTTTCAAAGACCAATGTGGGCTAGCACGCATATAAAGGATTTATAGTGAAAAACTTTGTTTTTACGGGTTAATTTTTTATTATTATGGAGCTTTCTCGATCCTTCGGTCCGCCCCTCCACCCCCCCTCTTATCCGTTTGTAAAGGATAAAGCTTATCCTCTCCGATATATTATGAAACCACTGGAAGCGATGCCACTTTTAAATCATCGAGATTGAAAATTCATTTCTTTTAAACTGCTTTTTGGGTTTAGTTTGTTGCACTCCCCCCACCACCCACCACCACACCTCCTGTTAGCACGGTTGGCTACGCAGGATGCAAAAGAGGTTCAACATACACACTACCCATACACTAAACGCTGCACCTCCGATTAGCACGGTTGAATTTCAACTTACACATATGTACAAACTCGCCGTAACCACCCGCCCCGCGAACACCGCCGGAGCAGCAGGCGTCCTAAGCCAAGCGAGCGGTGGCTTTTTGAAGCGCCGCTGCCACTTTGCTGCTGTATAATTCACGGCTCTCGTGCTGACAAATCGGCCGGAATTTCGCCCCGATCTCATCGGATCTCGGCGAAGGCTGACGGAGAACGGTGGGGGGGTGGGGGGTACGGTAGTGGTTAACTCCACCGGGCAGAGCTCAGAACGGCCGATCCGCCGTTCGCACGCGCCAGGTTGCCACGGGCGTTTTCCCGGCGGTGGGGAATTGTTACGGAGAGCATAAGTGGCGGGCGGGGGGGGGCAGCAGTGGCTATGAATTCCCTCGTTGTGCCGCTCTTCCTTCGCTGATGCTGCCGCGCCTTTGCCGTGACGTGCCGTGGTGAGGTACGGTCAAAATGAAGCTTCCCCACCCCTCATCCGACCGTGGATTTGATTGACGGGCGGGCGGGCGCTGTGCACGTGCGTGGCGTGCGAGCGCCACGAAGATTGGTTATGGAACAAGAGAATTGCGACCGCGTGTCTCGCCTTCACGGCGCACACTTTGCTATCTTATTCTCACTTCACTATGTGTGCACGTTGAACTTCTTTCGCACCGTACGTAGCCTGCCGTGCTAATCGGAGGTGCATGGGCAGCATAAAGATCGATTACACTGGTCAACAAAAAAAAGAAATGTTTTTCTGGCCTGGAATTTTGCAACTGTTCTAGACTAATTTCAGGGTGTTGATTCCAAATCTGATCTCAGATTTGCTCTATCACATCTAATTTTTTGCTATCGGCATACCCCATTTTAATTGACTTTACCCGAAATTAACTCTGTCACTTATGATTGCAAGTTGTTGCGAGTCAGTGACTGCTTTAGTGTTAAAATATGGTGCTGTATTTTAGGATAGAGTGTTTATAATATCATTTTATGCAGATATCCACATTCATTTAATATTTTTCTTCTGCAGTTTTTATTGAAAATGCAATATTTGATATCTCAAAAACCTGATGTGATAGACAAAAACTGATGCCAGATTTGGAATGAGCACCCTGAAATTACCTTAAAACCGTTGGAATACCTTATGCCAGAAAAAGTGTGTTGACCAGTGTTATGGAACAAGAGAATGGGAATTCAGTATCCCACACGCACAATGCGCTCTTGGCTATGCTTTCCAACCTTTGCTATAATTTTCCCACTTCACTAAGCACCTGTAGCATAAAGATCGGTTGCGTAACACGAGAATGGCCACTCTATTGCACCTGCACACCGCACACTTTGCAATATTTTTCCCACTTCACTAAGCACCTGTAGCACAAAGATCGGTTGCGTAACACAAGCTAATGGCCACTCTATTGCACCTGCACAACGCACACTTTGCAATATTTTTCCCACTTCACTAAGCACCTGTAGCACAAAGATCGGTTGCGTAACACAAGCTAATGGCCACGCTATCGCACCTGCACAACCCCGACTTTACAATATTTTTCCCACTTCACCAAGCACCTGTAGCACAAAGATCGGTTGCGTAACAAGAGAATGGTCACTCAATATCTCACCTTAACGGTTTCTGTTTTTAGGTTAGATCGCGTCAATATAAATGTGTCTTCTTGGTTCTTTCGGTAAAGTCACGTAGAAGGAAAATAATAAAATAATAAAAATTAAACATAATGAAATAATTCTCACGACGTTTCGGCCACAACGCAAGCAGCCGTCTTCAGGTGGAGAACAGGTCTGTCGAGAAGGCAGAGCCTGAATGGCACGCCCCAGGCTTGGAGCGACTATTTATGCTAGGATAGACGGGCGAAGAGCGTCTTGACAATTATTTTATTATGTTTTATTTTTATTATTTTATTATTTTCCATTCTACGTGACTTTACCGAAAGAACCAAGAAGATGAATCCCTGCAGTCACTAAAGCTTCAAATCTAAATGTGTCGTAAACCCGCCACCACCCGACACAGCCAACTAGTAAGGCTTGTCACGTATCGGACGATTCTGGCAAATCGCCCGATGCAGCTGGTTGTTGTAATCACCAGCGAAACATCACAATACTAAAATTGTAAATGCCGTGGGTTTTACTCTCCAAGACACAACTAGTGGCGCTGAAGTAGTCACTAATTGGGCACGTCTTATTCACGTGAGACACGTTACTGATTGGCTGCGTCGTGTGGTGGCCGGTCTAACGATACATTTAAATGTACGCAATCTAACCCCAAAAAATTCCTTTATTATGGATATTATTGGTCGCGAAAGCCTACTGCTACGTGTTAAAGCGGATATCACACCTGCACAATGCACACTTGGCTATGTTTTCCGACTCTCCTCTTTTTTCCCATCGCTTACATGTATATATGTTTCTAGATTTGAAGCTTTCGTGACTGCAAGGATTCAATATTCTTAGGGTTTTTTTTCGGTAAAGTCACGTAGGTAAAAAAATTAAAATTAATAAAAGTAAAATGAAAATAAAATAAAAATCACGACGTTTCGGAGGCAACACAAGCTTTTTATTTTTATTTTACTTTGATTAATTTTTCTTTTTTACTTACGTGACTTTACCGAAAAAAAACCTAAGAGTGTATATATGATTGTTGAACTTCATTCACACCGTACGTAGCCACCCGTGTGAATCGGAGGTGCGGGAGAAGGACAACAAACTGAATACAAAAAGCAGTTCTCAAAAAATGGCCTTTGTCAATCTCGCTGATTTGAAATTGCCATAGCTTCCAGTGGATTCCTAATATCGTGAAGAAGAACATTCCAGACGGCCGCAGAAGGGCATCTGAAAGCGCCCCTCGACGCATTGACCGTCTTTGTTTGCGTGTCTTTCAAAATGAGGCCATGGCGTGTCAGGTGACACATCCACGAGGTAAATTGTTGCTTTGTTCTGAAAGCCACAACAGCCTCGCAATGCCTATACGCAGTGGAACAACACAAATAATAATGACAATGATATTATATTCTTAGGTTTTTTCGGTAAAGTCACGTAGGTAAAAAAATGTAAATTAATAAAAGTAAAATAAAACAAAATAAAATCACGACGTTTCGGAAGCAACACAAGCCTTTTATTTCGTTTTATTTTAGTTTTATTAATTTACATTTTTTTACCTACGTGACTTTACCGAAAACACCTAAGAATATGAATCCTTGCAGTCACGAAAGCTTCAAATCTAGAAACATTGATATTAGGACTCGCAGATATCTATACGTCATTCGCGACCCTTTGTCGATCCACTGCTGGATGAAGGCCTCAACTTCTCCCCGTCGGTCACACGGGGGGGGATTGTTTGACCGTAATTGATGTTTAAACGTGGCCACTGCCGCTACGTTGGATGTTTGACCATACTTCACCACGCTGGTCGGTGCGGGTTTGTGAAAGCGGAAAACAGCACTTGTAACAATAACAGTCTCTTACAGGCTTTATGTGGGCATCTTTGTCTTGTTATATTTCAGGACCGCTGGTGACAGCTTGGGGGGAGGTTTTCAGCCAACAGGGATCGAACTCGGGCGGTCGGGCTCGCGTTGTTGCGCGTCACTTTTCTTTGGCGCACTGCGCTAATCGCGTCTCCGTTCCGTTCCGCGCTCAGTGAAATAACAGTCCCTCCACCCCCCCCCCCCCCCAAAAAAAAAACGAAATCCGAAGGGCCGTTGTTCTTTTGTACGCTCAGTACTGTACGTGCGGTGGTAACAAACAAAAAAATATCCCTCTTAGAATGTTACTATGACAACGGCAAATGCTGTCTCCTGCTTTCAACATCTGAAACCCGGTCCACCGGCCGCCTGCCTTTAAATTTTTCATGCGAAATCATTCCAGATACGTAACAACGATGATGAACGAAAACACAAGTCGATCGGCCGTGCTCGATTCGCTGCTGGATGTGAAGACGTCCCGCATGTAGCTACTATCGCCTCCCAGGGTCACGCGGTGTAATCATCGACTCAGCACTGCCCATAGATCCAACACTGCCCATAGACTCAACACTGCCCATTCACCCAACACTGCCCATAGATCCAACACTGCCCATTCACTCAACGCTGCCCATAGACTCAGCACTGCCCATAGATCCAACACTGCCCATTGACCCAACACTGCCCATAGACTCAGCACTGCCCATTGACCCAACACTGCCCATTCACTCAACACTGCCCATAGACTCAGCACTGCCCATAGATCCAACACTGCCCATTGACCCAACACTGCCCATAGACTCAGCACTGCCCAGATCCAACACTGCCCATTCACTCAACACTGCCCATAGACTCAGCACTGCCCAGATCCAACACTGCCCATTGACCCAACACTGCCCATAGACTCAACATTGTCCCGATCCAACACTGCCCATTGACCCAACACTGCCCATAGACTCAACACTGCCCATAGACTCAACACTGCCCATAGACTCAACACTGCCCATAGACTCAACACTGACCATTGACCCAACACTGCCCATAGACTGAACACTGTCCATAGACTCAAACACTGCCCATTGACCCAGCACTGCCCATTGACCCAACACTGCCCATTGACCTAACACTGACCATTGACCCAGCACTGCCCATTGACCTAACACTGACCATTGACCCAGCACTGCCCATAGACTCAAACACTGCCCATTGACCCAACACTGCCCATTGACCCAGCACTGCCCATTGACCCAGCACTGCCCATTGACCCAACACTGCCCATTGACCCAACACTGCCCATTGACCCAGCACTGCCCATTGACCCAGCACTGCCCATTGACCCAACACTGCCCATTGACCCAACACTGCCCATTGACCCAGCACTGCCCATAGACTCAAACACTGCCCCTGCACATGAAGCAGTCCCCATCCTTCACCTCCTTCCGTTCTACTCTCTTCGAGTCTCACCTCCTCTTCGCCATCGCCCATTCCCTTCCTCTTCACCTCCCCTCGCCCCTCCACTCTTGCCCGTCCCTTCGTGAGCTTACCCCTCCCTCGCCGTCACGCGTTCCTCACTACCTCGTAGCCGCCCCCTCTCCCCCGCCATCGACAACGTTCCCCCTCCGTGTCGCCGCTCCTTAAGCCGCGTCACAGAGCAGCGCCATTCGAGTGACGGCCTCTCGACAAACCTGACTTAGATTCGATTTTAGTTCCTCCCGCACACGAGCACCGATTCCATCGCTTCGCCATCTCCCCCGCGATGAACGTCCCTGTGCGGGACGCGTTGCGTTCCCAGGGGGCTGCCGCCGCTCTCTCTTCTTGAATTTCGTCCCACCCCCCCCCCCCCGCCCCTCAATGCCATGATGTGCCTATGTCCAATCCTCACTTTTCCTAACCAGCTTCGCTAATGCCGTTAACCTTGCGCGTGCGCACGTACGCTCCGTAATCCGTGCCTCTCTCTCTCATTGAAATTCCAAGCGCGTGCATCTCTCCCACCCCTTTTACTTTTTTGTGCCCACTTATTCCATGTTTATACGTACTTTCGTTAATGACCACACTTCTGAACCGTGCCCGTAGTGTGTCAGTACGCACAGAACCCGTTTTTTTTTATGCTGAGGCCACGGTGATCTTCTGTCCGTTCAATTGGCCTAGCCGTCTCCCGAGCCAATGTTCCCAGCCCGTACTATTCGGCGGTAATTATCAACGCGCTTCGTTGAGCTGTCATTTGCGATGTCCAGGTCGCTTCTGAAAGAGGTCTACGCAGCTCAGTGTTGGGGGCCTCAAGCTGGTTAAATAAAGAACAAAACAATGGTTTGGTTTATCTTCTTGGTTCTTTCTAAAGAACCAAGAAGATGAATCCCTGCAGTCACGAAAGCATTAAATCGAAATGGTTTAGTTTGTTTTCTAGTCTATAGTTGATAGCAATGGACTCACAAGCAGAGGAGTGAATACGCTCAAAAGAGGGACCTGTCTACCGTGGAGACGGAGCCACGAAATCATCTTCAGTGCAGCTTCTAGATGGAATGTTATATTGCAAGGAGATCAAGGCGGCCGGGCGGGCGGGCATGGTGCTGGTCACCCACCCCCGTCATGTGCCGTGCCGGCCTTCATAGGCGCTGCTACTTGTCGAAAACACCACTTGTCCCAACAGTCTCTTACAGGCTATACGTGGGCATCTTTGTCTTGTTACATTTCAGGACTGCTGGTGACAGCTTGGTGGGGTGGGCGGGGGTTGATGGGAGGTTTTCAGCCAACAGCTGATAGATCATGGCTGATCATGATCATGATTATGCTTAACCCTCATTTTGCAAAGGATCGGTGTCTGACCCTGCAACATGAGTTGGATTGCCGGGCCAGGTCTCACATTAACGGTGGGTGATATCTCAGCCAGTCCTCTGTGACCGCCACCCCCTCCCCTCGCTTCACTAACCTAGCAGTGGATTGATCACGGCTGACGATGACTACGATCTCACAAAGGGAGCGACCACCACTCCCCCCGTCGCAATTCAGAGGCCGTGTCGAACCACTCGGGAGCGTCTACTAACCCAACCGAGAATAAATATACGTTGTAATTTATATGAATGCATTAACCCCCCCCCCCTCCCCCCCCGGGCTTCGAACCCGATTGGCTTACGAATGACGACATTTATCACCCGCTCTATTTAAGACCGAAACAGGAGGAGGATTTCTCCACAATTGTGGCTGTCGCCTGATGATGTTGGTTGTTGTTGTAATTACCGGCGAAACGTCACGCGGTACCTCAAATTGTAAACGTCGTAGTGGGTTTACTCTCCAGCACACCGTGTGTGCTGTAACTAGTAAACTAATTGCCACATTTAGTTTACGTGACAAACCCTTAATAATTGGCTGTCGCGTGCTGACGGGTTTACGCGATCTAACCCAACAAACTCGGTTATGGATAAGGGCTCAACCCGAGCTATGAGTGCTCTGATGCTTGTGTAGTGGCATAGAATAGTAATGTATCAGCATAGCGCTGTCTGCTGGCAGGGAAGGGGATCTGCGGCTTACGGCAGCCAGGATATACACCAGAAGGGGGATCTCGGGGAAAGGTCACAGAAGGGGCACACCAAGAACCCGCTGGTAGGTTCTAGAAAAGGGGTGTGGCTGGGGGTGGAGCCAGGCCACGCTGACAGTATAAGAGGGGCCCCTGTGGGGGACCTCGGGGCTGTCGACTGTAAGTGGGGGTCCCCGTCGTGCTGCTCAAGTCCAGCGTCGGCGTCGTCACCATTCTTCTCTTCGTCGCCGCAGTCGCCGTCACTTGATATTGCGCTGTTATACAGTCATACCTCGGTATTCGACCGCTTTGGAATACGTCGAATTTGGTATACGTCGTGTTTTGACGAGCAAAACATGCCGTGGGATACGACATCTTGCTTGGGATACGACGTCTTGCTTGGGATACGACGTCTTGCTCGGGATACAACGTCTTGCTCGGGATACGACGTTTTGCTTGGGATCCGACGTCTTGCTTGGGATACGACGTCTTGCTTGGGATACGATGTCTTGCTTGGGATACGACGTCTTGCTTGGGATACGACGTCTTGCTTGGGATACGATGTCTTGCTTGGGATACGATGTCTTGCTTGGGATACGATGTCTTGCTTGGGATACGACGTCTTGCTCGGGATACAACGTCTTGCTTGGGATACGACGTCTTGCTTGGGATACGACGTCTTGCTTGGGATACGACGTCTTGCTTGGGATACGACGTCTTGCTTGGGATACAACGTCTTGCTTGGGATACGACGTCTTGCTTGGGATACGACGTCTTGCTTGGGATACGACGTCTCGCTTGGGATACGACGTCTTGCTTGGGATACGATGTCTTGCTTGGGATACGACGTCTTGCTTGGGATACGACGTCTTGCTTGGGATACAACGTCTTGCTTGGGATACGACGTCTTGCTTGGGATACGACGTCTTGCTTGGGATACGACGCGCTTGCTTGGGATACGACGTCTTGCTTGGGATACGACGTCTTGCTTGGGATACGACGCGCTTGCTTGGGATACGACGTCTTGCTTGGGATACGACGCGCTTGCTTGGGATACGACGTCTTGCTTGGGATACGACGTCTCGCTTGGGATACGACGTCTTGCTTGGGATACGACGTCTTGCTTGGGATACGACGTCTTGCTTGGGATACGACGCGCTTGCTTGGGATACGACGCGCTTGCTTGGGATACGATGCGCTTGCTAGAACTTGTATGGGTCGGGATGAGTCACCGCGTACAGTACCCGCGTATACCCCGTTCACGACTGAATCAAAGCGCCACTCCTCAGTCTGCCTGACTCTCCTTCCAAAAAATAACATCTCCTCCCCTTGTTTCAATTTATTTTAATTTATTTATGCATTTATTTTAATTTATGTATGCATTTTAGTAATAAGTAGTGTCTAAATTATTTTATACAACCCCATTAATGTATAATATGGCACGTAAAATATAATTTCTTATTCTTTGGAACAGATTATTTCCTTTCCCTTAATTTCTTATGGGAAAAATTCGTTTGGTAAACGTCATTTCGGTATAAGTCCTACCTTCTGGAACGAATTAACGACGTGTATCGAGGTACCACTGTACAGTTGTTGGCTGTATCGGTCGGCGCCATCGGTGTTATAGGCTAAGGTGTGTGTAGCCTAGGCGACTGGATGGTGTGTGAAGGGAGATTGTGAGTATAATAAAAGTGCCTCCAAGAATTACTGCCTCCGAGTTGAACCACTTCACGTGCTGTTCGCCTCATGGCATTCTCTGGTCTGACACTGGTGGTGAGACTAGGCCACAAAGAAGGCTGTCTCTGGTGTAGGCCAATCTCTTTCAAGGACAATTCATCTTCTTGGCTCTTTCGGTAAAGTCACGTAGAAGGGAAATAATAAAATAATAAAAATTAAACATAATAAAATACAATTCTCACGACGTTTCGGCCACAACGCAAGCAGCCGTCCTCAGGTGAAGAACAGGTCTGTCGGAAAGACAGCGTCTGAATGAACAGGTCATGAACAGGTTATTTTATTATTTCCCTTCTACGTGACTTTACCGAAAGAACCAAGAAGATGAATCCCTGCAGTCACGAAAGCTTTAAATCGAAAGACAATGCATGTTATTATTATTATGATCAGATCACGTTTGTTTGGCACGTTTTACCACAAGCACTGTGTGTGGTTAGTGCAGCGCTCGATTCCTTGCAAACAACAAAAAATCTAATTTGGCGTTTGAACATCTTAACACCTGTTTTATTGGCAGCAAAGGGTAAAAAAAAAAACCGTAATGTCTGATTTTTTTTCCCATCATCTTGGGAGCGGCTCGTCGCTCGGGGAAAGACGCGACGCGGATTCACGTTGTCGGACGGTCGGCGATTTTGATGTTTTTTTGCGCGAGCGCCCTTTAAAATCAAGGTGCTCTTCACGTCGGCTGCTGCTGCGATGATTGCATTGTGGCGTGCGGAGGGGGGGGGGGGGAGCGTGTGGGGGGTGGGGGGCGGTAGAGGGGGGGGGAGGTTGCTAAGTAAGGGGTGGGGACGCACGGACCCACTTCGTCTGTCCGCTACCGCTCGGCGGCAATCGTCGATGAGGCCAGTGGCCTGACCGTTCCGCGGTCCAAACGCTCGCGGTTCGAGGCAAAGGTCGCAAACGGGTTTGATTCCTTACCCGTACCCGTACCCGTACCCGGTCACACCAGGGTCGCAAACAGGTACCAGTACCCTAACCGATACCCGGATACCCGTACCCGGCAGGGTATCGGGTAGGGTACGGGTACCCGATTGCGACCTCTGGGATGAAGCCACGTTGCAGGCGCGTGTGGGTTGATTCTAGGAACTTGAATTGTGAGAAGAGACAAGACGTTGGGAAATGAGTGACAAACGGTTACTCACCAGTGACTCACGGCCTACCCGTACCCGGTCGCACCAGGGTCGCAAACGGGTACCCGTACCCGGCCGAGTACTCATTTCCCAACGTCTTGTCTCTTCTCACAATTAAAGTTCCTAGAATCAACCCATCCGCGCCTGCAACGTGGCTTCATCCCAGAGGTCGCCATCGGGTACCCTACCCGATACCCGGCCGGGTACGGGTATCCGGGTATCGGGTAGGGTACTGGTACGGTACCCGTTTGCGACCCTGGTGCCGGGTACGGGTAGTCGGGTCTCGGGTAGGGTACGGGTATCGGGTAGGGTATGGGTCTCGGGTAGGGTACGGGTATCGGGTAGGGTACTGGTACGGTACCCGTTTGCGACCCTAGTGCCGGGTACGGGTAGTCGGGTCTCGGGTAGGGTACGGGTATCGGGTAGGGTACGGGTCTCGGGTAGGGTACGGGTATCGGGTAGGGAACGGGTAGCTGGGTATCGGGTAGGGTACGGGTATCGGGTACCCGGTTGCGACCTCTGGTTTCGAGGGCACCGGCGGCATCGGCGGGCGTTGACGAGGAGGTTTTTTTTGCTCGCGCGGGATTTACCCCGGTGGGGACCATTCTAAACAATATCTCGCGGGGCTTGCGTTTAAAGAAAAAAAATTTGAAGGGCAAAACCAAATTGCATTTGGCAGCTCGCCGTGTTGCAAAACGTAGGGAGATTGGTTTACTCTCATTGGATGGGGGCGCCACGGTGGCTAGGAGTTGTTAACTACCTCGCCTGGTATGCAGGAGGTCGTGGGTTCGATCCCATTTTTTTCTCCGGGTCCTCTGGCTTTGTCCACCTCCACGTTTAGAATCGGAGTATTTGGCCGCTGCTACAAATTTCCACACGATGAGCCACTTTGTGGGGCTGCTCCAATTTGTGATAGTCAGGGTACGCTTCTGAAAAAAAAGAGCTGCACATAGCTCAGTGGGGCCTTACCTGGTAAAATAATATGAGAATAGTTTAATGGTTTCGTTTTATACGTCTGTGGCGCTGACAGCTTAATGACGGTAGCTGGAAGCAGTGGTGCCTTTGCTCTGTTTTACAGAGTGCTGCTGCTGCTGCTTTCGCACCACATTTGTTCGAATTAATGAACACGCGCAATTCTCCTTCATCGTTTCCCCCCCCGAAACTACTGAAAAGTTTTTTTAGACGTTGCTGCTGCTGCGATGTGTGAATGTAATAGACGGTGCGTGTGCGTGCGTGTGCGCGCGTGTGTGTAGGGGGGAGCGGTGGTGTAGCGGTTAGCGCGCTGCTGTACGAACCCGGCGACCCGAGTTCGATTTCCGCTCACGCTCAACACCAGTAACGATTATCTGAACCGTTTCTGGGCCTCCCCTAGGTCGACTCAGGCTCAACTGAGACAAAGGCGGCCGGGCGTTGTGCCGTCCACCCACACCCCTCTTGTGCCGTACCGGCCTCCAATAGGTGCTCGCTAAGAGCACTTTGCACCCGACAGTATTTTGAAGGCCATACGGGGGATCTTGGTCTTTTGCGTCGGGGCAAGTTTCGTCCTGTTTCCGTGGCTGGCGGGGGGTCGATTGGAGGAACGCCGCGTTCACGCGAACGCGGCGTTCAGCGGGCAGGGAGCGCAGCACATCCGGTACCCAAAAATCCTCGCCACCCCTTAATGGTTAGCTCCGCATCCATCCCCCGTCGAGTGCCGTGCCCCCCCCCCCCCCCCCCGCCGTTGCCGGCCGTATCGTTGCCGTGGCGTGCAGCGTGCCGTGTGTGTGGACTTGCGTAAGTGGGTCTGCCGTGCCTTGGCGGCACGCGGTGTACAGTTTTAGTTTTTTGATGATTTGAATGTTTTACATTTTATTTCTCTCGTCCATTCCTCCCCCCCACCACCACCATCACCCCAACCTGCAACTTAGGTGGAGAGATGTTAGCTCCCTCGCCTGTTATACAGGCGGTCGTGAGTTCAATCCTGACCCTGACGACGCCTGTATATTTGGGGTTTGCGTGTCTCTCTCTCTCTCTCTTCCCGTGGTCGCGTGCATTTTTCTCCGGGTCCTCGGTTTTTTCCCCTCCATCTTTAAGAATCAACGTCACACGTTCCGGGTATTTGGCTTCTATGAATTTCAACGTGACAATGATTAGCCACTTTGTTGAGTGATCATTTGTGATGGGTAGGTCGCTTCTGAAAAAAGAGCTCTACATAGCTCAGTGGGAACATACCTTGGTAAAACATTTTTTCGTAGGTTTTAGTCTTCAGCTCTGCAGAGATCTCTCCGAAGGAGAAGTGCATCGTGCTTCCAGACGCTTGTAATTAATCCGAGCTTTGCGAGAAAAGAGAAGGAAAGAAATGAAAAAAAAAACCTTCTGCTGAGTTCCATCATTCTCAGCGGCTCACTGAGTTGCGATGGACAGCGCCTACGGCTGTTGGCACGCGCCGCACTACCTTGCGCTGATTAATGGCGCGCAGTTTATGCTCAACCTCCCCCGCCCACATCCACCCAGTGCGGTAATCGTGCAACGGTACAAAAAAAAGTTCTGCCGCTCCAAGCCTGCGGCGTCTAGTGCTACCCATGCCAGGTGCCAAGGTAATGGGGGGGTGGGGGTTGCGAGGGGGTAGGCAGGCATTGACGAGAATCCGTTAGTATCTGCTTGCCGCAAATGATCTCGTCAAGGAACATAAGCCATCATCACGCGACATCCAGTCACCCTCGCAGCAGCGGGTTTTTTGGCTGGCCGTCAGACAAAGACAGTCACCGCTGCAAAGCACGGCGGCGCTTTCAGATGCGCTTCTGCGGCCGTCTGGAACGCTCCTCCCGTCCGATGGTTGGAAGCCACTGGAGCGATGCACTTTTAAGTCATCAAGATTGACAAACTAATTTCTTTAAAACTGCTGTTTGTGTTTAGTTTGTTGTCCTTCCCCCTCTCGGCACCTCCGATTAGCACGGTTAGCTATGTACGGTGCGAAGGAAGCTCAACGTACATGTGCAGTGCAGTGACTTCGAAGACGAGGTTCGTAGAGGCACCTTTATTTAACACACACGATCTCGCATGCACTCACTCTGTAGTCGCTAGCCTATGACACAACGCTAGCCGTCTAACGTGGACGGCGCTGACGGAGACAGCTAACAGGTATCTAGCAGCGCAATGTCGAGCGAAGACGGCAGTGACGGTGGCGACAAAGACGACAGCAACGACGAGATGATCCAATCCCAAAACCAGCAGCCTCGAGCTCCCGCACTCGGCCCTTTTTTTCTTACCAGCGCGGCCTGGCCCTGCCCTGGCCGCACCTCCCTTCTCGAACCCACTAGCAGGTTCCAGGGGCTTCCAGATGGGGCCCTCCGTGACCCTTGCCCCAGTTCCTCCGCCCTGTCGACACAGCCGTGTATATGCTCACCGGCGTGTGTACTGTTTGTACACCGCAGTTGCCGCTGCTGGTCACCAGCCGGCGCTATTACACTACACATGCATACACCTCCGCGATGAAGGTTCCACTGCCTAAAATGGGACCTTTTTGGCAGTACAACGACTCCTCTAGTTAAGATTTGTTCGTGAGTCCAACTTTACTCATGTAGATTCCAAACATGTTGAACATCCTGTACCCTAAATACGGGGAATGGCTTTAAAAGTTATATAATCTCCTGTAGATGTAGATGCCACTGCTTCTTCATGTTCTGCAGATGTAGATGCTACTGGTTCTTCACATTCTGCAGATGTAGATGCCACTGGTTCTTCACATTCTGCAGATGTAGATGCCACTGGTTCTTCACATTCTGCAGATGTAGATGCCACTGGTTCTTCACATTCTGCAGATGTAGATGCCACTAGTTCTTCACATTCTGCAGATGTAGATGCCACTAATTCTTCACGCTCTTCAGATGTAGATGCCACTGGTTCTTCGTGTTCTACAGATGTAGATGCCACTGGTTCTTCACATTTTGCAGATGTAGATGCCACTCATTCTTCACGCTCTTCAGATTTAGATGCCACTGGTTCTTCATGTTCTGGGGATGTAGATGCCACTGCCGCCATCTATTGCGCGGCGGGTGAGCTTTTGACTCTCGGTCCGAACAGGTAACTGGATGTACGGACCAGGTTTGTTTGTATCTCTGAACATTCGTAAGTCGAATATTCATAAGCAGATGAGTCCCTGTGCTATAAAAATTATTTAAAAACAATACGATAATATATTCTTGGTTCTTTCGGTAAAGTCGCATAGAAGGGAAGTAATAAAATAATAAAAATAAAACATAATAAAATAATATAATAATATAAAATAATATAATAATATTTTATTATGTTTTATTTTTATTATTTTATTACTTCCCTTCGGTAAAGTCGCATAGAAGGGAAGTAATAAAATAATAAAAATAAAACATAATAAAATAATATAATAATATAAAATAATATAATAATATTTTATTATGCTTTATTTTTATTATTTTATTACTTCCCTTCTACGCGACTTTACCGAAAGAACCAAGAAGATGAATCCCTGCAGTCACGAAAGCTTTAATTCGAAATTTAATACGATAATAGGTTTTACCCTTTTCTGGCAATTAAACAGGAGGTGTTAGGATGTTCAAACACCAAAGAGCTATTGCAAGCCATCACGTCTGCATTAACCACACATACTTACACTTGTGGCAAAACATGCCAAACAAAGATGCTCTGATAATTATATATGCAATCAGGTTCAAAGAGAACGCATATATTATTATTCGAGCATGCTTGTTTGGCATGTTTTGCCACAAGTACGTGTGACTAATGCAGTACTAGACACCTTGCAATAGGAATCTATCTGTTGTTTGAACATCTTCAAACTTACATCATGGGACCTCCTTTGCCAGTACCAAAAGATACTAATAGGGTTTTTCCCCTTTTTTCTGGCAACAAAACTGACACCTTTTTGCACGGAATCATGCTTACATTAACCACAATACTTGCATTCAGAGTATTGTTTTTTGTTTGCATTTGACTGCAAGTATTGTGGTTAATGTAAGCATGATTCCTTGCAAAAAGGTGTCAGTTTTGTTGCCAGAAAAAAGGGGAAAAACCCTATTAGTATCTTCAAACCTGTTTTATTGCCTGTTTTATTGTTTCATCAAGTCACCTACTATATATATGTATATGTTTTGCTCTCCTCTTTATGGCAGTGTCATCGATGAACGCTTTCACTGGGGGTGGGTGGGGGTAGGGGCGAGCAGACATCGAAAACAACCGATCGGCTCTTTTGTTGAAACCCCGATAGCGTGCTCTTTCTCCTCCGTGATCTGCCCTCTCACCCCTGGCGCGAAGGCGGAGGATCGGACATCGCCGACTCACGCGTCTCTCCCGTGACGGGCGATGTTCTCATCTGTAGGGTGAGCACTGGAATGGGACCCCTGTGGCACCATGAACCCCATGGTGGACAATACGTACGGCTTGTCTATTGCTAGGGTCAAGTCCATCCGAGAGCATCCCTCTCCCGGCCACACTGGCGGGACTGTGTCGCTCGGCTGGCCTGGGGGCGGCCTGGGAATTCTCCAGGAAGAAACTAGAGTCCAGAATGGGACCCTTTTTGGCAGTATCAAAGTATGAAAAAAATAAGAATAGGTTTTAACCTTTCTGGTAATAAAACAAGAGGTCGCTGCATCATGGGACCTCCTTTGCCAGTACCAAAATATGAGAATGGGTTTTCCACTTTTTTCTGGCAACAAAACAGCTGTGTTAAGATGTTAAAACACCAAACTGAAATCTTCGACAAGGAATCATGTGTGCATTAACCACAATACCTGTGGTCAGAATGCAAACAGAAAACATACTCTGATAGCATATGCACTGTCTTTGAAACTGATTGGCCTACGCTAGAGACAGCCTTCTTTGTTGGGGCCTAGTAAGACTAGTGTCTCTAGTAAGACCAGTACGCGATTTAGAATGGCGCGCTGGAGTCTGTTTTAATAAATCAGCTTTCAATCAAAGCCATACATCTGTAGTGGGTTCAATTGAGTCGCACTCTTAGACTTGGAGGCATCACATTTATTTAGTTCCAACACAATGGGGTGACTTCACCTTTTTAACAAGACAACGACCTAGGGTGGTGACCACCCTTGCTAACTACATCGGTGACTGAGTAACTATTGACTCCGGACCCGGGACCAACAGCATACTGCCCCCGGGTCCACGTGCTAGAAGACTCGCAGAACGGAGATCGTAGACGAAGCGTTTTTTCCCCGCGATGGACAACCAAGATCCCTCTCGGGACTCGGCTCGTTACCTGTACAAAAGACACCTGGGAGCCAGAAATCTTTCTGATTGAGAGGGGGTCAAATACTTATTTCCCTCATTAAAATGCAAATCAATTTATAACATTTTTGACATGCGTTTTTCTAGATTTTGTTGTTGTTATTCTGTCTCTCATTGTTCAAATAAACCTACCATTAAAATTATAGACTGATCATTTCTTCGTCAGTGGGCAAACGTACAAAATCAGCAGGGGATCAAATACTTTTTTCCCTCACTGTATATTCTCTCCGGCGTGGCCGGCTCCGCCCTTGGCAACTCCCCCCTTCCAGAACCGTCAGGAAGAACCTGGGTTCGAATCACGTGATCCTCCTAGCCCCCTCTTGGGGGCCCCCCTGTCATTCAAACCGGTCACGTGTCCTCCCGGGTCAACCAGAGTGTCATGGCCTCACCCGACCTTCCCCTTGGGTCGGCACACACACACCGTGCCCTCTAGGGCCGGCACTGCACTTACAGCATGGCGCCATCCAGCGATGTCACGACACATCCATTAACGCCTCGGTGGCACAGTTTTATTTGAGATCATATGAGCCGAAGGAAAACATTTTC
The DNA here is from genome assembly GCF_015708825.2 of Lethenteron reissneri. Classification (NCBI taxonomy): domain Eukaryota; kingdom Metazoa; phylum Chordata; class Hyperoartia; order Petromyzontiformes; family Petromyzontidae; genus Lethenteron; species Lethenteron reissneri. The sequence continues at coordinate 13,175,965 of NC_083842.1, read as the reverse complement.
TGTCATGAGTAAAGTGATGTCCCCCCTCCCCCCACCACTTAAGCAAACATTTTAAAAATAAAATAATACAAAATATTTAAAATTACATATATTTTTTAAAAATAAAATCCACGTGACTACATTGGCGCGGACACGTAATTTTTTTTACACGTGACGTCTCATCTCGAGTCAAGTGCCCGGCTTTTTCTCTACGGCTCTCTCAAAGTTTGCAATTACCGCCAGCGGTTGTCTTTTATTGTTGTGAATGTAATCGTAACATCATATTTTTCTTCTTAATCCATCATTAGCCGACGAGGGGGGAGCTGCGGTAGAGGGGGTGGTAATCTTATTCTGCCCATGAAATGGACGTTAAACCAAGCAGAAGACCGGAGGCTTAGAGGCGCGTGCGTGCACGCGCGTGCTCGCAATCGCTTTTCAAACAGCGAGAAAGCTTTTATTGACCGAAGATCAAATTCAAGTGGATGGACAATCTCGTCCGCAGCTGGCTGAGAGGAGTTAGTGAGTAGTGAGTAGCACGTTGACTCAGCAGGACCGTGACACAACATCGTGGGTGGCGCGGAAGGCATTTGGCAGAACCGGCGTCGTGGGAGACAACGTGTCCATAATAGAGGTTTATTTTTCGTCGTTGAACCCCGCCACCACAAGCAGACGCAGCCAATCGGTAAGGGGTTGTGTCACGTCAGCGGGGAGTTAAAACCCACAACAACATTTTACGATTCGCCCGTGATTACAACAACAACAACAAGCAGCATCATAAGGCGATAGCCAGAACTTTGGAGAAATCCTCCTCCTGTTTCGGTCTTAAATAGAGGTGGTGGGGGGGGGGTAGATGTAATGTCATCATTCGTAAACCAATCAGGTACGAAGCCCAGAGGGGGATTAATAATTATAATGTTGGGCGATCAGCGTTTTGAGAGCTTCTGCACATCTTCTTGGTTCTTTAGGTAAAGTCACGTAGAAGGGAAGTAATAAAATAATAAAAATAAAACATAATAAAATAATTCTGAAGACGTTTCGGCCACAATGCAAGCAGCCGTCCTCAGGTGAAGACCAGGTCTGTCATTCAGACACTGTCTCCCCGACAGACCTGGTCTTCACCTGAGGACGGCTGCTTGCGTTGTGGCCGAAACGTCGTGAGAATAATTTTATTATGTTTTATTTTTATTATTTTATTACTTCCCTTCTACGTGACTTTACCTAAAGAACCAAGAAGATGAATCCCTGCAGTCACGAAAGCTTTAAATCGAAGCTTCTGCACAGTATCAGCGGTCAACACGGACGCCCGTTCATCAGTCGATAGAGACTGGCCGGCTCCGTTGAGGTTGGCCTGACTTCCATCGTAGTAACAATGGCTGCTCAACTAAAATTAAAGCTACGAAAACTAAATTTTATTTTGATAATTTCAATCAGGTAAGGCCCACTTAGCTGCTATGTAGCTCTTGTTCAGAAAGGCCCTGGCCTTCACAAATGATGGCTCAAGCAACGGAAGTGGGCTTATCATCTTGTGTACATATGCAGGTTGTTTCAAAAAGATGGGCCCAATTTCAAAGCAGTATATTCCACGATGGCAACATGTTACAATTACACAAAAAGTTACAAACGGTTTAATGAGTTATCAAGTTTTACTAACCATTTTATAAATGCTCTATGTGCCCTCCACCTGCTGTAAGGACAACATCGAGACGATAGTTTAATTCGTCCCAAACGCCTCTCAAAGTGTCTTCTTCCACTGAAGTCACCGCTGCCGTGATTCTGTTTTTGAGGTCATCCAGATTAGTCGCTAACGGTGGCACGAAAACACGGTCTTTGACATATCCCCACAAGAAAAAGTCGCAGGGTGTGGTGATGTCTGGGGATCTTGGGGGCCAAGAGGGTAGCGCCAAGTCTTGGGGTCCCGTGCGAGCTATCTAACGTTGAGGCAGTGTGTCTTGCGAATGATTGAGGCTAGGGGCTGTTTGTGCGCTGGGAGAGGCATCTAGCGGTAATCATTTGAAATTCTATGCCCCGCCCTCTCTATGCCCCGCCCTTTCAAGTGGTAAGAGTTTCATTCATGGGCGGTTGGTGGTTGCAGATATATAGCGATTTCAAATCGGGTCCATCTCTTTTTAAAACATCCTGTATAGCAGTGGCCAAATACTCATGTTGCCAAATACTCATTTAAAATCAATGCGTGTTGATTCTAAATGTGGAGGGGGAATAAAATCGGAGGACCCGGAGAAAAGTCCACACGCAAACTCCAAATCTGCAGCAGGCGTCAGGGCCGGGTGCGAACCCACGACTTCCTGCCTACCAGGCGAGGTAGTTAACAACTCCTAGCCACCGTGACGCCCATTCATCAGTCGATAGAGACTGTCCGACGCTGATGTGTAAGTCTCGTTACGAGTTTCATTGTTCCGTCGAGGCTGGCCGAACTGCACCGTAGCAAATGGCTGCTCTTTTGTTCAGTGTCTAGTTTAAAGTTTTCGCTTAAAAAAAAACGCGAGAGCAGATGAGCGAGCTGGTGGGGCAAGCGGGCGGTAGGGGGGAGCAAGCGGGGTGAGCACGCTCATAATTGATTGACTTGTTCAACGCCGGCTGACAGGTTTTCGTACGTAAGAATGTCAGCGAAATATTTCAAGGCTGCCCAAAAAATGAGTGAGCTCTACTCCAAAAAAAAAGATCCACCGTACAGCCTGTAACAGACTGTTGGGGCAAGTGCTGTAAGCGAGCACCTGTGAAGGCCAGAACGGTACACCGGGTGGGTGGCCAGCACCACGCCCGGCCGCCTTTGCCACCTTAGTGGCGATGTTCACGACACCACGCCAGGTACTCATTTGAGGTTGAGTCGACCTAGAGGAGGCCCAGGAACCGGTTCCGATAACCGCTCTCACCGGTGTTGGTGGGTGGCCGTGAGCGGGAAAACCGAACTCGGGTCAGAGGTCGGCTTCGTAGCGCAGTGCAGTGCAAACCGCTGCACCGCCGCTCCCCAGACGTCACCGGTGTTGGCCGTGAGCGGGAATCGAACTCAGGCCTCCGGGTTTGTAGCGCAGCGTGCTACTGCTGCCCACTTCTCTACTGCAGTTTAACACGTCGGCTTTCGCGACAAAATATCCATAATTAAGTTTTTTTGGGTTAGATCGCGTAAATATAAATGTGTTGTTAAACTCGAAACAGGAGGATTTCTCCACAAATCTGTCGGTCCGCCTGATGATGCAAGTTCTAATTACTGGCGAAACGTCGTACTCATATTGTTGTGGATTTTCTCTCCAACACACCGGTGTGCTGTACTCGTAACGAATTCTCCACGTTCTGTATACGGGACAAACCTGACTGCCTTCTCGACAGACCTGTTCTCCACCTGAAGACGGATGCTTGCGTTGTGGCCGAAACGTCGTGAGAATTATTTTATTATGTTTTATTTTTTATATTTTATTATTTTCCTTCTACGTGACTTTACCGAAAGAACCAAGAAGACAAACCTGACTACTTCGCTGCGTCGGGTGGTGGCGGGTTTAACGACGCATTTATATTCTCCACTACGCACACGCAACCGCCACACGCGCTTCAACCACAGCCGGGTTGGTGTTGCCGCTGTCTCCCAGGGTCGCCTTGGGCTAAGCCTAATTAATGCAAGCCGCCCGAAAACCTATTAACCGTTCAATAAATTATATTGGGGCCACAGCTGACCTTGGCATTCGGTTAAAACTTGGTGAGGATTGGGTGGGGGGGGCGGGTCGAAGGAACCCTTCAGATTGCCATCCTGCAGCGGGCCGTCCCTTCGTAATTATAGCGAACGGGCTCGTGACTTCGTTAGGGTTGGCTAATTTCCACAAAGGCTTTTGGGAAAAAAAGAAAAAAAATGCAAGAAAAAAAACAACACGGCTTCTCTTTAATTAAAGGGACATTTTGGGCCGATGCAATCACGGTGGGGGTGGAAACTTTTTTGAAATTGTATTTCTTTATTGAAGAGCTCGCTGCAGATGGTTGCGCAAGTGCAATTAGGAGGCGCGCGCGTAAAAAAAAAAGAAAAATTATTTGGCACATTAAAAACCGAAGGTAATCCCGCGCGATGACTCTGCCACGTCAGGGGGGAGAGCTCCTTCTCCCGTGAACCAGCGCCGAGTCACTTAAAAATCCGGTGGGGCCCTTTTTTTTTCGTTGCCTTCGGTGTCGCCGATCGGCGGTGGCGTTGTTCCGTGAATTATGGAACGACGTCAACAGCGGCGGTGGCGGCAGCAGCAGCAGCAGCAAACGACAAACAAACAACGAGCCGGTTTGCTGATTCGGGAATCGATTACGACGCGGCTCGAACTGCAACATTTTCAATTACCGCGCTTCAATTACGTTATGGATTTTATTCGTTTGAAAATAATAAAAATAAATGTTTGTTTTATTACTCGTCTTGCCTGGGGTCGGGACAGGGGGGAGGGAGGGGGGAAGCTGTGGCACTAGTTCGTGCGCTACACACCCAACCCGGATGACCTAAGTTCGATTCCCGGTCGCGGCTATCGCGTCAGTGGCGAGTGATAACTGAGCCTGCGTCCTCTACACTTGATTTTCGTTTTGAATGTACAGAGTGTACCGTACGCGCAAAAGAACTCTGGATGCTCTAAAAGTGCCCTAGACCCAGTGGCTTGCCAATATCGGAAGGAAGAGCGTTGCAGACGGCCGCAGAAGCACGCCTGAAAGCGCCGCGCGCCGCAGTGGTGACCGTCTTTGTTCGACGGCTAGCCAGAAGCCGCCGCTGCGAAGATGACCGGAGTTCGCGCGACTGATGATTTCAATTTCGTCAGGTCACGGTCTCCGTTGGATCTCGTTCTCTTCTTTGGTTCATTCCATTTTTTTCCCCCTTGTCGAACAGCAACACACGGGCGATTTATTTTCTCATTTTTACGTAACGACTTAAACTATTTTAAAGAAAAGCCCCAATGTGGCAGAAATTAAACTCGAATGCAGCAGCCGGGTTTTTTGGAAATCACAGAGCCGGCAGCTAACAGACCTGGGAATTGCTTTTTTATTTTATATTTTTTAAACCACCTCTCAACACTCCATTGTGCGGGCTTTGCTGATTCGATGTCTCCTGCCTCCCGAACTATAGCCCTCGAGAAGTACGGCCGGCTGACATATCGCAGTGCCTAGCAGACATTTGCACAGCCTTCATTTGCATGTGAATAGGAGTCTCGATTTGAATGTGAATGGAAGAGGCAGTCGGCGAATGTCGGGGGGGGGGGGCGGGGGGGGGGGTGCTGAAACCTGTGACAGGTCTTTTTTTGAGCCTCTGGACTCGATATGGGCAAGTAAATTAACAAAAATGAGTGGCAGACAGAACATTGCATCCGATTTCCCGTGGTTAAATTTCCACGCGAAATTCGTTTTTCTCGTGAGTCGCCATCGCCATCGCCACGATCCATGGGCAGATAACCCCATAGGTGTTCGCTGCGACATTTTGTCATTTGTTGTTTCCACTTTCTCCTCTCTCTGTCTTGTAGTGCCAATATGCGGCGTCACGTAGTGGCCACATCTTTCTGGCACTTATTTTTTACAATGTTGTGGTCATCAAGCCATAGTCTGTTAGAGTCTTGCTCTCTTTCCGATTCCTTCCTTAAAAACAACACGCTTTTAATTTTCCTCTTGTCGTTATTTTTTTTACGTATTTAAGTCGCTATTATATATACGAAAACACCTGTTGACTGATAGATATGAAAATTTTCGGTTTGGGGATCTGTTAAATCGCTCTGCCCACAAAGTCTGCGGTGGCGTTAACGGTCCGCAGTGCACGACTCTTGCGATCCAGAGGTCGCCGATTCGTTTCGATCTCCCGGCGTGGCAGCTGAAACAACGGTGCAGGTATCGGACCGTGTCCACCCAGCAGCTGTATAAATGGGTACACCGCATTTTCTTGGTTCTTTTGGGTAAAGTCACGTAGAATGGAAATAATAAAATAATAAAAATAAAGCATAATAAAATAATTATCACGACGTTTCGGCCACAACGCAAGCAGCCGTCCTCAGGTGAAGACCAGGTCTGTCGGGGAGACAGCGTGTCTCCCCGACAATTATTTTATTTTTATTATTTTGATCATGTTTTATTATTATTATTTTATTATTTACCTTCTACGTGACTTTACATTGACAAACTCATTTGTTTCTAATTGCTTTTTGTGTTTAGTTTGGTCCCCCCCCCGCACCTTCCGATTATCACGGTTGGTTACGTAGCGTGCAAAAGAGGTTCTACATACATACGAGTCCAATGGGCACGTTGCAATGTGGCAGGATTATTCTCCGTTACGTTGCGGCGAGTGAGATAATGGGTGCAGTGACTGGGCTCTGGGTGACATGAGCTGCGTTTATGCTGCGGTGTCACTTTCACACCAGGTGTGAGCCGCCCTCATCCTCGCTATCGACGGATGTGTTGAGGGTTGTTTTTTTTTTTTTCTCGCGATCTTGATCCTCGCCAGGGTTCTGTTCGCACGTCCTGAAAAAATAAAATATATTTCTCTCCGCCCAAAAGTCTCACCTCTTCGATTATCCGCGCCGCTGGCGGGCCGCGCTCGGTTATCATTGTAATTATTGGATATTCTCACGCGTTTTTTTTTAAACCTACCACCTAGGTAAGACTCGCTGAGCGTCAAGACACCGTGGCACCCCAGGACCACGTTTAACGTTTGCATAACTAAATTTGTGATTGTACCACGGGCAAACTAAATTTAGTCTGCCCGTGTCACACGAGATTGACTGCAAGGGTTGGTTACATTTCATGGGTTGTTTTTGTTGTTGTAATTAAATCCATGGGAGGAAACCGGAGGGACCCCTGAGTAAAGACATGTCAGAACAGGGGAAGAGAAGAACATACCAACTCCCCCACACACGAGTCTGGAACCGAACCAATACCCGCCATTTGCCACGAAGTGACGGTGATGTCACCACGGCGCCTGTGCCAGGCCAGGTGCACTTTGAGGCCACTTGAAATGTCGAAGGCTCGCTGAAAGGAGGTCACGGGACAACAACAACAACCGCCATTCGCCACTAAGTGGCGGTGACGTCACTACGGCGCTTGTGCCAGGCCATGTGCACGTTGAGACCACGGGGCAGACCCAGGTGCCTAGGGTCGACTGACTGAGATGACTGGCCGAGGCACCACCTGTGCCCCCTACTGTGCCAACTTGCTGTGTTTTAGCCGCCCGGCACTCCGCTCGTTGTTGTGAGCGTCGCTCCTCCGCCCTCCGTTGTTGCTGGAGGGCGACTGCATCCAACTGCCCAGTAGCGTCCTTCATGAGCCTCCTCCACAGCGGCCGATCTCGACACCGCTGGTACCAGTCATCGGCAAGTCCACTCAGCTCCACGTCCTCCTGTACCACATCACTCCATCTCTTTTCTCGCCCGTGCCACGCCCGTTTAGCCCCCTCGATCCGGCCGAACAAAAGCTGTTTAGGCATGCGGTGGCTGGGCATGCGGGCTACATGACCCAGCCAACACAGCCTTGCCTGTCGGAGGAGCTCACCGATGGGACTTTGTCCAGATCTTTTGAGGATTTGTGAGCTCCTCACATAATCCAGCCTGTTTAAATCCAGGATGGATCGTAGGCAGGCCAGCCTAAATGTTTCAAACCGGCGGAGATGTTCCATTAGGGGGGTCCACGTTTAGCAAGCGTAGAGAAGAGAGGGCATGACTTTTTCCTGTGGAGCGTCAGACCAGGTAGCTTCCACACAACGTTATGCAACCAATGAAAAGATGATGCCAATTGACTGATTCGGAGTGAGACCTCTGCTGTCAAACCGGAGCCGGTCATGAGCACACTGCTCAGGTATGGGAAACTCTCCACTCTCTCCACGACTGCCCCAATTGGGTGTTGTGGGGATGAAGTGTCTGATGGTACAAAATACCCAGACAGTTTTGGTGGGGCTGATGGTAAGGCTCCACCTTTCAGTGGCACGCTCTAGGTTTAGCAGCAGCACCTCCAACTGCTCTGAGTGAGCAGCAATTACCGGATCATCGACATACATAACATGGTTGACAAATAGGGAGCGATCCCTTGACCGCACTTGGGCATCGATCAGCCTCCCATTGTATCTGTACCAGATGAAAATTCCTCCGGTACAGCCATGAAAGGCTTCACAAACTATGTGGTTGAAGTAAACGTTAAATAATGTGGGAGCCAGAGGAAATCTCTGTTGCACCCCAAGGTGAACCGGGAATGGCTCCGACTTCCGGCCACGTAGTTTTACCCGGGCCCGCTCACGATCATGAAGGTCCTTAATGATCGTGAGCAGAGGGTCAGGGACTCCGAAAGCACGAAGAACAATCCAGTGCCCTGTCCTGATGGCATCATAAGCCTTGACCAGGTCAGAACCGCCCTTTCCTGAAACAACATTGGGGCTCCGCGAGCCTCTCCTCGCGTGCCTGGCAAGACGATGTTGTATAATCCTCTCTCCACTCTCTCCACAGAGATGATCACGGGACACACACACACGCACGCACACACACACGTGCGCGCGTGCGCGTTATCACCGCGCCACCCCGGCACCCGTTGAACTTCTCTCCTCCGCCCTGCTGCATTATTACGCATTCAAGATCCAACCTGATTCCACGTCTGCCTAAATTACCTCCCGTTCACGGGTGCTCTTCATTAGTGGAGTAGTGTTCATGATGAGCCCGCCAGTGTAAAATGTGGGCGTTGTATATTGCGCCGTTAAAAGAAGTGTCGCACGTAGCGCCTTCTCGAGACGGACGAGCCAGGGGGAGTGGTCGTCACGCACGCTCATGACAACGATACCTCGCTGCTGATCACGCAAACTCCGGTCATCATTGCAGCAGCAGCAGTAGCAGCTTTTTGGCTGGCCGTCAAACAAAGACGGTGGTCACCGCATCATCTTTCAGGTGCGCCGCTGCTGCAGCCATCTGGAAACGCTCTTTCTCCTGATATTAGGAAGCCATTGGAGCTCTGCACTTTTAAGTCATCATCTAGGTTGGGAAACTAATTTGTTTAGAACTGCGTTTCGTGTTTGGTTTGTCGTCCTTTCCCCCGCACTTTCCGATTAGCGCGGTTGGCTACGTACGGTGTGAAAGAAGTTTAACGTACATACATAAGACTCACACAGAGACCCATAGACTCACACAGAGACCCATAGACTTACACAGAGACCCATAGACTCACACAGAGACCCATAGACTCACACAGAGACCCGTAGAATCACACAGAGACCCGTAAAATCACACAGAGACCCGTAGACTCACGCAGGGACCCACAGACTCACACAGAGACCCATAGACTCACACAGAGACCCATAGACTCACACAGAGACCCATAGATTCACACAGAGACCCATAGACTCACACAGAGACCCTTAGACTCACACAGAGACCCGTAGACTCACACAGAGACCCGTAGACTCACGCAGAGACCCATAGACTCACGCAGAGACCCATAGACTCACGCAGAGACCCATAGACTCACGCAGAGACCCATACACTCACAGAGACCCATAGACTCACACAGAGACGCATTGACTCACACAGAGACCCATAGACTCACACATAGACCCATAGACTCACACAGAGACCCATAGACTCACACAGAGACCCACAGACTCACACAGAGACCCGTAGACTCACTACAGAGACCCATAGACTCACACAGAGACCCATAAACTCACACACAGACCCATAGACTCACACAGAGACCCATAGACTCACACAGAGACCCATAGACTCACACAGAGACCCGTAGAATCACACAGAGACCCACAGACTCACCCAGAGACCCGTAGACTCACGCAGAGACCCACAGACTCACACAGAGACCCATAGACTAATAGACTCACACAGAGACCCATAGATTCACACAGAGACCCATAGACTCACACAGATACCCTTAGACTCACACAGAGACCCGTAGACTCACACAGAGACCCCTAGACTCACGCAGAGACCCATAGACTCACGCAGAGACCCATAGACTCACGCAGAGACCCATAGACTCACACAGAGACCCATAGACTCACACAGAGACCCGTAGAATCACACAGAGACCCGTAGAATCACACAGAGACCCGTAGACTCACGCAGGGACCCACAGACTCACACAGAGACCCATAGACTCACACAGAGACCCATAGACTCACACAGAGACCCATAGATTCACACAGAGACCCATAGACTCACACAGAGACTCTTAGACTCACACAGAGACCCGTAGACTCACACAGAGACCCGTAGACTCACGCAGAGACCCATAGACTCACGCAGAGACCCATAGACTCACGCAGAGACCCATAGACTCACGCAGAGACCCATACACTCACAGAGACCCATAGACTCACACAGAGACGCATTGACTCACACAGAGACCCATAGACTCACACATAGACCCATAGACTCACACAGAGACCCATAGACTCACACAGAGACCCACAGACTCACACAGAGACCCGTAGACTCACTACAGAGACCCATAGACTCACACAGAGACCCATAAACTCACACACAGACCCATAGACTCACACAGAGACCCATAGACTCACACAGAGACCCATAGACTCACACAGAGACCCGTAGAATCACACAGAGACCCACAGACTCACCCAGAGACCCGTAGACTCACGCAGAGACCCACAGACTCACACAGAGACCCATAGACTAACACAGAGACCCATAGACTCACACAGAGACCCATAGATTCACACAGAGACCCATAGACTCACACAGAGACCCTTAGACTCACACAGAGACCCGTAGACTCACACAGAGACCCCTAGACTCACGCAGAGACCCATAGACTCACGCAGAGACCCATAGACTCACGCAGAGACCCATAGACTCACGCAGAGACCCATAGACTCACAGAGACCCATAGACTCACACAGAGACGCATTGACTCACACAGAGACCCATAGACTCACCCAGAGACCCGTAGACTCACGCAGAGACCCACAGACTCACACAGAGACCCATAGACTAACACAGAGACCCATAGACTCACACAGAGACCCATAGATTCACACAGAGACCCATAGACTCACACAGAGACCCATAGACTCACACAGAGACCCATAGATTCACACAGAGACCCATAGACTCACACAGAGACCCTTAGACTCACACAGAGACCCGTAGACTCACACAGAGACCCCTAGACTCACGCAGAGACCCATAGACTCACGCAGAGACCCATAGACTCACGCAGAGACCCATAGACTCACGCAGAGACCCATAGACTCACAGAGACCCATAGACTCACACAGAGACGCATTGACTCACACAGAGACCCATAGACTCACACAGAGACCCATAGATTCACACAGAGACCCATAGACTCACACAGAGACCCTTAGACTCACACAGAGACCCGTAGACTCACACAGAGACCCGTAGACTCACGCAGAGACCCATAGACTCACGCAGAGACCCATAGACTCACGCAGAGACCCATAGACTCACGCAGAGACCCATACACTCACAGAGACCCATAGACTCACACAGAGACGCATTGACTCACACAGAGACCCATAGACTCACACATAGACCCATAGACTCACACAGAGACCCATAGACTCACACAGAGACCCACAGACTCACACAGAGACCCGTAGACTCACTACAGAGACCCATAGACTCACACAGAGACCCATAAACTCACACACAGACCCATAGACTCACACAGAGACCCATAGACTCACACAGAGACCCATAGACTCACACAGAGACCCGTAGAATCACACAGAGACCCACAGACTCACCCAGAGACCCGTAGACTCACGCAGAGACCCACAGACTCACACAGAGACCCATAGACTAACACAGAGACCCATAGACTCACACAGAGACCCATAGATTCACACAGAGACCCATAGACTCACACAGAGACCCTTAGACTCACACAGAGACCCGTATACTCACACAGAGACCCCTAGACTCACGCAGAGACCCATAGACTCACGCAGAGACCCATAGACTCACGCAGAGACCCATATACTCACGCAGAGACCCATAGACTCACAGAGACCCATAGACTCACACAGAGACGCATTGACTCACACAGAGACCCATAGACTCACACATAGACCCATAGACTCACACAGAGACCCATAGACTCACACAGAGACCCACAGACTCACACAGAGACCCGTAGACTCACTACAGAGACCCATAGACTCACACAGAGACCCATAGACTCACACAGAGACCCATAGACTCACACAGAGACCCATAGACTCACACAGAGACCCATAGACTCACACAGAAACCCGTAGATTCACACAGAGACCCATAGACTCACACAGAGACCCACAGACTCACACAGAGACCCACAGACTCACACAGAGACCCGTATACTCACGCAGAGACCCATAGACTCACAGAGACCCATAGACTCACACAGAGACGCATTGACTCACACAGAGACCCATAGGCTCACACATAGACCCATAGACTCACACAGAGACCCACAGACTCACACAGAGACCCACAGACTCACACAGAGACCCACAGACTCACACAGAGACCCGTAGACTCACACAGAGACCCGTAGACTCACACAGAGACCCATAGACTCACACAGAGACCCATAGATTCACACAGAGACCCGTAGACTCACACAGAGACCCGTAGACTCACACAGAGACCCATAGACTCACACAGAGACCCATAGACTCACACAGAGACCCATAGACTCACACAGAGACCCATAGACTCACACAGAGACCCATAGACTCACACAGAGACCCATAGACTCACACAGAGACCCATAGTTGTCCTTCCCCCTGCACCTCCGATTAGCATAGTTAGCTACGTACGGTGCGAAAGAATTTCAACATACATACGTACTTCTTCTTGGTTCTTTCGGTAAAGTCACGTAGAAGGGAAGTAATAAAATAATAAAAAGTAAAAATAAAATAATTCTCACGACGTTTCGGCCACAACACAAGCAGCCGTCCTCAGGTGAAGACCAGGTCTGTCGGGGAGACAGCGTCTAAAAGAAAACACCACCACGCTTGGAGCGTCTATTTAAGCTGAGTTGGAAGGGGGGGGGGGGGGAAATGTGCATTGACAAAAGAATCTGCATATCAAGAGGAATTTAGCATATTTATGGGAAATGCAGGAATGCGATTAGTGCTATTTGTGAAATGCTAATCCTATTTGTGAAATGCTAATCCTACATTTCATGACCGGTGCTTCGGAGGCAAGGGTTGTTTTAATCGAACGTAGACTTCCGAAACTCCCGAACCCGCTGACCCGCGAGGTTGCCGAGAGATAGCGGCACGCGGCGAGTGCGGGCTCGTGCACCTGTCCGTGTGGACCTCTGCGCGGCATCCACTCTCATGTGGACTATTTGTCTTTTGTCAACGTGGCACTTTTTTTTTACTGATTGGCCGTGTCGGGTGGTGGAGGGTTACGACACATTTATAAATAACGCGATCTAAACCCAAAAACGTTGATTATGAAACTAGCATAAACACAAATCCTGTTTTAAACGAATGAGTTTCGTCAATCTAGATGACGATTCAAGAGCGCACAGCTCCGAGTGGCTGCCGAACATCGGAGGGGCAGGAGCGTTCCAGACGGCCGCGGAAACGGAGCATCCGAAAGCGCTCTCGTCGTTGTTTCGATTTGAAGCTTTCGTGACTGCAGGGATTCATATTGTCGGTTATTTCGGTAAAGTCACATAGAAGGGAAATAATAAAATAATAACACTGGTCAACACACTTTTTCTGGCATAAGGTATTCCAACTGTTTTAAGGTAATTTTGGGGTGCTGATTCCAAATCTGGCATCAGTTTTTGTCTATCACATCAGGTTTTTGAGATCTCAAAGATTGCATTTTCAATAAAAACTGCAGAAGAAAAATATTAAATAAATGTGGATATCTACATAAAATGATATTATAAACACTCTATCCTAAAAATACAGCACCATATTTTAACACTAAAGCCGTCACTGACTCGCAACAACTTGCAATCATAAGTGACAGAGTTAATTTCGTGCAAAATTAATGAAAATGGGGTATGCCGATAGCATAATAATGAGATGTGATAGAGCAAATATGAGATCAGATTTGAAATCAGCACCCTGAAATTAGTCTAAAACAGCTGCAAAAGTCCAGGCCAGAAAAAATGTTTTTTTTTGTTGACCAGTGTTATTTACAGGCACTCTTTGATTCCTAGACTCAGCAGCAGCAGAAAACAAAACTTGCTAATAGCTCAGTGTTAATGTTCAATCTTATTGAGGGACTGTGTGTTGTCTCGGTGTGGTCTAGGAAGGTTTATTTTATTTTATTTTTCTGCCTTAGCCCCAAGCTTCAGGGGGCATGAATGTACTCGGGCAATTTGTACTTCTGCAACTTTATATATCTTTTATTGATATTCAGTGACTCGCTTTTTCTATTACTTTTCACTCCTGTTGGGGGGTTTGCTGTTGTTTGTATCATTCGTCGTCCTAACTTTCTGACCCTGTGCCAAGGCCGGACATCTGCGAGAGAGAAAGAGCTTTTCGGCTGATCGGATTTGGCGATAAACGTGCCCCCTACCCGCACCCCCCTCCTCCCCCCCCCCCGGTGCGCTCTGGGGGGTGGGGGGAGGTGGGAAACACCTCGCTTGGCAGTCGGGGCCTCTACCAAAACACTTTGTTTCTTATATCACCATCTCCCAGTTGCATTTCTTCGTACGCCCCCGGCAGAGAGTGAGGATGCTCCCAATTTCGGCAAAATTTTGCCCGAAGAGAAGGAGGGGACCGATGGCTGCCGTGGTGTTTTCTCGGTAGTCGCGGTGGTGGTTCAAGTTCAAGTTCATCTATTAGGTGTAGCCCTGTGAGCCATTCGGCTCTTGAATCGGGTGCAACCGCAACAAACAAAAAACAAAAACATGAACAAAAAACATCTTAAAGAGCAATATGTGACTAAGTGCAAAAAGAAAATCCAAGAAAAGACAGCAAAATATTGCAGATAAAACACCGTACACCAACGCTGTGTGCAAAAAAATCCCAGTGGGATGCAAGTGGTGGTGGTGGGTGGGTGGGATGGGTTGGCGAGCGCCCCAACTCTCCGTTCTACTCCTCGCGGTGGCTTCGGCCGCCTTTGGTCCATCGTCGTGGCGGCACCGTCGCTGGCGTTGCGCTGCGAGGGTAAAGCGGGCTGCGCGTTGAGCGGAATAAAAAAAACTAATTATCCGTGTTATAGCTCTTTTATTCAGAAGCGAAACCCACCTGGCCATCACAAATGACAGCTCAGCGAATTGGGCCTATCATCATCATCGTCGTCGTCGTCTTCGCGTGGAAATTTATAGCGGTTGCCAAATACTCATGAAACGCGTGACGTCGATTCTAAATGTAGAGGCGGGGAAAAAGCGGAGGACCCGTATGAATAAAAATCCATGCAACCACGCAGAGAGACACGTACACTCCAAATATACAACAGGCAGGCAGGCAGGCGTCAGGGTCAGGGATCGAACCCACGTCCATCCTGTATACCGAATCCGCTTGCTGTGCAATCGGAGCTCCGGTGAGCCAGGCGATGATTGCCGTCTTGCGTTCATCACCGGCGTACGTTACCCGTAACATAAAAAAAATATCCATTGTACGCTCTACCCCCCGGTAATTTAAGCTTACGTACAATGTTTAACTTTTTATGATGAAATTGGTAGTGGTGGCGGGGGTGGGGGTGGGGGTGGTGAGGTGTCCGGATGATGTGGGGAGGTTTCAGGTGCGAACACGGAGCCGATTGAGGACAATCATTTTTTTGTTTTTATTTTCCTTTTTTTTTCATTCCATTTTTTCCCCCCTGACGGGCACTTCATGACGTCCCCTACTCGCCGGCGTGACCGGCAATTTTCCCTTTAAAGATTGCGACGCCGGTGCCACTTGGTCGAGGGGAGAAAATTGCCTGTTGCCCAGGCAGACGAGCCGACGCGGCGTCGCGGCCAGTCGAACCGTGGCACCTGCTGGGTCTGTCCCGTGACACTGGCCTTGAAGTGCACAAGCGCCGTGGCGACGTCACCGCCACTTGGTGGCGAACGCCGATTGTTGTCGTTTGGCACAGTCGGTGCTACTCGCTAACAGCACTTGCCCCAACAGTCTGTAATGCCGCGTGCTTGAAACATCTCCGCGCGCGTCGTGGTCGTATTCAAGACTTTTTTTGACGTGCACAGTCATTCCTCGTTTGTCCGGTATTTGATCATTCGTAATTGGGGATTATTCGGCACGGCTGCGCTTTCGGCACATGTACGGTGTATTAGCAATTCGCCACGAGCCGAATTGCCGTACCCAATGGTCCAATTTCGGCATGGCACGTGGCACGACACCGCGCGCCACGACCAAAACAACGACTCGGTCAGGTGGCGGCGCACGTGGTGAGCGTTAGTGCGGACCCGGCGCTTTGGACTTTACCTTGTTTGTGCACTCTGCGCAAGCCAACCCTCTCAGAAATGTCATCTGCGCCTACATCAAGAAGTGGCTAGAAAGGGACGGAAGTATAAATCCCTTAGTCTGCGAGACAAATCCGAGGTTTTGGATAGAATTGATTGGATATAATGGATGCTGGTGTGTCCAATGCGTATGGTGTGTGAAGAGTTTGGAAAACAAACTTGGAATTTTTTTTTTATTATTTGGGCAGGAGGCACTGGGGGGGTACCATTGTAGATAATTCGTAATATTGGGTAATTCGGCAAGGCCAGAGCCCCATGTGTGTGTCGCATTAACAAGGGTTCACTGCATTCCCAAACGCGCCGTGGCGGGTTTTTTTTTCTTCCGAGAATTTTTTATAACAAAAAAAAAAATTTCCGCCTCTTCCCTTCCCTCGCGACAAGAGGCACATTACGGAGGCGCGCGAGCGAGTGTGAAAAGAAAATGAACGCAACGGTCGATAAAGGCCGTTCGTTATTCAACGAGGCATTCGTGTACATTGACAGCCGCTCCGAGATGCCGTTGGCGTTGTTAGCGTCATCTGCGGGCGTCCGCGATTTAAAAAAAAAAAAATTTTATTCATGGAAACAAAATCGACAACGGCGCACCCCCGAGGCTTCGAGCCGCCTCCTAATGGCAGCGCCCCTCGATCCTCCGGTGGTGGGGAGATGTTAATTCCCTCGCCTGGCATACAGGAGGTCGTGGGGTCGATCCCGAGCCTGTGATGCCTGCTGCTGTATATTTGGAGTTTGCGTTTCTCTCTCTCTCTCTCTCTGCCCGTGGTCGCGTTGATTTTTCTCCGGGTCCTCCAATTTTTCCCTTCCACATTTAGAATCAACTTGCGTTCAGAGTGTTTGGCTGCTATGGATGTCCACATAAGTCACATTGTTGAGCTATTAATTGTGGCCAGGTTAGCTGAAATACAGCTATATAGCTCAGTGGGCCTTACCTGGTAAAATACAATTGTTTAGCTTTAGTTTAGTTTATGAGCCTCTATGTGCATCTACGTGTCTCTATGCATGTCTATGCTTGTCTATGGGCCTCTGTGAATCTGTTTGAGTGTCTGGATCTCTCTGTGGGTCTATATGCGTCCACTTGATAAGCAACTAACGTTGAGCATCAGTGGCTTATCGCTTCGGAAAATAAAGAGTTGGTTTAAAGTTATTTGGCCGCTATGACCTTCCACGCGATGATAAGCTTACCGAGTAAAATTTATAATAGTTGAGCTTTGACGTGGTCTATGGGTCACTGTATTCTATGGGTCTCTTAAGTGTATCTATGTGTCTCTGCATCTCTATGTGTCTCTATGGGCCTCTGTGAATTTATTTGAGTGTCTAGATCTCTCTGTGGGTCTCTATGCATTCACAATCTCAACTTGATAAGCCACTAACGTTGAGCTATCAATTGTGATGGGCGGGTCACTTTTGAAAAAAATAGATTTACACCATTGGAACTTCATTTGCCAGAAGAAAAAATATGATAATTGGTTTTTTACCATTTTTTCTGGCAACAAAACTGACACCTTTTTTATGCACTCATTATCAGAGTTATGTTTTTGTTTGCATTACGACTGCAGGTATTGTGGTCTATGCAAACACGACTCCTTGTAAAAAAGGTGTCAGTTTTGTTGCCAGATAAAAGGGTAAAAAAACAATTATCCTACAAATAGATATATAGCTTTAGTTTGATCTATGGGTCTTTGCATCTCTATGGGTCTCATGTGTATCTATGGGTCTCTACGCATCTCGATGTGTCTCTATGGGCCTCTGTGAACCTATGTGAGCGTCTGGATCTCTCTGTGGGTATCTATGCATCTGCAATCTCCACTTATCGCTTCTGAAAATAAGAGCTGCATAGCTCGGTGGGCCTTACCTGCTAAAATAAAAAAACTATTTAAAAAAATAGTTTGAGTTTTCCCCTCCCCATTTGTTATCGATGGGCCCCTCCAGTCCCAGTGCCAGCCACCGCCGGAGTATTTTTCATCGGGAGTTTCATTTTCTTTAAAAAAAAAAGCCATTAGTGATGGAGATTGATTTTCTAAGAAGGCACCGCTTCAGATTATCTGCGTGCCATTATTGCATTGTTTGATGCGGTAATTACACACACACACTATAAATACACACTCCCCGAACGCACGCACGCTAAATACGCGCGCACGCCTGTACGCTATTACTCCATAAATATATACCCACGCGGTTTCATAATTTTTTTATGTGCTTCCTACCTCATCCTCCTCCTCTCTTCGATAAACACACACGCACGGTGGCTTTGCGCACGATAATTATACACACACACACAGCGATTACGTATTCCGTACAATACTAACACATTTAATAGGGAGAAATTATAAATTTAGCCAGGGTGATTGTTCTTCTTCTCGCGTTCACTGCCTCGGGGCAGGTTATCCGGTTCAAGCTTCTTCCTTTCTCCCTCCCCCCCCCCCGCCATCTTTTCTCTCGGTTTCCTCCACGTGGGCCACCCCCCCCCCCCCCCCCCATCTGTCTTCAAATCCTCCTTTGCTAACCTCTGTGGCCTTTCCCCGCCCCGAGCATCGTCCTGGATTCTATGTCGGAGAGCTTTCACCGCCGACGATATTCCCACTCCATTCGACAGTAAGACGTCTACTTCTTCTTCCTTCTAGAACTTCCTCCGGCGAGCCGTCACCACCGACAATATTCCCACTCCAGTCGACAGTCAGACGTCTACTCTTCCTTCCTTCTAGAAGTTCCTCTGGTGAGCCGTCACCGCCGACGATATTCCCACTCCATTCGACAGTAAGACGTCTACTGCTCCTTCCTTCTAGAACTTTCTTCGGCGAGCCTTCAACCGCTGACAATACTCACACTCCAGTCGACAGTCAGACGTCTACTCTTCCTTCCTTCTAGAAGTTCCTCTGGTGAGCCGTCACCGCCGACGATATTCCCACTCCATTCGACAGTAAGACGTCTACTGCTCCTTCCTTCTAGAACTTTCTTCGGCGAGCCTTCAACCGCTGACGATACTCACACTCCAGTCGACAGTAAGACGTCTACTCTTCCTTTCTTCTAGAAGTTCCTCTGGTGAGCCGTCACCACCGACGATATTCCCACTCCAGTCGACAGTCAAGACATCTACTGCTCCTTCCTTCTAGAACTTCCTCCGGCGAGCCTTCAACCGCTGACGATACTCACACTTCAGTCGACAGTCAGACGTCTACTCTTCCTTTCTTCTAGAAGTTCCTCTGGTGAGCCGTCAACCACCGATGGTATTCCCACTGCAGATCCTCCGCCTTCTATGAAATCTTCCAATTAGACGAAAGACTCAACCTCCTCCTGGGTCCACACAAGGACGTCCGCATTTATCTTGCTTTAATATCCCACCCATGTTTCTTCCCGTTCAACGCCAGAGACCCACATCAATAAAAGGGTAGCCCAGCCCTGCGTCTCTACGAATGCGCGCGCGTGTGTGGGTGTCTTGGTGTCTTTTCGAGCGAACCCACGCCATGGGTGGCTGTAGGTTGCCCGCTACATTTGTATTGTATGTCGTTCTGGCTGTTTAATTAGACAGGTTTATACATTTGCCCTGTTTTTATTCAATGCAGCCCCCTGTAAACCCTCCCTTCCCATGTAACATCCATGCTACCTTGGCATCAGCCATGCTAGATAGCTCCTGTAAACCCCCTCTTCCCATGTAACATCCATGCTAACATCGCATCAGCCGTGCTAGATAGCCCCTGTAAACCCTCGCTTCCCATGTAATGTCCATGCTAACATCGCATCAGCCGTGCTAGGCAGGCCCTGTAAACCCTCCCTTCCCATGTAACATCCATGCTAACCATCGCATCAGGCGTGCTAGGCAGGCCCTGTAAACCCTCCCTTCCCATGTAATATCCATGCTAACCATCGCATCAGCCGTGCTAGGCAGGCCCTGTAAACCCTCCCTTCCCATGTAACATCCATGCTACCTTGGCATCAGCCGTGCTAGATAGCCCCTGTAAACCCCCGCTTCCAATGTAACGTCCTTGCTCTATTGCATTAACTGTGCTAGGCAGGCCCTGTAAGCCCTCCCTTCCCATGTAACATCCATGCTAACATCGCATCAGCCGTGCTAGGCAGGCCCTGTAAACCCTCCCTTCCCATGTAACATCCATGCTAACCATCGCATCAGCCGTGCTAGGCAAGCCCTGTAAACCCTCCCTTCCCATGTAACATCCATGCTAACCATCGCATCAGCCGTGCTAGGCAAGCCCTGTAAACCCTCCCTTCCCATGTAACATCCATGCTACCTTGGCATCAGCCGTGCTAGATAGCCCCTGTAAACCCCCGCTTCCAATGTAACGTCCTTGCTCTATCGCATTAACTGTGCTAGGCAAGCCCTGTAAACCCTCCTTTCCATGTAACGTCCATGCTAACATCGCATCAGCCGTGCTAGGCAGGCCCTGTAAACCCTCCCTTCCCATGTAACATCCATGCTAACATCGCATCAGCCGTGCTAGGCAGGCCCTGTAAACCCTCCCTTCCCATGTAATATCCATGCTAACCATCGCATCAGCCGTGCTAGGCAAGCCCTGTAAACCCTCCCTTCCCATGTAACATCCATGCTACCTTGGCATCAGCCGTGCTAGATAGCCCCTGTAAACCCCCGCTTCCAATGTAACGTCCTTGCTCTATTGCATTAACTGTGCTAGGCAGGCCCTGTAAGCCCTCCCTTCCCATGTAACATCCATGCTAACATCGCATCAGCCGTGCTAGGCAGGCCCTGTAAACCCTCCCTTCCCATGTAACATCCATGCTAACCATCGCATCAGCCGTGCTAGGCAGGCCCTGTAAACCCTCCCTTCCCATGTAACATCCATGCTAACCATCGCATCAGCCGTGCTAGGCAGGCCCTGTAAACCCTCCCTTCCCATGTAACATCCACGCTAACCGACGCATCCGCACCTCCGATTAGCCACGGTTGGCTACGTACGATGCGATCGTGAAAAATGTATTCTCGAAAGAAAAAAAGCGGACGACACGATTAACAAACGCCTACTCTTGACACCGCCACGGTGTGCGAAATGTGACTCGTAGCTTTGTGCAAGCTCGTGATATTGAACGTTACCCGTGTATCCATCGATATAATTCAATTTTAATGTGCAGTGTAATTGAGGGACTGTGTTGTCATGGTGTGGTCTGGGACTGTGTGTTCTTGTCGTTTTACCGCCTTGGCCACTGAGCTTGCATTTGTTGTTGACACATCGGCAGTGTTTTGTGTAATTGTGCAATTTGTACTTTATAGTAAATTTATTTCTACGTATTTATTTATTTTGAGCGACTTGGCCTCATCTCTATCTTGCACTCATTTCACCTTTTGTTATTTGTTGTTGACGTCACTCGCTGACCCCCCCCCACCACCCTCCCCACTGGACAATCTGTAAACAACAACAACAACAACAAAAAGAGCTTTGTAGCTCATCGGATTTCCTCCTCCACTGCGTGGGACCGACTCAAGATTCTGATTCTGGGTCGTTCAAACCTCCCCGGGTTGGTGCCGCTTAGGCCGAGAGGAGTTGGTGGTGGTGGTGGTGCTCAGACGCTGATAGGGCCCCGGTTGAGGTTTAACCGGGCGACGCCAGGGTGGGACACGGGGGCCTTTTGCCGGGACGGCTGAAAAATGTCTTGGGTCTGTCAAGTTTTGCGTGCGTTGTGTGTAGCGTGGAACGGGTCAGCGCACCGCGCTACGAAGCCATCTCTGACCCGGGTTCGATTCAACGCTCACGGACAACACCAGTGGCGAGTATCTGAACCGGTCCTGGGCCTCTTCCCCGAGGTCGACTCAGCCTCAAATGAGCACCTGGTGCGATGTGTAGTAAACACCGCCACTGGGGAGACAAAGGCTGTCGGGCGTGGTGCATGCCACCCACTCACCCCCTCGTGTGCCGTGCCGGCCTTCATCGGTGCTGCTCGCTAACAGCACTTGGCCCCAACAGTCTGTTGCAGGCTATACGGGGGATCTTTGTCTTTGTGTGTGTTTTTTTTGCCCATTCCCACTGGTAATGCGTTGTTGCCCACCCCCCTCCCTTCCCACGCTACGATATTGCAGTGTCAACCTGAAGCGTTCTGCTTTGGTAATAACTCATTTTTTCCCCCCTAACGTGTGTTATTCGACTCGCGCGGCATTGGTTATCCATTTTTTAAAATAAATATTTCCTCCCCCTCCCCCCCCACTCTCTCTCACTCTCTCCACGTAATGCATCTTGAATATGTACTGTCTCTCCCATCTGCGATGGCATTAATGGGCCCTTTCGCTTGTCACCGGGCCACCTACTGTACGTGAGTTATTTGCCATCAGCGCTACGGATCGCGGGGGAAAAAATGGTTTGGAGAAATAAATAAGTGTGTTCCTTGAGGGTGGTTGCCAAAAGATTGTCGTGGGGGTGGGTGGGCAGGGGGGGGGGGTCGTAGTGGAGGCGGGGGTGACAGTGACGGCGGGTGAATCGCTTGATGCTCTGACAAAGTCATCCTTGGCAGCAGCCTCTCACCCCCCGCCCCCCTCCCCTCCCGCCTCCCCACCCCCCCTCACGTGCCCTCTAATGTCGCCGCGGAAGATGCGAACAAACACGACGGACGATAAAAAGAACTCGAGGCCAGGGTCACCAATGCATCTGTGGGCGCGCCAAGGTGGCGGGGAGATGTTGACTACCTCGCCTGGTTCACGGGAGTTCGTGGGTTCGATCACCGACCC
The DNA here is from genome assembly GCF_015708825.2 of Lethenteron reissneri. NCBI lineage: Eukaryota > Metazoa > Chordata > Hyperoartia > Petromyzontiformes > Petromyzontidae > Lethenteron > Lethenteron reissneri. The sequence continues at coordinate 13,152,894 of NC_083842.1, read as the reverse complement.
TGACCGATGCCCGTTGTGTATTTGGAGTTTGCGGCGTCTCTCTTGCGATACATTTCCTGCGTGATAAGCCACTTCGTTGCGCTACGCGGATCTTTTTCAGAAACGCCCTGGTCCCAAATGGTTGCCCAATGAAGTGGCTTGTCACGTGGACATTTGTAGCCACCAAACACGAAACGCACGTTGATTCTCAATGTGGAGGGAAAACCCTGATGACCCGGAGAAAAATCCTCGCGACCACGGGGAGAACATGCAAACTCCAAATATGCAGCAGGCGTCAGGGTCGGGATCGGATCCACGACCTTCTGTACACCAGGAGAAATAGTTTACATCACCTCACCACAGTGGCGAGATACTCATTTATTATTATAATGATGGTTGAGCACAGGCGCAAAGACCCAAAACACCAAGTAGCCAGCGACAAACAGCACCAGCAATAGAGCTGCAATAGATGAGAGTCAATTGCTGTCTTGGCATTGAGCAGGGTCATAAGAACTTGGGGGAAAGAGATGATGGGAAGGAAGTCCAACGTGGAGCAGTGCGAGCGAAGAGGCAGAAAGAAGCGTTGTGACCTGCAGTGTAATGTGTAAGCGAGCGAGTGGGTAAGCGAGTGAGTGGGTGGGCGAGTGAGTGCATGAGTAGTGACTGACTCAGAGACACGAAGAGTAGTTGGCACTCTGTTTATTAAACGGCCTTAACAGTTCACACTTGGTAACTACGGTTCCCAGTCAGGACAGCTGGCGACGCCGAGACGGTGAAGACGGGGACGACGGCGAAGACTCCAGCGGCATGACAGGATCCCACTACACACGATGACAGCCCCGAGGTCCCCTCCCGGGGCCCCTCTTATACCGCCAGCGTGGCCTGCTGGGTCCGCCTCCCTTCTGGAACCTACCAGCGGGTTCTCGACGTGACCCTTCCGTGACCTTTCCCCTACATCCCTCCCTGGTCTATCACGTGACCTGCTGTCAGTCAGGGCTGGGGTAAACTGCCGATCCCCTTCCCTGCCAGCAGCCAGCGCTATGCTGCGATGTGACCGAGTCTATGTCACTACACATGGATGAGCGCGTGTGTGTGTGTGTGTGGTTGTGAGGGGAGCGGTGGCGTAGCAGTTAGCGCGAAACACTATGAACCTGGCGACCCGAGTTCGATTCCCGCTCACAGCCACTAACACTAGGTTGTCTGAACCGGTCCTGGGCTTTCTTTCGGTCGACTCAACCTCATGAGTACCTGGTGCGGTGTGTAAACATCGGCACTAGAGAGACAAAGGTGGCTGGGCGTGTTGCTGGCCACCCACCTCCATGCGTGCCGTTCCGGCCTTCGTAGGTGCTCGCCAACAGCACTTGCCCCAGCGGTCTGTTACAGGCTGTATGGAGGGTTGGGGGGATCTTTGCCTTTGGTCGATACGCAGCGCGGATGAGACGGAACGGTGAGTCTGGGCAGACCCCCGAGTCCTCGACACGGGTGGAGGAATCGGCGATGGTGGAGCCAGGATTTTCAGGTAGAGGGGGGGGGCAACCGCCTTCAGCAATGAAAAATGATAGAGGAGTTGTTAGTAAGTAAGGACTTGTCCCTTGCTTTTTATTCGACGCGTGTGCGGCGATGGCGCAGCCATCGATCGAGGGTCGAATCCGAACCGTGTGTGATCGGCATCGCGCTCGCTGAAGGTGTTTGCCTTCAGGGAAGTCGTGTACTGTATACGCAACTGCGCACAATTCTGTGAGTCGCTTATAACCGCTTTGCCGTTACTTATTGCCAAGTATGGACTCAGACTATTGTCCTATCATCTCATAGAGTCCCTGGCACGTAATAATATGCTACACAGTGGCAGTGAGGGGTTGCAAAATGCCGATGTATTACTAATAAACCACAATGATCCTTTCGAAATTAGGGATTTCGATCGGATCATTGGGGGCCACGTGCCACCCCCCCCACACTGGAAAGGAAAGGGAAAAAAACCCCCACGGTGCAGTATTAGTTAAGGAGCGAAGAGGGGAAAAAAAGGTGAACAATCGCTCGCCGTCGCAAGGTCAACGGGAACGTTCGCCATCACCGCTCGCTCCATCAGTGCCAGGCCCGCTCGGACGATAAGCCGACGCGCCCTTGTTGACGGTTGCTTTCCGCTCGCCTTTACCGCCGCCGCTGCGTGGCGATGATGATGATGATAAACAGTTTTTTTTTTTCAACTGAACCGTGTTTTTTTTCTATTTTACCAGGCAAGGCCCCACTGAGCTGTGTAGCTCTATTTCAGAAGCGACCCTGGCCATCGCAAATGATGGCTTAACGAAGTGGGCCCGTCACGGGGGAATTGTATAGCAGCCAAATACTCCGAATGTACGTTTCTGAATGTGGAGGGGAGAAACCGGAGGACCCCTGAGAAAAATCCACGCGGCCAGGTTGGAGAGAGAGAGAGACACGCAAACTCCAAATATACAGCAGCAGGCGTCAGGGTCGGGATCGAACCCACGACCTCCTGCATACCAGGCGAGGTAGTTAACATCTCCTAGCCACCGTGATGATGATGAGAGAGAGAGAGAGACGCAAACTCCAAATTTCCAGCAGGCGTCAGGGTCGGGATCGAACCCACGACCTCCCGTAGACCGGGCGAGGTAGTTAACATCTCCTAGCCACCGTGATGATGATGATGAGAGAGAGAGACACGCAAACTCCAAATTTCCAGCAGGTGTCAGGGTCGGGATTGAACCCACGACCTCCTGTAGACCGGGCGAGGTAGTTAACATCTCCTAGCCACCGTGATGATGATGAGAGAGAGAGACGCAAACTCCAAATATACAGCAGGCGTAAGGGTTGGGATCGAACCCACGACCTCCTTCATACCAGGCGAGGTAGTTAGGGGGCCATCCGTTTAGTACGTACGCATGGAAGGGCGGTGGGGGGGTTAACCCAAATGCATTAACCGCAATACTTGTGGTCAGAATGGAAACAAAAAACATACTCTGATAATATATGCATTGTCCTTGAAACGGATTTGTCCACACCAGAGACAGCGTTCTTTTGAGCCTCGTCTCAAAACGGTGTTAGACCAGAGGACGCCACAAGGCGTACAGCCCAGAGACAATGCACTATCAGAGTAATGAGAGCTCGGGGTGAGCAGCTACATCATGGGACCTCCTTTGACAGTACCAACATATGAGAATAGCTTTTCCCCTTTTTTCTGGCAACAAAACAGGTGTTGAGATGTTAAAACACCAAACTGAAACCATTTTTTGAGTTTTTTTTGGCTGCTGCTGTGATTTTGGTTGCGAACCCTCCGCTGGGCTTATACAGGCAGGGGGGGGGGGTGCTGGGGGGGGGGTGCTGGGGGGGGGGGGTGCTGGGGGGGGGGTGCAAGCGACCCCGGGCATCGTTGCGTTCTTTGACAAGCGGACGCGCCCTCCCGCCCGCCCGCGCGTTCGACCGTCGTCAGCAAAGTGGACGCCGTGGCACGCGTTGTGTAAATAGCACGGGACGAGGAAAAATTGAGGGGCATGGTGCGGGAGGGGAAGGGCGGCAGGGGGTATGGGGCAGAGGTCGCAATCGGGTACCCGATACCCGTACCTTACCCGATACCCGGCCGGGTACGGGTAGCCGGGTATCAGGTAGGGTACGGGTACCCGTTTGCAACCCTGGTACGGCCGGGTACGGGTGCGGGTAAGGAATCAAAACCCGTTTGCGACCTCTGGTATGGGGCTTCCCTGTTACTCACCATCTGGCGCCGACCTGAGGACGTTCCGTACACTTCCCGTGTACTCACACGTCCCTTGCGTGCGACGGGAATCGTCGACTGCGTGTGTCTTGGTGAGCAGCGACACGGCGCACAGCGCCGCGCTACGAACCCGGAGACCCCAGGTTCGATTCCCGCGCACGGCCGACGCCGGTGAAGATTATCCGAACCGGTCCTGGGCCTCCCCCTAGGTGAAATCGGCGACTGGGGAGACAAAGGCGGCCGGGCGTGGCGCTGGCCACCCACCCCCATCGTGTGCCTTGTCGGCCTTCACAGGTGCTGCTCGCTAACAGCACTTGCCCCGGCCGTCTGTTGCAGGCTACACGGGGGATCTTTGTCTTTGGGGAGCGATGATGCAGAGGTTGGCGCGCGGCGCCCGGGTTGACCCGAGTTCGAATCCCGCTCGCGGCCACCACCACCACCACCGGTGTAACGATTCATCTGAAGCGGTCCTGGGCCATCGCCTAGGTCGACCCAGCCTCAAATGAGTAACCCGGTTGTGGTGTGCAGTAAACATCGCCGGTTGGGAGGGGAGACAAAGGCGGCCGGTGCGTTGTGCTCGCCACCCACACTCTCTCGTGTGCAATCGTGGCCCCTGTAGATGCTTGTCGCTAACAGCCATTTGCCCCCCCCCCCGCCCAGCAGTCTGTTAAAGGCTACACAGAGGGAGGTCAGGGGGTGGTTGAGTGGCATCTTTGTCTTGGCGTCTGTCGCGGTCGGGTTAATGGTGGTGACGGCAGAATCGGAGCGTGTGTGCAGCTCACGTCTGAACCCCCCCCCCCCCCCCCACCACGGCACCACCACCACCACCTCCCGCTCGCCTAACGGTAACGGGTAGCCGGAATTTGTCTTGATGGGGCTGGTGGGGGGGGGGGTGGTTGGCGGGGTTGGCTCTGCTCATCGGAGGGGGCTTTGCTAAGAAGCAGTTCCCTGCCTCCGCGGGGCTTGTCAATTATCGTCACGTGGAGGCCACGCGAAGGCCGCGGGCCATTACGGGTCGGGGGCGATGCGCGGAAAGGCGGATTTGTCCAAAGAAATTACGCCCCAATGGGTTTTTTTTATTTTGAATATCACCACTGCTGAGAAGAGGAGGAGGAGGAGAGAGAGAGATTTTTTTTTTTAAAAACGGCTTCGCTCGCTTTCGGCGAAATGGACCGCGTGTTGTTCGTCGGGGACCTCGCTCGCTTGCTCTCTTTCGCTTTACGAAAAAAATGGGGAAAAAAAATAAAAACTCAGCGGTCGGCATTCAATCTCGCAACGTAGGGGGGGGGGGGGTGCTTTTGTGCAAGAATGGCAGAGAGTAATCGGTTTACATGATGCCCTGCATGCGGGATTTTAATTAAAAAACAAACGAGGAGAAAGGTTGAGTTTGGAGTGCCAAGCTTTTGCTCCGTACCTGCGTGGGGGTTGTTTTTGTAAAGGATGAGTTGCTCTATAGTTGGCGCCACGGTGGCCGGGAGATGTTCACTCCGTGGCCTGCTATGCAGCTGTCGCGGGTGTTCGATCCCGACCCTGACGTCTGTTTTTTTCGGTAAAGTCACGTAGGTTAAAGAAGGAAAACGAAAACAAATAAAGTAAATCACGACGTAAATGATTGTATCAAGTGCACAGTAATTTTGCTGTGACTGTTGCACCTGATTAGAAATTAACATCACGGCGTTTAAAGAGTATTTGGCCGCGACACATTTCCACATGACGATAAGGACACTTCGTCGAGCGACGATTTGTGATGGCCGGGTCGCTTCTGAAATAAACTCGTTAAAAGTGTTTTTTTTTAAACAACGGTTTTGTTAACAACTTCGTTTAATTCACGGTCGAGAAGTACGTCAATGATGCGGTGCCTGCTCCCACATCGACGCTTACTTGAATTAATTGATTACTTCGGTAACTCCTTCACACGGAGCAGGCGATTCGAGAGTTTGGGGACCACGGCGTTTTTTACCTACACACACAAATATAAATATAAATAACAAGGCATCCATACAAAATGTTAATTGCTTTAAAGTAGCGAATTAATTGATTGATTGATGCTGATTTTAATACGGGCATGCATTGTCACCGGATCTGAGGACGTGTGCAAAATTTGGCATTGATTGGACAACAGGAAATAGACGAAATTTTGGTGACAAGTTTTGACCACGACAAACAGAGGAATCAAGTTAAACTGTTGAAAAAAAAGCCACGTGTAGCTCAGTGGGGCCTTACCTGGTAAAAATAAGTAGATTAAAGATTACGTTTTCGCGTCGTTTTTTTTTCAGTTAGCAGTTCGTGGTCGGCCGCTGAGAAATCGCGTTAAAACGGTGCGCGGCGCGTTGTGGCGCGAAAGCGCGTTTCAGAGTGCGCGCACGTTAAGCTCAGGACATTGCAGCACTTTCAATTGTCGGAGCTGGAACTTGGCAAAGAGTTAAGGGGTGGGAACCGAGGTTGAAGTGATTTTTCTTTAACAAATTTATTTAAAAACTATACAGTTATTGGTGACTTAGAGTTAGACCATCAACTCACCAAACTCATTTTTTATACTGCCAACAAAGGTATCTCGAACCAAGCTATAAGTGTTCCGATCCTTACATTGTCTTTGCACCTAGATTTGAAGTTTTCGTGGCTGCAAGGATCCATACTCATTGGTTCTTTCGGTAAAGTCACATAGGTGAAAATAAAATAAAAAAAGTGAAAAACAACTAAATTAAATCTTCACTTTTTTTATTTTATTATCGTTTTCAACTACGTGACTTTACCGAAAGAACCAAAGAGTATGTATTTGCACCATTCGCCTTTGGGCGTTGTCCGGTCTGCTGACGCTGGTGGTGAAACGAGGCAATGGAGAAAGCTGCTTCTCTCTGGTGGAGGCCAATCAGTTTCAGAGGCAATGCCTCGCGAATGAACCTCATGGCGGGACCCCGGGGTCCCATAAGCCCCCCGGCTCTCGCGTAAACTGCGTTGCGACGTCATTTTATGTCCGTTGAAGGCGAACGACACGGCAATATATTCCTCTCGACGAGCTCTACACGATGCGCTCATCAAAGTTTCACAAAGTTTTCTTTCTTCTGCGCATTCGTCCTCGCTGCTGCGCTTGGACGGCACGACAACAGAATGATGCGCGGTGGGACGGAGTCGCCAAAAATAAAAAAATAAAATTATTACGATTTTTACTTAAGGTTCATATTATCAGAGCATATTTGTTTGCATGTTTTTGCCGCGAGTATGTGTGGCTCATGCAGATTTGATGCCTTGAAAAGTCTACCTAATTGGTGTGTGAACATCTTGACACCTCATGTTTCTTTTTCGATTTAAAGCTTTCGTGACTGCAGGGATTCATTCATCTTCTTGGTTCTTTCGGTAAAGTCACGTAGAATGGAAGACAGAGTCTGTCTTCTCGACAGACCTGTTCCCCACCTGAGGATGGCTGCTTGCGTTGTGGCCGAAACGTCGTGAGAATTATTTCATTATGTTTTTTATTATTTTATTATTTCCATTCTACGTGACTTTACCGAAAGAACCAAGAAGATGAACCTCCTGTTTCATTACCAGAAAGGGTGAAACCTTATTGAGGACCCAGTTTTTCACCACAAGCACCCGAAACAACAGATTCGAAACCCACGATCCTCAACACGAGCAAAAGTGCTTCCCCTCGCATACGGCAGCAACAAACGACGACAAAAAAAAACTAATCAAAATGATTGCGAACAAAGTTGTGGCGTGTTTCGGAACGGCGGCGCAATTTCCTTCCCCCGATGATAAACGAAGGAGCACGGACAGCACCATCTGTTTGTCGCCGTTGCCGTTGTTGTTGCGAACAATATCGCGCGGGGTAGGAAAATTGCGACCATTTAACTTAAGCCTCACTCGTAAGGCCCCGAACGTGGGTGACTTATTTACAGGGAATTAGTCTCCGACTCGCGCCCTCTCTCTCTCTCGTAGCTTGCACCCGTGGCACGTAACCAGACAATTGTCAATCATATTCTTGGTGCTTTCGGTAATGTCACGTAGAAGGGAAATAATAATATAATATTATTTTAATATTATAATAATATAATATTATAAAAAATATTAATATTATATTAATATAATATTATAAAATAATATAAATAGTATTTTATTATTTCCCTTCTACGTGACTTTACCGACAAAACCCAAGAATATGAAAAAAAAAATTTTGACTTTTTAGTTTTCATTTGAAGAACAAAAACAACAACAAGCGACGTCCGATTACCACGGTTGGCTACGTACGGTGCGAAAGAAGTTCAACGTACAGTCTGTTCTCCTATAACACGGCTGGCTTCTCGTAGTCGCATTCCTGAAGAAAACCGCGTTGCAATAAATACCACTGGTCAACACACTTTTTCTGGCATAAGGTATTCCAACGGTTTTAAGGTAATTTTGGGGTTCTGATTCCAAATCTCAGTTTTTGTCTATCACATCAGGTTTTTGAGATATCAAATATTGCATTTTCAATAAAAACTGCAGAATAAAAATATTAAATAAATGTGGATATCTGCATAAAATGATATTATAAACACACTATCCTAAAAATACAGCACCGTATTTTAACACCAAAGCAGTCACTGACTCGCAACAACTTGCAATCATAAGTGACAGAGTTAATTTCGGGTAAAATCAATGAAAATGGGGTATGCCGATAGCATTAAAAATGAGATGTGATAGAGCAAATCTGAGATCAGATTTGGAATCAGCACCCTGAAATTTGTCTGAAACAGCTGCAAAAGTCCAGGCCAGAAAAAAAAGTATTTTTTTTGTTGACCAGCGTAATATACCGTATTGGGGGTAAAGCAACAGTCGCGTGATAACGCGCGAGATGCATAACGCAGGGCCCGAACAAAGACCGAGGCGCGCGCGGTGGGGTAGCAATCTAGAAGCATCCAGCAGCATCCCGACGCTTTGCGCGACGCCGCCGCTACGCCACGAGGCAGCCGTCACAACGACCGCTAAGCGGTTCAATTTCGATTTAAAGATTTCGTGACTGCAGGGATTCATCTTCTTGGTTTTTTCGGTAAAGTCACGTAGAAGGGAAGTAATAAAATAATAAAACATAATAAAATAATTCTCACGACGTTTCGGCTACAACGCAAGCAGCCGTCTTCAGGTGAAGAATGAGACACTGCCAAGCTAGGAGCTTATATATAAGCTGGGTTGGAGGTGGAAGAAGAGCGCCTTAACAAAAATAATTTTATTATGTTTTATTTTTATTATTTTATTACTTCCCTTCTACGTGACTTTACCGGAAAAAACCGAGAAGAGGGGCTAAGCGGTTCCTTTCTGCTCCATCGCGTCAAGGCCAACTCGCGTCCGCGTCATGAACGACAAATAATTTCCCACGATACGTCAATCGCGTTACGCACCTCCAATCGGCGTCGTGAAATCAAGACGCGCCGTTATAGGAGAGAACAGAGACCGTACGTACGTACGTACTTACAGGCGAGGGGTGTTGAGGTGGTTCTCCACGGTGGACTTTTTTTTCTTTTTTAAAAGTGAACCCCCCCCCCCCCCCGGGCCACCATAGGTTAGCGAGCGGGCGGTGACCTTTTTTGTCGCCGGCCCCAGGCACGATCCAAGGCATCGTGGCATTTGTGTTTGTGATGGACAGTCGGTCGGTCGGCCACGGCGTGCATATAGGATGCGGTGAGAAAATGCTTGCGGCTCCAAAAGAGGGCGATGCAATGCCTTGTCGCCATGATTTTTGCCCCCCGCGCCCCCCCCCCCCCATTGCATCACAATGTAATCTGGCCGGCAATGGGAGGACCGAGTTTTTTGTTGCTTTTGGTGGGCAGACTTTGCCGTTGAAATTGCTTTAGGTGGTGGCAATTTTGGGTGGGTTGCTTTGACGGGGCAGCAAAAATGGAACAGGCGGTCTTATTACGTCATTGCGGTAGAGTCTGGAAGTTTTAGAACGATGGCGATGATGATGGTCCTTAATGGAGGGTTTTTTTATGTTGGGTGGTTATATTGTGTAAATTTAAACGTGCCCGTTAAAACCCGCCACCACCACCACCCTGACACGGCCAGTTTTGTAAAGTATTTTTTCGGTAAAGTCACGTAGGTAAAAATTTTTTTTTACCTACGTGACTTTACCGAAAAAAAAACCTAAGAGTATGAATCCTTGCAGTCACGAAAGCTTCAAATCGAGAAGTTTTGTAAAGGTTTGTCTCGTAAACAAAACGCGGCCCTATTCGTTTTACTGGTTCAGCACTAACCGGTTGTGTGTGTGTTGGAGAATTTAAACCCACGACAACATTTTACAATTCGAATAGCTGCGTGACATTTTGCCGGTGATTACAACAACAACGACAAGCAGCCTCATCATGGCGACAGCCTAGAGTTGTGGAGAAATTATCCCTCCTGTTTCCGGTCTTAAATAGAAGTGGGGGTAAATGATGATGGTGGTGGTGATGGCAAAAACCAACCCAATGTGAAATCCGGGGCCTAAGACTCGAAATCGTATAAAATATGTTTATCTACGGGACCTTTTAGCCAGTATCAATAATGACGGATAGTAGGAAGAGATTTGACCCTTTATGGCAATAAAAAAATTAACCCGTAAAAACAAAGTTTTTCACTATAAATCCTTCATATGCGTGGCGGCTAGAGTCCTCTCGTCCTCTGGCTTGAGATGGCTACCACCTATGGGTCAGATGATTGCCTGAAACCATTAAGCAATTGGTAATTAAATATAAAAAAATTCCTAAAAAGTGTAAAGTTACGGAAAAAATTTTCACGAATATAAATTGTCACGCACAACGAGTCTGTGTGCAAAATGTCAGCTCGATTGGATCACGGGAAGTGGGTAAAAAAACGACCGAAAGATTTGCACGGTCGTAAGTGCGCAAGCAAGCAAGCAAGTGAACTTAATATGAAGGATTTAAAAAGGTATCCAATACTCATCGGTTCTTTCGGTAAAGTCACGTATGTAGAAATAAAATGACATTGAAATAAACCACGACGTTTCGAACGCAACACAAGCGCTCATAATCAGGTGAAAATGGGGCAAAACACACAGTGAAGGAACGCACAGAGGGACATCACGCACAGAGCAAACAGAGAACGGCAAACTCCGTGCACTGTGTGTGATGTCCCTCTGTGTGTTCCCTCACTGTGTGTTTTGCCCCATTTTTACCTGATGATGAGCTCTAAGGAAAGCTGTCTCGGGTGTGGACCAATCAACTTCAAGGACAGTGCACATTATCAGAGTCATGTCTTTTGTTTGTATTATGACTGCAGGTATTGCGGTCTATGCAAACATGACTCCTTGTAAAAAGGTGTCAGTTTTGTTGCCAGATAGAAGGGTAAAAAAAAAACAATTATCATATTTTTACTGGCAAATGAGGTTCCCATGGTGATGATGAGCGCTTGTGTTGCGTTCGAAACGTCGTGATTTATTTCAATGTAATTATATTTCTACATACGTGACTTTACCGAAATAACTAATGAGTATAGTAATTCCTGCGGTCACGAAAGCTTCAGTCCTAGGTATCCCGTAGATATAACTGCTGCTCGAGCCGAACTTTAAGTGCTCTGAGACTTGCATTATCTTTGTACTTTTCCCCTTTCAGCGTTATTCTCTGGTTTGCGAACAGTGGTGCCATGTTTCTTGCAGAAGTGCGGAGTTGGCCTGATAACTTTAATCTAAATTGTCTTATGGTTCATCATTAGACCTCCTTTGCCAGTACCAAAATATAATAATAGGGGTTTTCCCTTTTTTTTGGCGGCAGGGCTTGGGCCTTTTTACAAGGATTAATGTCTGCAATGCATATATTATCATAGTGTGTTTTTTGTTTGCATTTTGACTGCAAGTATTGTGGTTAATGCAGACATGAATCCTTGTGAAAAGGTTTCAGTTTTGTTGCCGGGAAAAAGGGGAAAAACCCTATGATTATGTCTTATGGTTGTTATTGTTTGACTTGCATCATATTGGGATTTTTGCACACAGCGTTGTAATAGTGTTTTTTTTTCTGGAAGATTTGCTGTTTTTCCAGGATGTTTCTGTTGCGCGTCGTCGCTTTAAGATGTTCTCTGTTCATATTTTGTTTGTTGCGGTTGCACCCGACTCAAGAGCCGCATGGCTCACAGGGCTACACCTAATAAATGAAACTTGAAAAACTTGAAAACTTGAGACAAGGCCACGATGCAGACGGCTGTCTCTGTTTCAAGGACAGTGCACACATTAATATCAGAGCATGTTTATTTGCATGATAGGTGCGGCTACTGCAGACTTGATGGCTTGCAAAAGGTATCTATTTGGTGCCAGAAAGGGTAAAATCTATGCTTATTTTACTGCCGAATTGTTTATTTTTGTGGGGATTTTTTTGTGTACGGGGAAAAATACGGCGTCGTGGGAATTGACTTCACAGGACGATGACATCACGTCCCCCCCACCCCCTCCTCGCACCTGTTGGCATGGAGACACGTGGCATTGTTACGAAACGCCTGCGATTGATAAGTTAAAATCACTGCATCTTGCCGAAAGGGGTTTGGTAACCCAGGAGCAGTTCAGATGTCACTCGACACGCATCTTAGCCCTGGCCGGGTATCGAACTGAGGGTTCGGAGGTGGTGTCTGGGATTGTAACGGCGGTGCGAAAGTTCGTGTGCAGTGCTAAAATCCCGGTCACCGGTTCTCGATTTTTTTGACCACCGCTAACATATCAGTGGCGAATGATATCTGGACCAGTCCTGAGCTAGAGAAAGCCCTTTGACTGACACGGCTTACAGAGGTCTTCATGCAGCAGTGATTTGACAGAGCTGTAAGTTATTCACGTGTGTGTGCTTCTCACTATTATGACTGTTACAAAGGAGAAAATGTAAATCACTTGGTTGAGATATCACCCGACACGGATGTGAGCCTCGGCTTGGTATCGAACTCGGGTCGGAGGTGGTGGCTGGGGTGGTGCAATGGTTCACGCGCAGTGCTACGAACCCAGCGACTCGAGTTCGAATTCGAGCCACGGCTAACATCAGTGGCAAGTGATATTTGAAAGGGTCTTGCTTCCACCCACCCACCAACCAACCCACTCACCCACCCCCCATCCCCCAAAAGAAACTCCCACCCGTGTCACTCAAAATGCAAACAATGACACATTAATAAGATCGTCAGCTATATTTAATTCCCGTCTTGAAAACTCACCTCTTTAAACTGGCCTTCACTCTGCTACCCCTCCACCGCCACCCCCCCCGGCTAGTGTATATATAAATCTTGTCCTTACTTGTCCTTAAAATTAAGAAACATCTCCGTAGTTTTTGATCAGAAACTCGTGCCTTGGTGGAAAGATGTTTCTCGTCCTGCGCTATGAAGAGAAGTCGCCAATTATACGAAAAATGTTGTCCTTTGCATAAAGGTCACACGGCGGTGTTGTCATTCTCGTACTCGCGTGTGAAAATAATTAGACGCGTAAGGAGACACCCTCGGTAAAAACTGCCACTCACCCGGTGATGCGACGAATCGTCGCCATTCCGGGTCCCGATTCGATTAGAAATGTTTTTTTTTTCCGTCAGTTTAGGCTTCAACATCTCATTTGTTCCAACTCGTTGATTGCATTATCATAAATATATGATTCGCATGTGTGTATGTGTATACGGTACAGTATATACTTTGCATAAACCATTAATAATTTATACCTCGACTGACATTTAAATGCGTGTATCCTAAGCATAACACTCGCTTTTAAATTTACAGATCAATTCATTTGTATCGTGGGACCTTTTTTGCCGGTGTCAAAGTATGGAAAATAAGAATGGGTTTTACCCTTTCTTGCGTCAAGATGTTCAAACACCAAATAGATTCCTTTTGCAAAGGAATCATCAAGTGTGCATTAGGCAGACGTGCTTGTGGTGAGCATGCAAACAAACATGCTCTGATAATAATGCGAGTGATTGTTTTTTAAACTGATTGGCCTACACGAGAGAAAGATTTTTTATGGCCTCGTCTCACCAGTGTCAGACCAGAGAACACCAAAAGGCAAACAGTACAAAGATATCTTCTTGGTTCTTTCGGTAAAGTCACGTAGAAGGAAAATAATAAAATAATAAAAATAAAACATAAAATAATTCTCACGACGTTTCGGCCACAACGCAAGCAGCCGTCTTCAGGTGGAGAACAGGTCTGTCGAGAAGGCAGAGTCTGAATGTCACCTGAAGACGGCTGCTTGCGTTGTGGCCGAAACGTCGTGAGAATTATTTTATTATGTTTTATTTTTATTATTTTATTATTTTCCTTCTACGTGACTTTACCGAAAGAACCAAGAAGATGAATCCCTGCAAGTAACGAAAGCTTTAAATCGGAAGTACAAAGTCAATGCACATGTGAGGGGTCACGGGACAAGACCCAGGTGCCGTCGTTTGACTGCATTTTAGCTGCCCGGCGCTCCGCTCGTTGTTGTGAGTGTAGCTCCTCTGCCCTCCGTTGTTGTTGTTGGGAGAGCCACTGCCTCCAACTGCCCAGTAGCAGCGTCCTTCACAAGCTTCCTCCATAGAGGCCGATCTTGACACTGCTGGTCCCAGTCATCGGCAAGTCCACTCAGCTCCACATCCTCCCGTACCACATCAGTCTATCTCTTCTCCAGCCTGTGTTGTGTTCGTTTATGCCCATGTGTCCAGACCTTTTGAGGATTTGTGAGCTCCTCACACAATCCAGGGTGGTTAAACCCAGGATGGATCGTAGGCAGGCCAGCCTGAATGTTTCGAACCGGCGAAGATGTTCAATTAGGGGGTTCCACGTTTCACAAGCGTAGAAAGGGGAGGATATTACTGTGGCCGAGAAGACCCGAAGCTTCATGTGGAGCGACAGACCAGGTAAGCTTCCACACAGCATTATTTGCAGCCGATGAGAATATAATGCCGCCCGACTGATTCGCAGTGAGACCTTTGTTGTTACACCGGAGCCGACTGACCATCACCGTGAAAGAACAGTGTGGCCAAACAATCATCCGTGAACAAACCCACATGCCTGCCGTGGCAAGGCAGCGGATTAACAACGAAGGGCTGAACACGACTGTACGTACCATTGCATTTACAAGACCACAAAACGGTCAGGATTTGCACATCCCATCCCCTGCTTTATTATCATGCGATGCGCAGTGATGGCCTGGAACGGCCCACGTGACCACGATGAGTTATTTCCCCCCTCCCCTCCTACTACCCACCATCTCTCTCCCCACACCTTTCTCCTGCCCTCACAAAAAAGATAAAGATCCCCCGTATAGCCTTAACAGACTGCTGGGCCAAGTGCTGCTAGCAACCACCTATGAGGGCCGGAATGGCACACGACGGCGTGGGGGTGGCTAGCACCACGCCAGCCCTGCTGCCTTTGTCTCCCCAGTGGTGATGTTTTGACACATTGTACCAGGTACTCATTTGAGGCTGAGCCAACGTAGGGGAGGAGGCCAAGGACCGGTTTTAGATCATTATCGTCACTGGTGTTGGTGGTGGCTGCGAGCGGGAATCGGAACTCGAGTCCCCGGGTCCGTAGCGCAGCGCGTTAACCCGCTACACTACCGCTCCCCGGCAACAACAACAACCACCATTCGTCACTAAGTGGCAGTGACGTGACCACGGCGCTTGTGCCAGGCTATGTGCACTTTTAAAGCCACGTGAAGTGTCGAACGCCCGCTGGCAGGAAGGCCACGGTGCCATGGGTTGACTGACTGAGATGACTGGCAGATAATTCTAATCTGAACTTTTATTAAAAGCCACTTCATTGAGCTGTCATTTGTGATAGTCAGGCCGCTTTTGAAAAAGAGCTACATCGAGTGCTCAGTGGGGCCTTATCTGGTCAAATAAAAAGAATTAGTTTCATCTGTGCAAAAATTTGCTTTGTTAAATCCTTTATATTAAGTTCGCTTGCTTGCGTGCTTGCGTGCTTGCGACCGTGCAAATCTTTCGGTCGTTTTTTAACCCACTTCCCGTGATCCAATCGAGCTGACATTTTGCACACAGACTCGTTGTGCGTGACAATTAATGTTCGTGAACAATTTTTTTCAAAAATTTTACACTGTTTAGGGAAAACAAATTAAATATTTAATTACCAATTGTTTAATACTGCAGACAATCATCTGACCCATAGGTGGAAGCCATCTCAAGCCAGAGGACGAGAGGACTCTAGCCGCCACGCATATAAAGGATTTAGAGTGAAAAACTTTGTTTTTACGGGTTAATGTTTACAGCTCATCGAATTCCTCCAGTATAAATATTCTGAAAAAATGCATATAGATAGCTCAGTGGGACTTACGCGCGGTCAAATAAAAAGAATTAGTTTAATCTGTGAAAAAGAGCTTGTTAGCTCATCAGATTTTCTCCAGTAGAACTATTCTGATTCTCCCCCAGCCCCCCGCCCCGCCGCCTCTGCCGCTCACGGCGCAAGCCGAGTTCATCTCGCCACGCCGACGCGTCCCTCCTGCTCTCTGGCTCCTTCTCTGCACGCGCGAGCGCCTTCGGACGGTCCTTTGTCCTCGAACGCCGCCGTATCGCGGTGGGTTTAGGGAGGGCGAGGGCGGGTGACGAGGTTGCCGAGTGCTCTGTAAATCTTTTACGAGCCTCCGCGTGGAGCGAGCAGGCGGGCGAGTTTGACGCTGATGCAGCGTTGGGTCCGCGTCGCGGGGAGGGGTTGACGGTGGTTTTGTTCTTCTTGGTTCTTTTGGTAAAGTCACGTAGAAGGGAAATAATAAAATAATAAAATGTAATATAATGAAATTAAATTCATCTTCTTGGTTCTTTCGGTAAAGTCACGTAGAAGGGAAATAATAAAAAGAAAATATAATGAAATAAAATTCATCTTCTTGGTTCTTTCGGTAAAGTCACGTAGAAGGGAAATAATAAAATGATAAAAATAAAACATAATGAAATAAAATTCATCTTCTTGGTTCTTTCGGTAAAGTCACGTAGAAGGGAAATAATAAAATAATAAAAATAAAACATAATGAAATAAAATTAATCTTCTTGGTTCTTTTGGTAAAGTCACGTAGAAGGGAAATAATAAAATAATAAAAATAAAACATTATAAAATAAAATTCATCTTCTTGGTTCTTTCGGTAAAGTCACGTAGAAGGGAAATAATAAAATAATAAAAATAAACCATTATAAAATAAAATTCATCTTCTTGGTTCTTTCGGTAAAGTCACGTAGAAGGGAAATAATAAAATAATAATAAATTAAACATAATGAAATAAAATTCATCTTCTTGGTTCTTTCGGTAAAGTCACGTAGAAGGGAAAAAATAAAATAATAAAAATATAAGATAATAAAATAATTCTCACGTTTCGGCCACAACGCAAGCAGCCGTCCTCAGGTGAAGAACAGGTGTGTCGGAAAGACAGCGTCTGAATGTGGTTTTGTTTTTGTCCGTGGGTTCTTGCGTGGTGACTCGGGCCCCTTTCCACCAAGACGCCCCCCCCCATCGATTTACAGCCAACGTGAGATGAGCGTGGACAAATAGACCCAAGGCGAAACATAACATATAAAAAAAGATGGTTTAAATGTTTGTATTTTATTTTTAATGATAAAATATAGCATTGTCATCAGTATGACATAAGTATACCAAGCTTGCAGTCGATACCACGTAAAATTGAGTTACAAGATTTGAGGATACAACAACGACAACAACAACAGAGTGAGTTAAATAAAAGCGTGTAGTAATAAAAAGAGCTTCAATAGCTCCGTCGGATTCCTCCTGCAGTCTGAAATAAACATGCTGATTCTGATCATCGGAGTGACAGGGGGGGGGGGGGTTGGACAACAAAACTAAACGCAAATAAAATCAGTTCAAAAGAATTGACTTTAAATAAGTATAACCCGTAAAAACAAAGTTTTTCACTCTAAATCCTTTATATGCGTGGCGGCTAGAGTCCTCTCGTCCTCTGGCTTGAGATGGCTTCCACCTATGGGTCAGATGATTGTCTGCAGTATTAAACAATTGGTAATTAAATATTTAATTTGTTTTCCCTAAACAGTGTAAAATTTTTGAATTTTTTTTTCACGAACATTAATTGTCTCGCACAACGAGTCTGTGTGCAAAATGTCAGCTCGATTGGATCACGGGAAGTGGGTTAAAAAAACGACCGAAAGGTTTGCACGGTCGTAAGCAAGCAAGCACGCAAGCAAGCGAACTTAATATAAAGGATTTAAAAAAATGTAGATTCAAAAGTGCAATGCTGACCACTGTTGATGGGATATTATCTTGCAATTTCATTTGTATAGAAGCCAACCACGTGTTGTCACACAATCGTTATCATCAGCCATGATCGATGCAGGCGTCTGGGCGAACATGGTTGGGAGCTCGAGGTTCAGTGGAGTTCGGTAAACTTGGTAAAGAAACGGTACTTGAAACGGTACTTAAATATCAGCAGCAACAGCAGCAGTAGCAACAGCAGCAGCCGCAGCAGCAGCAACAGCAGCAACAACAGCAGCTACATCAATAGCAGCATCATCATCAGTAGCAACAGCATTATCAGCAGCAACAGCAGTAGCAGCAACAGCAGCAGCATAATCAGCAGCAACAGCATCATCAGCAGCAACAGCAGTAGCAGCAACAGCAGCCGCAGCAGTAACAGCAGCAGCATCATCAATAGCAGCATCATCAGTAGCAACAGCATCATCAGCAGCAACAGCAGCAGCAACAGCAGCAGTAGCAACAGCAGCAACAACAGCAGATACATCAATAGCAGCAGCATCATCATCAGCAGCAACAGCAGTAGCAGCAGCAGCATCATCAGCAGCAACAACAGCAGCTCCTCCCCACCCAGCCCCACCCTCCCCTCACCACTCTCCCCACCCAGCCCCTCCCCACCCTCCCCTCTCCACCCAGCCCCACCCCTCCCATTTTTGGATGAACGACGGACGGACGGACACAATAATCCCCTGTGGGCTGGTGTAACCAGGAGGTTCCTACCAGTAAAAAATCCTCCCTAAGATCACCGAACGCGAATTAAGAGACAAAAAACATATTTTTAAAAAATCCATCCCTCCGTTGTCAAATAAACGGCAACAATAATATAAATAAACACGAATAAAATGCAGTCCATTAGCCTCTAGCCCTTTATTGAGCAATGTTTAACAACAGCATTTTGTTTAATCCGCCAAAAACCCTCGATCGATCGAATCCGCCTCCGTCGAGAATGACTCCATGCCGTGTCGCGCGGCTCGTGCGGTTGCACTGCCCACACTCCATGTTCCCTTCAAAGCACACGCTCCATGCCGTGTTGCGGTTTATTTAAATCCTCACACTGCCACCACGTTGCTCCTCCACTCCATGTTCCATCAAAACAAACTCCATGCCGTGTTGTGGTTCTTTTAAATCCTTACACTGTGCCACCACGTTTCTTCCCCCACTCCACGTTCCGTCAAAGTAAACTCCATGCCGTGTTGCGGTTCATTTAAATCCTCATACTGTGCCACCACGTTGCTTCCCCGACTCCACGTTCCGCCAAAGCAAACTCCAGGCCGTGTTGTGGTTCGTTTAAATCCTAACGCACGGCGCCACTAACGTTGCATCTCCCCAACTCCACGTTCTGTTAAAAGCACGCGCTCCAGGCCGTGTGTTCATTTAACGCACTGTGCCACCACGTTGCTTCCCGACTCCACGTTCCAGTCAAAGCGCGCGCTCCATGCCGTGTTGCGGTGCATTTAAATCCTCGCACGCGGTTTCCACCACGTTGCTCCCTCCCCCCAACTCCACGTTCCAGTCAAAGCGCGCGCTCCATGCCGTGTTGCGGTGCATTTAAATCCTCGCACGCGGTTTCCACCACGTTGCTCCCTCCCCCCAACTCCACGTTCCAGTCAAAGTGCGCGCTCCATGCCGCGTTGCGGTTCATTTAAATCCTCGCACGCGGTTTCCACCACGTTGCTCCCTCCCCCCAACTCCACGTTCCAGTCAAAGTGCGCGCTCCACGCCGTGTTGTGGTTCATTTAAATCCTCGCACGCGGTTTCCACCACGTTGCTCCCTCCCCCCCAACTCCACGTTCCAGTCAAAGTGCGCGCTCCATGCCGTGTTGCGGTGCATTTAAATCCTCGCACGCGGTTTCCACCACGTTGCTCCCTCCCCCCAACTCCACGTTCCAGTCAAAGTGCGCGCTCCATGCCGTGTTGTGGTTCATTTAAATCCTCGCACGCGGTTTCCACCACGTTGCTCCCTCCCCCCAACTCCACGTTCCAGTCAAAGTGCGCGCTCCACGCCGTGTTGTGGTTCATTTAAATCCTCGCACGCGGTTTCCACCACGTTGCTCCCTCCCCCCAACTCCACGTTCCAGTCAAAGCGCGCGCTCCATGCCGTGTTGCGGTGCATTTAAATCCTCGCACGCGGTTTCCACCACGTTGCTCCCTCCCCCCCAACTCCACGTTCCAGTCAAAGTGCGCGCTCCATTCCGTGTTGTGGCTGAACGCCACTGCAAAGGTGAGCATCTTAAGGGACCGCGGACGAATCACGGCTGTAGCGACCGGCAGGCGAACGACCTCACAAATACACGGACGAGGTCCATGCCGAAAGGCAAAGCGAACTATAATTTGAAATGGGGTGGTAGGGGGGTTGTGTTGGGGGTGGGTAAGTGGTAACATCTCCTTGGGGGGTTGAGGTGTGGGGTGAAATCAAATTATAATTCTGGTGATGATGCTGACCGTTGCTGTTGGCCTGCGTTGACAGCCGTTACTGCACGAACGCGAATTCTCAGAATCAGAATATTTTATTTAAACTTGCAGGAGGAATCCGATGAGCTGTAAAGCTTTTTTTTTTCACGGATGTCCAGCAGGTGGCCACGGGATAACGTCACGAGAACAGTTTCACGTGTCGGCTTTCGCGACCAATAAAACCACGATATTGTTGTGTAAACCCACAATTATATTGTGAACCCACAATTCTATTGTGAACCCACAATTATATTGTGAACCCACAATGATATTGTAAACCCACAATGATATTCTAAACCTACAATGATATTGTAAACCCACAATTGTGGATTTAATCTCCAACACACCGGCGGGTGCTGTACTAGTAACAAATTGGCATGGTTTGTTCACGTGACAAACCACTTACTAATTAACTGTGTCGGGTGGTGGCGGGTTTAACTACGCACATTTACGCGATTATAACCCAAACAACCTCTTATTACGGAGAACAAACAATACGAAAACACGATCGTGGTGCAAATTACAAGAAAGGTAAACACATCACCCAAACACATGCCAAAAAAAACAAACCCATCATCCAAACCAGGCAAAGCCCACTGAGGTATTTGTACTAACGACAGCAATAACAACACAAACTACAGGCGTGGTACAGATATTTGTAACTTTTTATTTATTTTACCAGACAAGGCCCGGTTAAGCTATCAGAAGTGACCTGGTCATCGCAAACGAAGTGGCTCATCACCACCATCGTCACGTGGGAATGTATGTCAGCTGCCAAATACAGGTAGTCCTCTACTAACGACAGAGATGCGTTACGACGACCCCATCGTCGTAAGTCGAAAATATCGTAAGTCGAAGATGGCCTCGCCTACCCAGGAGTCTTAAAGAACGGTGATAATTCAGCAAAACAGAGCAATTTATCGTGGTAACCTTAAAATGAAATCGCTGAAGCTACGTATCACACATGCATTGAACGTATCGTAACGTATCATATTGTACTGGACTCACCAAGATTCTGTCTGTCGTCTGCATACTTGAACGATGTTAGGTTGTTGATGGCAATTTTGTCGAATCGCCATCGTAAGAACGAAATATCGTAAGTAGGGGACTACCTGTACTCTGATCGCGTAACATTACGGAGGGAATAAGAGATATTTAAAAAATACTTTTAAAAAAACACGCTTTAATGAAATGTACCGTACGAGTAATGGCAGAACTCCCCGACTCCAAGAAGTGGCCCCGAAGCTTGCCATAACGTAAGGGACCATGGTGATTTACAGCCAACGGCAGTTGAGCGTGGACCATTAGACCCAAGCCGAAACATAAGATAAAAAATATAGCGTAAACGTATTTATTTATTTTTTATGATAGAATATAGTATTGTCATCAGTATGACATACGTATATCAAGTTTGCAGTCGATACGACATTGGGAAGTGGGTTAAAATTGAGTTTCAAGATTTGAGGATACGACAACACACAGAGTTGAGGATACTACAGACAGAGTGAGTTAAAACACATTGTCCTGCGGAGGGAGCTGGTAGGAACGTTGGGTTGCTCGGTCAATGGCCAGGGTCAACGGCGGCGTGGTGTATTCCGCTAATATGCCCGACTGTGAGGGCGGGCACAAGCCGGCGTGAGTAGGTTAAACGTTGAGTTTGATAAGGGCACCACGGGGTGACCAGCCCCTCCCCACCCAGCCTCTCCCCTACCCAGCCCCCACCCAGCCCCACCCTCCCATTCCCACCCAGCCCCACCCTCCCCACCCAGCCCCTCCCCTCTCTCCCCACCCAGCCCCACCCTCCCCACCCAGCCCCTCCCCACCCTCCCCACCCAGCCCCACACTCCCCACTCAGCCCCTCCCTCCCCACCCACCCCTCTAAACCCCTCCCTCCCCACCCAGCCCCTCCCTGCACGACGGACACAATAATCCCCTGTGGGCTGGTGTAACCAGTAGGTCCCTACCAGTATAAAAGCGCGTAAAAAAACCCGGAGAACAATTCACACGACCACGGGAAGAACACGCAAACTCCAAATATACAGATTTGAAGCTTTCGTGACTGCAAGGATTCATATTCCCCCCCGCTCAACCATTATATAAACAGAGTGGTATCTCTTGTAATCTCTCATTTACTTGATACAGCTGTCGGGCTGTGACGGTTCCACCTGAAGACGCAAGCTGGTGTTGCCTCCGAAACGTCATGATTTTTATTTTATTTTACTTTTATTAATTTAATTTTTTTTACCTACGTGACTTTACCGAAAAAAACCTAAGAATATCCAAATATACAGGCATCGTCAGGGTCGGGATCGAACCCAAAACCCTCCGGCATGCCGGGCGCGAGGCAAGTTAACATCTCCTAGCCATCCTTGGCGAGACGTTGAGCTCCTAGTGGCCAGCAAGTCGAGAAACCCCTGGGCCAGCCGAAACCGCCGATTGCATTTCCAGCCTCTTCATCCGTCATCGTTTGCCGACTGTGAGAGCGTTCTCACAGTGTCCACGCGTAACACTTAAACGTGCGCCCACGTTCATTCAATTCCGTCGCAGGCTGCCGGGTTGCATAACGCGCACAGAACACTTACGCACACGCTCATGTACACGTGCGCGCACAAGACAAAGACACATTTAGCAATCCCACCCCCCCAGGTATAGCTTTAACTGCCTGTTAGCGAGTAGCGAGCACCTATGAAGGCCGGCACAGTGGCACACGAGGGGGTGGGTGGCCAGCACCACGCCAGGTACCGGCCGCCTTTGTCTCCCCAGTGGCCACGTTTACTGCACACCGCACTGTACGCACGTACTTGCGTGCGTCTGTGCGTGTGTACGTCCGTATGTCCGTGCTAGTGTCGATGTTTACTACGCACCGCACCGGGTACTCGTTTAAGGCTGAGTCGACCCAGGGGAGGCCCCGGACCGGTTCAGATAATCGTCACTGGGTGTTGGTGGCCGTGTGCGGTGCGCTGACCACCGCTCTGTCGCTCCCCACACGCGGACACGTGCGTGGATTGCAATTGGCCGAATCTGAGGCGCTCATCCGGCTGCTGATAGAGACTGCGCGCCGCCTCTGATGCTTGTGTTGCATGACGGGCGCGTGGTACCCAGCGTGTTAATTATTCATCGGGAATATTTAATATTTCACCAGACCCGGGTTTGTCCATTTTTTTTGTTTGTTTGTGTCGCCTTCAGATTTTGTCACAACAATATCAAATGTTGGATGAGCCTCTGCCTGCCTAGTGGCCTGGCGACTTGGCTGTCTGCCTGTAGACTTGCCTGCCTGGCTTCCTGCCTGCCTGGCTGCCTGGCTGGCTGGCTATCTGCCTGCCTGGTTGCCTAGCGACCTGGCTTCCTGCCTGGTTGCCTAGCGACCTGGCTTCCTGCCTGGTTGCCTAGCGACCTGGCTTCCTGCCTGGTTGCCTAGCGACCTGGCTTCCTGCCTGGCTGCCTAGCGACCTGGCTACCTGCCTGGCTGCCTAGCGACCTGGCTACCTGCCTGGTTGCCTAGCGACCTGGCTACCTGCCTGGTTGCCTAGCGACCTGGCTTCCTGCCTGGCTGCCTAGCGACCTGGCTACCTGCCTGGTTGCCTAGCGACCTGGCTTCCTGCCTGGCTGCCTAGCGACCTGGCTTCCTGCCTGGCTGCCCCATCATGCGCCGTTTCTGAGAGCGTGGCGAGCGTAGAGCGCTCGGCAGTGCGTGGCGCGCCCATTCGCTCTCTCTCCCTCCGTGTGCGAGGGGGCCGGGGGGGTGGGGGCTGGCTGCTGGCTGCGGGGGGCAGGGGGGGGGGAGGAAAATCTATTTTTAATCAAAACAGAACAACAGTGCAAACGGCAAAAAAGTCTCGCAGAGTGCCGAAGCACCGGTTGTTTACAACTTCGCTTTCTAAACAGCCTCCGAGGTGTACATCAAAGGGGTGGGTGGGTGGGCTGGAGTGGGTGGATGGCAGGGGTAGGGGTGGGAGTGCTGGGGGAGGGCACCTCACCCCACTGTAAGCGCACCTCGCGCGCGAACTCGCGGACTCACGGACAGCGCCGGCTCCATCGATTAGGCGCTGCGATGGGATGAAACGAATTCCCGGCAGAATGAATTATGTTAATGCGGAAATGGGGGCTTTTTTCGATCTTTTAGATACAGAAATCACATGAAAGGAATCATATTCTTAGGTTTTTTTCGGTAAAGTCACGTAGGTAAAACATCAAAATTAATGAAAATAAAATAAAATAAAAATCACGACGTTTCGGATTTTTATTTTATTTTATTTTAATTAATTTTGATGTTTTACCTACGTGACTTTACCGAAAAAACCTAAGAATATGAATCCTTGCAGTCACGAAAGCTTCAAATCTAGAATTAATGACAGGAATCACTTAACCGATTTAAAACATTTTGTATTCAAAGTGTCAAAGCTCGATCCATGCTTGATCCATGCTTGAACACACAGACACATGGAATTTAATCGGTCGATTCCCGTTGGATCGACCATTGGATCATTAAAAACACATCGATACCCGTCTCAGTATTTCATATAAGGGGCAAAGCCACGCCAAATTACTCCATATGTGGGCCTAAACATAAACATAATGTATCATTAATTCTGTCACGGATTCATTTTATCCCGTTATAGCGCCCCCCCCCCCCCCTTTCTTGCCACTCGCTGGGGGCAGGTAACATTTTTTCACGTCGAGTTTCTTTTTTAAATCCTTAATATTAAGTTCACTTGCTTGCTTGCGCGCTTACGACCGTGCAAATCTTTCGGTCGTTTTTTAACCCACTTCCCGTGATCCAATCGAGCTGACATTTACCACACAGACTCGTTGTGCGTGACAATTAATGTTCGGGAATTTTTTATTATTATATTTAATTACCAATTGCTTAATGGTGGCTTGCAATCATCTGACCCATAGGTGGCAGCCATCTCAAGCCAGAGGACGAGAGGACTCTAGCCGCCACGCATATAAAGGATTTATAGTGAAAAACTTTGTTTTTACGGGTTAATTTTTTTCATTCACGGTACCGCGGCTCTTGTGTTGTTGGCCTGCGTGGCTGGCTTGTGTTGTTGGCCTGCGTCGCCGGGGGCTTCCCCTCGCAAGGCGGCAGCGTCTGTTGGTGGGGGGCCCCGCCTCGATTATTTCGCTGCGTTTTTAGTGCCCCCGCGGCACGGTTCTTGTGTGTCTTGCGTGTGTTGAGTTTAGTTTTTCTTCCAGCCGCGTTGTGGCATAACGCTAGTTGACCGCGCGTTGGGTGATGTCACTTTCATCGTCGTCAGCGTGAAGGACGCGTTCGTTTGCGAGACGATTAAAATTTCCCGAGATATTTTCTCATCCGGAGTTCATCCCTCATCGGCAATTAAAAGTCGGCGCCTTTACCACGAGGGTTTGCTTCGGGTGTCTCGCATTTCCTTCCACGTCCCTTCCTCTCTCCATTCCCCTCTCTCCGTCTCTGTGTCTCTGGCTCTCTCTTGTCCAGGTGCCCAATCGCGTTATCGGTCCTTCTTCTTCTTTGCAAACCCTCCAGTGGAGGGAACTTCCCCTGTACATGAAGCAGCACTGTCAATAGACTCAACACTGCTTATAGACTCAATACTGCCTATAGACTCAACACTGCCCGTAGACTCAGCACTGCCCATAGACTCAGCACTGCCTATAGACTAACCACTACCCATAGACTCAACACTGCCCATAGACTCAACACTGCCCATAGACTCAACACTGCCCATAGACTTACCACTGCCCCTGTACACTAAGCATTCGCCGTCCTTAATCTCCATCCGTTCCTCTCTTAAACCCTCACCTCATTTCCATCGCCCGTTCTCTTCCTCTGCGGCTGCCCCTCGCCCTCTCCTAAGCAACCCTCCCATCTTCGTGTTTCTTTCGGTAAAGTCACGTAGAAGGAAAATAATAAAATAATAAAAATAAAACATAATAGTGAGAATTATTTTATTATGTTTTATTTTTATTATTTTATTATTTCCCTTCTACGTGACTTTACCGAAAGAACTAAGAAGATGAATCCCTGCAGTCACGAAAGCTTTAAATAAAAAATAAAACATAATATGTTTAATTTTTATTAATTTTATCATTTCCCTTCTACGTGATTTTACCGATATTATGTTTTATTTTATTATTTTATTATTTCCCTTCTACGTGACTTTACCGAAAGAACCAAGAAGATGAATCCCTGCAGTCACGAAAGCTTTAAATCGAAACCCTCCCATCGCCGCTCTCTCTCTCTCATACCTCGTAAGCACAGCCCCGCGCCAACTACACACCCTACCGTTCCGCGCCACCACCCCGCGTAAGCCGTGTGACGGAGCGCCTTGAGAGGGTGAAGACGGCGCCCCATGAATAAACGTTAGAATCAGATTCTTAGGTTTTTTCGGTAAAGTCACGTAGGTAAAAAAATTAAATTAAAATTAATAAAAGTAAAATAAAATTAAAATAAAAATTTAAAAAAATAAAAATCACGACGTTTCGGAGGCAACACAAGCTTCCGTCTTCAGGTGGAACCGTCACAGCCGCGACAGCTGTATCAAGTAAATGAGAGATTACAAGAGCTACCACTCCGTATATATACTGGTTGAGGGGGGAAGGGCCCGGAAAGGCACACTTTTTATTAATATGGTAAGGTGAGGCTTAAGACTAAGAATAGACTGCATAACAAAAGACTGAGCCTTTGTTATAGAGAGGTGCGGTTTGTGACTAACGCCTAGCCTACATAACAAAAGTGTGAAAAAAGAAAAAACGAAACCTGGTAAAACAAAACTGGCTGTCTATCAGTAACCTGTAATAGTTGTCAAATAAGATGGTCCAAATAAGTGTAGTTAAATCTTTTTTGCATTGTTAATCACATCTCTCCAATGATTACTTTTATTAAATTTAAAATTTTTACCTACGTGACTTTACCGAAAAAACCTAAGAATATAAAATCCTTGCAGTCACGAAAGCTTCAAAATCTAGAATTAACGTTAGAATCAGATCACACCCCACGCGTCTGTTGTTACGGGCAGTGCCTCGGGTGTTGTTCTGGCCACGCATTGCTGCCGTTACCTGCGTTGGAGCGAATCCGTTGCCCAGGGGGATCCGATATGAACTTATTTATCGTCCGGAACCCCCACCAAACCCCGCACTGAAACGAACGGCTTTTCGATCGAGGATTATTTATGAAACGCTCTTCATTGTAATGGGCAGAGCGATACGCGCGGATGCCCACAGAGCGCGTGTTTGTGTGTGGGGAGCGGTGGTGTAGCGGTTAGCGCTACGCCGCGCTACGAACCCGGCGACCCGAGTTGGATTCTCGCTCACGGCCAACGCAAGTGATGATCATCTGCACCGGTCCTGGGCCTCCCCTAGGTCGACACAGCCTCAACTGAGTACCTAGGTGCGATGTGTAAACATCATCGCTACTGGGGAGACAAAGGCGGCCGGGCGCGGTGCTGGCCACCCACCCCCTCGTGTGCCGTGCCGGTCTTTATAGCTGCTCGCTAACAGCACTTGTCCCAACAGTCTCTTAGAGGTTTTACGGGGGATCTTTGTCTTGTTTGTGTGTCTATTGACTGATGGCCGGCACAATGCACCGGGCGGTGATTACACGCGACTCTGGCTTGTTCTCGTGTCACTGTATCGGCAACCGGTTGACGTGGAGTCCCGCTTCAAGTCGATTTCTTTTTAAATCCTTTATATTAAGTTCGCTTGCTTGCGTGCTTGCGTGCTTGCTTGCTTGCGTGCCAGCGTGCTTGCTTGCTTGCTTACAACCGTGCAAATCTTTCGGTCGTTTTTTAACCCACTTCCCGTGATCCAATCGAGCTGACATTTTGCACACAGACTCGTTGTGGGTGACAATTAATGTTCGTGAAAAAAAAATCAAAATTTTACACTTTTTAGGTAAATTTTTTTTATTTAACATTTATTCAAATAGAACTCATTCATGGCTTTGGCTGAACGTCACAGTATAGGAGCCCAGAGCGTAACCCCTCCACAGGCCGTGGTGGAGTAGCGCAGTTGGTAGCGCCCTCGCTTCCCATGCCAAAGGTCGCGGGATCGATCCCCGCGTCCTCCACAGGCGAATATATTTTAAAATCCTTTATATTAAGTTTTCTTGCTTGCTTAGGACCGTGCAAATCTTTCACTCGTTTTTAACCCACTTCCCGTGATCCAATCGAGCTGACATTTTCCACACAGACTCGTTGTGTGTGACAATAAATTTTCGTGAAATTTTTTTTCCAAAATTTTACACTGTTTAGGGAAAACAAATTAAATATTTAATTACCAATTGCTTAATGCTGGCAAACAATCTGACCCATAGGTGGCAGCCATCTCAAGCCAGAGGACGAGAGGACTCTAGCCGCCACGCATATAAAGGATTTATAGTGAAAAACTTTGTTTTTACTGGTTAATTTTTTCATTTTGCTCACACGCCCCATGCGGTGCCACGTCTGACAGACCTCTGCCACGTCGTCACATTAAAATACTCAAAACGTAACAACCACAGAAAATTCTGCACGATAAGAAAAATATGTTTGTACGTATGGGGTGACACGGTGGCAAGATGTTAACTACCTCGTCTTATAATAATATGGTTTTTACCCTTTTTTTCTGGCAACACAACTGAAATCTTTCTACGAGGAATCATGTCTGCATTCACCACAATACTTGTGGTCAGAATGCAAACAAAAAACGTACTCTGATAATATTTGCATTGTCCTTGAAACTGATTGGTCCACACCAGAGACAGCTTTCTTTTGAGCCTCGTCTCAAACGGTGTTAGATCAGAGGACGCCAAAAGGCGTACAGCTCAAAAGCAATGCACTATCAGAGTATCTACATGGGACCTCCTTTGCCAGTAGCGAAATATAATAGGGGTTTTCCCCTTTTTTTTGGCAACAAAATTGAAATCTTTCTACGAGGAATCATGTCTGCATTCTGACCACAATGCTTGTGGTCAGAATGCAAACAAAAAGCATACTCTGATAATATATACATTGTCCTTGAAACTGATTGGTCCACACCAGAGACAGCTTTCTTTTGAGCCTCGTCTCAAACGGTGTTAGATCAGAGGACGAAAAAAGGCGTACAGCCCAGAGACAATGCACTATCAGAGTAATGAGAGCTCGGGGTGAGCATCTACATCATGGGACCTCCTTTGCGAGTACCAAAATATAATAATAGCGTTTTTCCCACTTTTTCTGGCCACAAAACTGAAACCTTTTTACGAGGAATCATGTCTGCATTAACCACAATATTTGTGGTCAGAATGCAAACAAAAACGTACTCTGAAAATATATGCATTGTCCTTGAAATTGATTGGTCCACACCAGAGACAGCTTTCTTTTGAGCCTCGTCTCAAT
Organism: Lethenteron reissneri; assembly: GCF_015708825.2. Classification (NCBI taxonomy): domain Eukaryota; kingdom Metazoa; phylum Chordata; class Hyperoartia; order Petromyzontiformes; family Petromyzontidae; genus Lethenteron; species Lethenteron reissneri. Next base: position 13,123,215 of record NC_083842.1, on the reverse strand, counting down.
CGGTGTTAGATCAGAGGACGCCAAAAGGCATACAGCTCAAAGACAATGCACTATCAGCGTAATGAGACCTCGGGGTGAGCATCTACATCATGGGACCTCCTTTGCCTCGTGCCAAAATATAATAATAGGGTTTTTCCCCTTTTTTCTGGCAACAAAACTGAAACCTTTTTACGAGGAATCATGTCTGCATTAACCACAATACTCGTCTTGTGTACAGGAGGTCTTGGGTTCCATCCCGAGCCCGACGCCTGCTGAACATTTGGAGTTTGCGTGTCTCTTTCTCTCGCAGTGGTCCTGTGGATTTTTCTCCGGGTCCTCCGGTTTTCCCTCCCCATTTAGAATCGACGTGACGCTTTCAGGAGCATTTGGCTGCTGTCAATTTCCACGCGAGGATGATGATGATAATAAGCCACTTCGTTGAGCTATCATTTCTGATGGCCAGGTCGCATCTTGAAAAGAAAGAGCTGAGTGTGGACCTTACCTGGTGAAATAGCACATCTTTTATTTTAAAACAACGTCTGTAGTTGCAACAACAAAAAATATACTCTTAGTTTTTTTCGGTAAAGTCACGTAGGTAAAAAATGAAATAAAAATTAATTAAAATAAAAAAACACGACGTTTCGGAGGCAACACAAGTCTCCGTCATCAGGTGGGACCGTCACAGCCAGATTTGCTGTATCAAGGTACAGCAAATATGGCTGTGAAAGCTTTCGTGACTGCAAGGATTCATACTCTGGCTTTTTCGGTAAAGTCACGTAGGTTAAAAAAGAAAACAAATAAATTAAATCACGACAATTCGGAGGCAACACAAGCCTCCGTCTTCAGGTGAAACCGTCACAGCAAAATCGCTTGATACAGCAATTTTGCTGTGTCACAAAATCGCTTGATACAGCAATTTTGCTGTGACACAACATTGCTTGATACAGCAATTTTGCTGTGACACAAAATTGCTTGATACAGCAATTTTGCTGTGACACAAAATTGCTTGATACAGCAATTTTGCTGTGACACAAAATTGCTTGATACAGCAATTTTGCTGTGACACAAAATTGCTTGATACAGAAATTTTGCTGTGACGGTTTCACCTGAAGATGGAGACTTGTGTTGCCTCCGAAACGTCGTGATTTTTATTATTTTATTTTTATTAATTTTAATTTCATTTTTTTCCCACGTGACTTTACCGAAAAAAACAAAGAGTATGAATCCTTGCAGTCACGAAAGCTTCAAATCTAGAACAAAAAATATAGTCGTGGCTCTGCGTTATTGCGTGCCTGGTTATACGTGCCGGCCTTCGTAAGGGTGCCCCTGTTCGCTACTAACAGCACTTGTTCTGGCAGTCTGCTACAGGCTATACTTCGGGAGGGCGGGAGGGGGGGAGATCTTTGCCTTTGAGAGCATACATTTTCAGGGCCTTCCTCAAGACATGTCGAGATCGGTTTGCTTTCATCATCAATTGGAAGGCTTCGGGAGTGAGAGAGAGAGAGAGAAAAACAAATAAAAATGTTTTTTTAATGCATTTCATTAATTCTAGATTTGAAGCTTCCGTGACTGCAAGGATTCATATTCTTAGGTTTTTTGCGGTAAAGTCACGTAGGTAAAAAATTAAAATTAATAAAAGTAAACTAAAAATTAAATAAAAATCACGACGTTTCGGAAGCAACACAAGCTTCCGTCTTCAGGTGGAACAGTCACAGCACGATTGCTGTATCAAGTAAGAGCTTACTCTTAGAGCTTACTCTTACTTGATACAGCAATCGTGCTGTGACGGTTCCACCTGAAGACGGAAGCTTGTGTTGCTTCCGAAACGTCGTGATTTTTATTTGATTTAACTTTTATTAATGTTTTACCTACGTGACTTTACCGAAAAAACCTAAGAATATGCATTTCATTACTTTAGTTGCGACCATAAAACTCTATTAAGATACTTTTTAATGAATATTGTTATTCGTTGCGTGCGCGTGGCCGCTGGGACGCCCTCCTGCGTGTGCATCCACGTGCGCATGTGCATCCACGTGTGTGTGTGCATCCACGTGTGTGTGTGCATCCACGTGTGTGTGTGCATCCACGTGTGTGTGTATCCACGTGTGTGTGTGTGTATCCACGTGTGCGTGTGTATCCACGTGTGTGTGTGCATCCACGTGTGTGTGTGCATCCACGTGTGTGTGTGCATCCACGTGCGTGTGTGCATCCACGTGCGCGTGTGCATCCACGTGTGCGTGTGCATCCACGTGTGTGTGTGCATCCACGTGTGTGTGTGCATCCACGTGTGTGTGTGTATCCACGTGTGCGTGTGCATCCACGTGTGTGTGTATCCACGTGTGTGTGTGTATCCACGTGTGTGTGTGCATCCACGTGTGTATCCACGTGTGTGTGTGTATCCACGTGTGTGTGTGTATCCACGTGTGCGTGTGCATCCACGTGTGTGTGTGTATCCACGTGTGTGTGTGTATCCACGTGTGTGTGTGTATCCACGTGTGTGTGCATCCACGTGTGTGTGTGCATCCACGTGTGTGTGTGCATCCACGTGTGTGTGTATCCACGTGTGTGTGCATCCACGTGTGTGTGTGCATCCACGTGTGTGTCTGCATCCACGTGTGCGTGTGTATCCACGTGTGTGTGTGCATCCACGTGTGCGTGTGTATCCACGTGTGTGTGCATCCACGTGTGTGTGTGCATCCACGTGTGTGTGTGCATCCACGTGTGTGTCTGCATCCACGTGTGCGTGTGTATCCACGTGTGTGTGTGCATCCACGTGTGTGTGTGCATCCACGTGTGTGTCTGCATCCACGTGTGCGTGTGCATCCACGTGTGTGTGTGCATCCACGTGTGTGTGTGCATCCACGTGTGTGTGTGTATCCACGTGTGTGTGCATCCACGTGTGCGTGTGTATCCACGTGTGTGTGTGCATCCACGTGTGTGTGTGCATCCACGTGTGTGTCTGCATCCACGTGTGCGTGTGCATCCACGTGTGTGTGTGCATCCACGTGTGCGTGTGCATCCACGTGCGTGTGTGTATCCACGTGTGTGTGTGCATCCACGTGTGTGTGTGTGCATCCACGTGTGTGTGTGTGTGTATCCACGTGTGTGTGCATCCACGTGTGTGTGTGCATCCACGTGTGTGTGTGTGTCCACGTGTGTGTGTGCATCCACGTGTGTGTCTGCATCCACGTGTGTGTGTGCATCCACGTGTGTGTGTGTATCCACGTGTGCATCCACGTGTGTGTGTGTATCCACGTGTGTGTGTGTATCCACGTGTGCATCCACGTGTGTGTGTGTATCCACGTGTGTGTGTGTATCCACGTGTGCGTGTGTGCATCCACGTGTGCGTGCGTGCGTGCGTCTGAGGAGCGGCGGTGCAGCGGTTGGCAGTGCGCTTCGCTATGAAGCCGACCTCTGACCCGAGTTCGATTCCCGCTCATGGTCACCAACACCACTGACGATTATCTGAACGGGTCCTAGGCCTCTCCAAGGTTGAATCAACCTCAAATTTAGTACCGCGTGTGTAGTCAACATCGCCGCTGGGGAGATAAAGGTGGCCGGGTGGGCGGGCCTGGTGCTGGCCACCCACCCCCCCTTCCTTGTGCCGTGCCGGCCTTCATAGGTGCCTCCACTCGCTAACAGCACTTGGCCCTAACAGTCAAAAGGCTACAGGGTGGATCTTTGTTTTGTTTGCACGTGTACACGCGTGTGCGTACGCGGGCCCGTCCCACCGTCAAGCTGGTTTCCATTGTTTACTTTTAATTAATTTGCTTATTTGAATATTTTTCTTTTATCTCCGTTAACAGAATGACAGATTTACGTAGTGGTGCTATTTATAATTAGAAGGGGGGGAGGGGGGAAGAAAAAAACCCGGAATTAAATATATTTAAGCCGCTAATTAATTGAATGCCGGCGCCTCACTTGCGTTTCGATTGGCACTCAAGCCGCTCGCTCACTCACTCGCTCTCCTCTTTTTCTCCTCGCCCTTCTCAGCCACCCGCTTTGCAAATCCGCACTGCTGCCTTGGAAAGTGCAGGAAACACTCGCGGCTTGCCCCATCCATCCATCCGTCATCACACCCTTGCCCTGCCTTGCATGCAGGGTCGATAAAATAGATACCAGTTTGAGGTGGCTGTGCCGCTGTGGGGTGGGGGGGCGGTTCATTCGAGGTCAGGGCCGGCGGCCACTGAGCGATAGGTCCAGGGTTCGAATCGTGATTTTTAAAAATGTAGAAACGTGCATTCAAGTTATTTTTAAATCCTTTATATTAAGTTCACTTGCTTGCTTGCTTGCGCGCTTATGACCGTGCAAATCTTTCGGTCGTTTTTAACCCACTTCCCGTGATCAAATCGAGCTGACATTTTGCACACAGACTCGTTGTGCGTGACAATGTATTTTCGTGAAAATAATTTTCCAAAATTTTACACTTTTTAGGAAAAAATTAATTATATTTAATTACCAATTGCTTAATGGTGGCAGTCATTCATCTGACCCATAGGTGGCAGCCATCTCAAGCCAGAGGACGAGAGGACTCTAGCCGCTCGTTTCAAAGACCAATGTGGGCTGGGTTGTGGCCCATTGAACACGCATATAAAGGATTTTTAGTGAAAAACTTTGTTTTTACGGGTTAATTTTTCTTCTTCACGCCATTCTCAGCCACCCGCTTTCCAAATCCGCCCTGCTGCCTTGGAAAGTGCCGGAAACACTCGCGGCTTGCCCCATCCATCCATCTATCCATCCGTCATCACACCCTTGCCCTGCCTTGCTGCAGGGTCGATAAAATGAATACCAGTTTGAGGCGGCTGTGCCGCTGTGGGGGGGGGGGGGGGGTTCATTTGAGGTCAGGGCCGGCGGCCACTGAACTATAGGTCCAGTGTTCGAATCGTGATTTTTTTTAAATGTAGAAACGTGCATTAAAGTTATTTTGATTATTTTGCAGCGGTGAATAAATACAACTTTGTCAGATGTAAGCAGTGTCTTCTTGGTTCTTTCGGTAAAGTCACGTAGAAGGGAAGTAATAAAATAATAAAAAATAAAACATAATAATTATGTTTTTAGGTTTTATTTTTTTTACTTTACCGAAAGAACCAAGAAGATGAATCCCTGCAGTCACGAAAGCTTTAAATCGAAATGTAAGCAGTGGTCATCATATCAAGAGGTTGATCCAGAACCCCTCTCCCCACTACGCTACGTTCTCCCGTCATTGGATGTGGAATTTCCACCGCTGGGCCAGGGTCGCCAACGGAGGTGAATGCTGTCCCATGCTTGTTTGAGGAAAGAGAGAGAGAGAGCGTGAGAGATAGAGGGAGCGTGAGGGAGAGAAATCGTGAGAGAGAGAGCGTGAGAGAGAGTGAGAGAGTCAGAGAGCGCATGAGAGAGAGAGAGCGTGAGAGAGAGGCAGCTTGAGAGAGCGTGAGAGATAGAGGGAGCGTGAGGGAGAGGCAGCTTGAGAGAGCGTGAGCGATAGAGGGAGCGTGAGGGAGAGGCAGCTTGAGAGAGCGTGAGCGATAGAGGGAGCGTGAGGGAGAGAGAGCATGAGAGAGAGTGTGAGAGATAGAGGGAGCGTGAGGGAGAGGGATCTTGAGAGAGAGAGCGTGAGAGACTTTTAAACAACTTTTATTGCCGCCAGCAGCAAAAGCACCGGAGGCGATTTCAATATGAAATACAGTCACCAGAAAACGAAAGAAAACAAACGTTACATATCGTTACAAATCCACGTGCTGTGGTGCTGAACGCACCGCACACAACACAAAAGAAAAAGTCACGTGGTTGTGGTGTCATCGCGTACGCCACGGTGACGAGCGAGCGCTTCAGAAGGTGAACACGAGGGTGCCGTCCACGCTGGTGCAGAGAGCGTGAGAGATATAGGGAGCGTGAGAGAGAGAAATCGTGAGAGAGAGAGGGAGCGTGAGTGAGAGAAATCGTGAGAGAGAGCGTGAGAATAAGAGGGAGCGTGAGTGAGAGAGCGTGAGAGAGAGTGAGAGACAGTGAGAGAGAGTGTGAGAGAGAGAGAGAGAGAGCGTGAGAGAGCGAGTGCGATTTGACCCTCACATGACTTGGCACTTCGTAAGCGCAGCGACTAACCTTGAGTCTCAGCCGTTGTGATTTTATCATCCGATTATATAAAACGTCTCCGCTCGTAAGGCGCCCTGGCCTCCCCTCTGTTCCTCCTCTGAAGAAGAAGAAGAATAACCGTGGCCTGAAACAATAACCTGATCTCACTGCATTTTTTTACAAGCAGTCCCCGAATTACGAAAGGATTCCGTTCCTGAGACCCGTTCGTAAGCGGGAACGGTTCGTAAGTCGGAAGAGGGAAGCGTTGTTAAAGTCGTAAATAAGAAGAAATATTGTACATTTGTACATATGCCGAACCAAAGAGTAACGCGGCGTGGTTTGCTTAGTGCGAGTTTACAAGTCGGATGGTGATGGAATCTCGTTCGCAAGTGCGTTCGTGAGTCAGGCGTTCGTGAATAGGGTGTTCGTAATTGCGGGTGTTCGTGAGTCAGGCGTTCGTGAATCGGGTGTTCATAAGTCGGGGGTAACTGCCTGCATGCGGTGTTTACCGCATGTGTACGGTGTTTTTTTTTGCAATATTTTGCTGTCTTTTCTTGGATTTTCTGTTTGCACTTAGTCACATATTCACTTTAAGATGTTTTTTTGTTCGTGTTTTTGTTTTTTTGTTTGTTGCGGTTGCACCCGATTCAAGAGCCGAATGGCTCACAGGGCAATATCTAATAAATGAACTTGATGCAGCAATACTCCGGTTTCACGCCGGTGATGCGTTATATAGTGTGACGTGTAACGCACCAGTGTGGCTAAATGAATAACGCGCTTTGCTTGACGACCAGTGTGGTGGGTAGGAACCCGCCGTGAAAAAATAAAAATAAAAACGCACGCGCGGCGACCTGAGACGCGGTCGTGATCGAACGGAAAAGGGAAAAAAAATGGGAACGAAAAAAGCATTTTAAGAAGTGCGCAGAGAAGCGCGGAGAGATGCACGCTTGCTTGAAATTACGTTTCTTTTGTCGTGTGGAAAATATACGGACGAGAGGGATGGATAAAAACTCCTTGCACCCTGTGCCCCCCTCCCCCCACAACCCCCTACGTCGGGGGCTAAGATGCCCAGCAGGGGTAGACGTTATCATGACGATGGCTGATGATGAGACACTGAATGTCAAAACCGGTCGAGGGTTTTGATCGCGTTGGACCAACGCTGCCACTCGCAGATGACGGGATGTGTTAACATTTTTAAAAACCATTTTTTACACCGAGGGACAGATGTGAGAAGGAGGTGTAATGGTGTCTGCCTATTTATTTTTCGACTGTGCGCGCGTGCACATGTGTGCGTGTGTGCACGCGTGTGCGTGTGTGCGTGTGTGCACGCATGCGCGTGTGCGCACGTGTGCGGCGAGTTTGTGGGGAGCGGTGGTGCAACGGTTGGCGCTGCGCTGCGCTACAAATCCGGCCGGCCCACCCGAGTTCGATTCCCGCCCACGGCCACCGCCATCGCCAGGGACGATTATCTGAATCGTTCTTGGGCCTCCCCCAAGATCTTCCGAGCCTCACATGTGTGCGTGGGTGCGATCGGCAGTAGCAAGCATCGCCGCTGGGGATACAAAAGCGGTCGGGCGAGCGGGCGTGGTGCTGCCTGTCCACCCGCCCTCGTGCGCCACAGTGCCGGCCTTCATAGGTGCTGCTCGCCAACAGCAAGTTGCCCCAACGGGAGATCTTTGTCTTTTAGTGAGTTTGATTGTGATCCGCGTCGCCGTTCAAAAGTCCCTCTTCGCAGTTGGATTCTCCTTGCACGAGAGAGAGAGAGAGAGACGGGAGAGAAGGAGAAATACATCTAATTAAAATAAGAGAACGCAGAGGACGCTGCCAAGAAGCTAAAAGACCTTTTATGTTCATTTTACAACAGGTCAGGAGTGAAGGGTGAGGGGTTATAATTGGCCGGGCTTCACGTCTACGCGCGCGCGTACACGCGTGCCAAGTTCCCCCCCCTACCCCGTAACACTGCGTAAGTCTCGGAGGGTTTAAATGAATATTCTTAGTTTTTTTCGGTAAAGTCACGTAGGTAAAAAAATTAAATTAATAAAATAAAAATAAAAAATCACGACGTTTCGGAGGCAACACAAGCCTCCGTCTTCAGGTGGAACCGTCACAGCCCGACAGCTGTATCAAGTAAATGAGAGATTACAAGAGATACCACTCCGTATATATAATAATATATACGGAGTGGTATCTCTTGTAAGACGGAGGCTTGTGTTGCCTCTGAAACGTCGTGATTTTTTTATTTGACTTTTATTAATTTTAATTTTTTACCTACGTGACTTTACCGAAAAAACCTAAGAATATGAATCCTTGCAGTCACAAAAGCGTCAAATCTAGGTGTAAATGAACTGAAACGTTTGAGGCGCTGCAAACTACGTCCGCCTCCTTCTTGGAACGCAGGCACGTACGGCCTCGTTCTCCTGGAACGCGGGTGGCAGTCGCTGCGTTCCTGACGAACTCCGCGCGGTCGAAAAGCCGCGTCGTTATTTAACAACGTACAATGCGGGGGGGGGGGGGGTCCGTGATAACACGTGAGATGCGTAATTTACGCAGGGCCGGACAAAGATTGAGGCGCTTGGGACGCGTCCAGAGCAGTGATTCTTCTTCACCTGGGGTGCACGCCACCCACTGGGGGTGCGAGATGCCCTTTCTGGGGAGTGTGAGAGACGTGGCCAGATTTGTTATTCATGTAGAAGGAAAATCATCGAAAACTCAAATTAACCACGGGAGCGTAAGTGCAATTACTTTGTTTCAGCAATCCCTACGTATTTATTTTAGAAGGTAAATCATGCGAAAACACAAATTAATCGCGTAAGTTACGACTTACTTTCTTTCATCAACGCCCTATGCGTTTATACACATTTTTTTTTTACGATTGAGAACCACTGCTCTAGAAGCATCCAGCAGCATCCCGATGCCTCGTGCGTAATGCTACACCGCGGCAGGCGTACGACAACCGCTTGCTCCAACTCGCAGTGATTGCCAATTGTATCCAACGCCGATTGCCAATTGTATCCAATTGGCAATCGGCGTTGTAAAAAAAATTAACCCGTAAAAACAAAGTTTTTCACTATAAATCCTTTATATGCGTGGCGGCTAGAGTCCTCTCGTCCTCTGGCTTGAGATGGCTGCCACCTATGGGTCAGATGATTGCCTGCCACCATTAAGCAATTGGTAATTAAATATAATTTATTTTTTCCTAAAAAGTGTAAAATTTTGGAAAATTTTATTCACGAAAATCAATTGTCACGCACAACGAGTCTGTGTGCAAAATGTCAGCTCGATTGGATCACGGGAAGTGGGGTTAAAAAACGACCGAAAGATTTGCACGGTCGTAAGCGCGCAAGCAAGCAAGCAAGTGAACTTAATATAAAGGATTAAAAAAAAAACGCGTTCCCTCGTACGCCCATCGCGTCATACAGACAATTCGCGTCGTGAACAAAAACACAAACGGCGTTCTAGGAGAACAGACTCCAATCGTTGTATCCGCCGGCTGTTAAATGTCGCGGGTTTCGACGCACATCTTTTCACACTCGCTTGGACAATCTGCGGGGCGTCTGTCGGGCGCGAGCCAAAGCCACCAACGTCAGTGGGTACAGAATCAGAATATTGTATTTATATACCGCGGGAGGAATCCGATGAGCTGTGAAGGTTTTTTTTCGTCACAGGTATCCAGTAGGGCGAGCCTTGCTGCACGACCCGGCCAAGCAATGCGACATCAAAGCCTTCCGCAATTACAGATTTAATTAAAAAACACACAAGCTTAATCGTGAAAATAGAAGCAATTCATTACATCTCCTCGATCTAAGCCAACAAAACAACATCTGTTGTGGGTGATACTCGTCGCGAAGGCCCTATTACGCGTTCAACTGAACTTTGTTGTAAAATTACAGCTGCGCTTTTAAACCTTGGGAGGGATTTTAATCGAGTCGGTTCATTGATTGCAGAATGGAGATGCCAAGAGGTGATACCCAACGTGCCTCCAACCACTTTGGGGCTGCGAACATTGAGTTCTTTTGATCTCAAATTGTGTTGCGTGAAATCTGGGAGCTGTTAGTCGACAATCAGATGCGCGTCGCAGATGTTTACGGTTGTCCAGTGGTAATTGCAACAGGGTCAGACAACCATTGGAACCTCATTTGCCAGTAAAAATATGATGATTGGTTTTTTACCCTTCTATCTGGCAACAAAACTGACACCTTTTTTTACAAGGAGTCATGTTTACATAGACCACAATACCTGCAGTCATAATGCAAACAAAAAACATAACTCTGATAATGTATGCACTGTCCTTGAAGTTGAGTGTGGACCAAGTCGGGTGTGGACCAATCAACTTCAAGGACAGTGCATACATTATCAGAGTTATGTTTTTTGTTTGCATTATGACTGCAGGTATTGTGGTCTATGTAAACATGACTCCTTGTAAAAAAGGTGTCAGTTTTGTTGCCAGATAGAAGGGTAAAAAACAATTATCAGGGTCAGACAAGTCAAGTTCAGATCTAAGGACAGCCTTGTGGTAGGGGCGAGATGTTAACTACCTCGCCTGGTGTACAGGAGGTCACGGGTTAAATCCCGACCTGCTGTATAATTTGGAGTTTGCATGTCTCTCTCTCTCTCCCTGTGGTCGCGTAGATTTTTCTCCGGGTCCTCCGGGTTTCTCCCCCCACCTCCTCCACATTTAGAGTCAACGTGCGGGAGGGGCTGGGTGGCGAGGGTGGGGCTGGGTGGGGATGGTGGGGAGGGGCTGGGTGGGGAGGGTGGGGCTGGGTGGGGGGTGGGGAGGGGTGGGACTGGGTGCGGAGGAGCTGGTCACCCCGTGGTGCCCTTATAAAACTCAACGTGTAACCTACTCACGCCGGCTTGTGCCCGCCCTCACAGTCGGGCATATTTGCGGAATACACCACGCCGCCGTTGACCCTGGCCATTGACCGAGCAACCCAACGTTCCTACCAGCTCCCTCCGCAGGAATGTGTTTGTTAAAACACTTGCAGCTTGGAGACCCGGCGTGGGATGGATGCGCGGTGGCGGTAGCGGAGCGGAGCGAGCGAACGAGCGGAGTGTGGTGGTTGTTGGACGATATTTGCTCACGCGTTAAATACCCGCCGCACGTAACGAGGGGTGGGCGAACGCATGTATCGATTGCCACGTGCGTCGCTGTCTGCTCCGTCTGCCCTCTGGAAGGCCAAATTCCTTCCCGAGGAAGGAAGGTGGGGAAGGAATCGATGAATGAAAGAACGCAGACATTTCAGCGAGGGGGCACATGAGAGACGCCTGTTCTTTATTTTGTTTGCCAGACCTACACAGATGTGTCAGTTTCGTTTGTTGTTGTTGTTGATGTTGTTGTTGATGTGCAGCAAAAACGCATCACAAAATCCCAGAGAGTAATCCAATGGCATTTTATTTTCCCTGACCTACCTTTGCCCGATATCCCTTTAGGGACTTTTAACAACGACAACAACAACATCAACAAATATAGAGCGTAAGAAAAGAAAACAAATATATTCGCCTCTGAATCTTGCGCACTTTAAAAGAAAATCTTTCTCGCAAAGTGCGAAGCTCTTCAAGGGTTGACAGGCGGATTTCTGTGGGGATAGTGGTGGTGGGGGAGGGTGGTGGTGGCGGGGAGGGATAGTGGGGGGGGGGGGTGGTGGGTGTAATGGTGGAGGAGGGATTGTGGTGGGGAGGGGTGGGATGGTGGTGGGGGGAGGGGTGGGATGGTGGTGGTGGGGGGGCTAGTGGGGGGGGATTGTGGTGGGGAGGGGTAGGATGGTGGTAGTGGAGGAGGGATAGTGGGGTGGGGGGATTGTGGTGGTGGTGGGGAGGGGTAGGATGGTGGTGGGGGAGGGATTGTGGTGGGGAGGGGTGGGATGGTGGTGGGGGAGGAGGGATAGTGGTGGGGGTGATGGTGGTTGGGGGAGAGATTCCGATGTCTCTGAGGAAGCCCGTCAGACGAATTCACGAAGAGAGAGCGCGAGGCAGCCTGCACTGGAGCGTGTGTGGAGCTCTGATCTTCGTCTTTATTAAGACTCCCGCTATTTATACACAAACACACAATATACACAATATACACAAAGAAGACCCCCCCCCGCCCATCCTAGTGCAGCCTTAGACTGTCGGGGCAAGTGCTGTTAGCGAGTAGCAGCAGCAGCGCCTATGAAGGAGACAAAGACAAAGATCCCCCGTGTAGCCTCTAACAGGCTGTCGGGGCAAGTGCTGTTAGCGAGTAGCACCTATGAAGGCGGGCACTGCGGCACACGAGGGGGTGGGGTGGTGGCCAGCACCTTCAGCGCCCGGCCGCCTTTGTCTCCCCAGTGGCCAAGTCTACTGCACACCGCACTGTACGCACGTAGTTTCGTGCGTGTGTACGTGCGTATGTACGTGCGAACGTCCGTACGTGCGTACGTACGTGCGTAGGTCCGTGCGTGTGTACGTACGTGCGTAGGTCCGTGCGTGTGTACGTGCGTGCGTAGGTCCGTCCGTGCGTGTGTACGTTCGCGTTATTGGACGTATTCTCTGTTTGGTTTCGGTGTTACGCGCACGAACGCACGCACGCAGGAACGGGGCCGCCTCCGTTCTCGATCCAAGCGGATGGGGGTGCAACGTGGTGGAGTGAGGGGGTGGAGCGTCTCTTTGTCAAGTCGCTCCTGTCGAGTTTGCTGAGCCGATGTCTTCCTCTTCGCGTGTCCGGGACCCGAGAGAACAGTTGTCCGTCTCGTGTTCTGTGCGCACGTGTTTATACTGCGCGGCAAGGCCTCGCTTAGCGCGGTCGTAGACGCGCCTCCGATTAGCACAGGTTGGCTACGTACGGTGCGAAAGAAGTTCAACGTACGCACGGAACATTGCCCGTAGACTCAGCACTGCCCGTAGACTCAACACTGCTATAGACTCAACACTGCTATAGACTCAACACTGCCCGTAGACTCAGCACTGCCCGTAGACTCAACACTGCCCATAGACTCAACACTGCCCATAGACTCAACACTGCTATAGACTCAACACTGCCCATAGACTCAACACTGCCCGTAGACTCAACACTGCCCACAGACTCAATACTGCCCAGAGACTCAACACTGCCCAGAGACTCAACACTGCCCGTAGACTCAGCACTGCCCGTAGACTCAACACTGCTATAGACTCAACACTGCTATAGACTCAACACTGCCCATAGACTCAACACTGCCCGTAGACTCAACACTGCCCACAGACTCAATACTGCCCAGAGACTCAACACTGCCCAGAGACTCAACACTGCCCGTAGACTCAGCACTGCCCGTAGACTCAACACTGCCCATAGACTCAACACTGCCCGTAGACTCAACACTGCTATAGACTCAACACTGCTATAGACTCAACACTGCCCGTAGACTCAGCACTGCCCGTAGACTCAACACTGCCCGTAGACTCAACACTGCTATAGACTCAACACTGCCCATAGACTCAACACTGCCCGTAGACTCAACACTGCCCACAGACTCAATACTGCCCAGAGACTCAACACTGCCCAGAGACTCAACACTGCCCGTAGACTCATCACTGCCCATAGACTCAACACTGCTATAGACTCAACACTGCACGTAGACTCAACACTGCCCATAGACTCAACACTGCCCGTAGACTCAACACTGCCCAGAGACTCAACACTGCCCGTAGACTCAACACTGCACGTAGACTCAACACTGCTATAGACTCAACACTGCCCGTAGACTCAACACTGCCCATAGACTCAACACTGCCCGTAGACTCAACACTGCACGTAGACTCAACACTGCTATAGACTCAACACTGCACGTAGACTCAACACTGCCCATAGACTCAACACTGCCCGTAGACTCAACACTGCACGTAGACTCAACACTGCTATAGACTCAACACTGCACGTAGACTCAACACTGCCCATAGACTCAACACTGCCCGTAGACTCAACACTGCACGTAGACTCAACACTGCTATAGACTCAACACTGCCCGTAGACTCAACACTGCCCATAGACTCAACACTGCCCGTAGACTCAACACTGCACGTAGACTCAACACTGCTATAGACTCAACACTGCACGTAGACTCAACACTGCCCATAGACTCAACACTGCCCGTAGACTCAACACTGCCCAGAGACTCAACACTGCTGTAGACTCAACACTGCACGTAGACTCAACACTGCCCAGAGACTCAACACTGCCCGTAGACTCAACATTGCCCGTAGACTTAACACTGCCCCATAGACTCAACACTGCACGTAGACTCAACACTGCCCAGAGACTCAACACTGCCCGTAGACTCAACACTGCTACAGACTCAACACTGCCCGTAGACTCAACACTGCCCATAGAGTCAACACTGCACCATAGACTCAACACTGCACCATAGACTCAACACTGCAACATAGACTCAACACTGCACCATAGACTCAACACTGCCCATAGAGTCAACACTGCACCATAGACTCAACACTGCCCATAGACTCAACACTACCCATAGACTCAACACTGCACCATAGACTCAACACTGCCCATAGAGTCAACACTGCACCATAGACTCAACACTGCACCATAGACTCAACACTGCCCATAGACTCAACACTACCCATAGACTCAACACTGCACCATAGACTCAGCACTGCCCATAGACTCAACACTGCACCATAGACTCAACACTGCACCATAGACTCAACACTGCACAATAGACTCAACACTGCCCATAGACTCAACACTGCCCATAGACTCAACACTGCCCATAGACTCAACACTACCCATAGACTCAACACTGCCCATAGACTCACCACTGCCCATAGACTCAACACTACCCATAGACTCAACACTGCCCATAGACTCAACACTGCCCATAGACTCAACACTACCCATAGACTCAACACTGCCCATAGACTCAACACTGCCCATAGACTCAACACTGCCCATAGTCTCAACACTGCCCATAGACTCAACACTGCTCATAGACTCAACACTGCACCATAGACTCAACACTGCCCATAGACTCAACACTGCCCACAGACTCAACACTGCCCATAGACTCACCACTGCCCATAGACTCACCACTGCCCACAGACTCAACACTGCCCACAGACTCACCACTGCCCATAGACTCAACACTGCCCACAGACTCAACACTGCCCGCAGACTCAACACTGCCCATAGACTCAACACTACTCATAGACTCAACACTGCCCAAAGACTCAACACTGCCCATAGAGTAGTAATAGGGTTTTACCCTTTTATCTGGTACAAAAACTGACACCTTTATACAACTGCCCATAGACTCAACACTGCCCCATAGACTCAACACTGCCCATAGACTCAACACTGCCCATAGACTCAACACTGCCCCATAGACTCAACACTACCCATAGACTCAACACTACCCATAGACTCAACACTGCCCATAGACTCAACACTACCCCATAGACTCAACACTGCCCATAGACTCAACACTACCCATAGACTCAACACTGCCCATAGACTCAACACTACCCCATAGACTCAACACTGCCCATAGACTCACCACTTCACCATAGACTCAACACTGCCCATAGACTCAACACTACCCCATAGACTCAACACTGCCCATAGACTCAACACTGCCCATAGACTCAACACTGCCCAGAGACTCAACACTGCCCATAGACTCAACACTGCACCATAGACTCAACACTACCCATAGACTCAACACTACCCGTAGACTCAACACTGCCCGTAGACTCAACACTACCCCATAGACTCAACACTGCCCATAGACTCAACACTGCCCACAGACTCACCACTGCCCCTGTACATGAAGCACTCTCCCCTCCTTCACTTCCTTCCATTCCTCTCTTCAAGCCTCACCTCCTCATCTCCATCGCCCATTCCCTTCCTCTTCCCTACCCTCGCCCCTCTACACCTCCCCCCTCATCCATAGCCCTGTCGTGATCCCCTAAGCAAGTCACCCCGTCTATCGCCGCTGTCAACTCATTCCTCAACACCTCGTAGAACACCGCCCACCTCGCCATCCAACTCGCCGTCCCATGCGGCGCCACCGCACTGCATAAGCTGCGTGACAGAGGCTCGCCTTGACCGAAGGCGTTCCACAAATAAATATCAATTAGATTCGATAATTGCCGTCGGCTAACCGGCCGGCCGGCTGCTACTGCTCGCTATGGTAGAGCGAGCGGCGGGCTGCGGGTTCACATCCTGGATGGGGTCGTGGGTGAATCAGAATCTCTTCACACTGGAGGAATCCGATGAGCTATGAAGCTCTTTTTCTCACAGATGTCCAGTAGTTCACCGGTGTCCAGTAGACGGCTCAGCCCACCGCCATCATCATCATCATCTTTTCCTGCGGGGATGATGATGGTGGGGGGGGGGGGTCGATCACGTGAGGAGTGAGGAGTTACCGATTTCTGGGTCAAGTCAACGGCGCTGGGGGATAGATTTGCCGTGACATTTTCGAGCACCATTTCAGCAACAAATGACTGACTTTGCTGACCGTCCGCTGGGGTGGGGGTGAGGGAGGGAGGGTGGGAGGGAAGGGGGGGACCCGTGGGGAGGGGGGGGCAAGTGGGTAGTGGGGGGGGGCTCGAGAAGTTGAGGGGGGCAGTTTCTCTGACACGGCACGTGCCTGGCCTGGCAAGCACCACAACAGGGGGTGGTGCAGGTGCTCGTGATGACTTCTGAGCGTTTGCAGTGAGGTTGGTTGGGGGGGGGGGGGCTCCGGGTTTTTAATTAGGCGGCCCTCTATATTTTTTTTTACGACCATCCTTGTCGTTTCATTTCAATTTAAAAAAAAACTTCAAGTCCTTTACGAGTTTGTAATGATTATGGAGCCCTCTTAATATGTGCCGTGGCGTTCTGCACTCTACTCCCTGGCGGTGGGCGGGTGGAGTTGGGGTGATTTTTTTTGTCTTAACACGTAGTAGTAGTAGGCTTTCGCGAGCAATATTATCCGCAACAGCGGTGGTGTTCATCTTCTTGGTTCTTTCGGTAAAGTCACGTAGAAGGGAAGTAATAAAATAATGAAAATAAAACATAATAAAATAATTCTCACGACGTTTCAGCCACAACGCCTCGACAGACCTGGTTTTCACCTGAGGACGGCTGCTTGCGTTGTGGCCGAAACGTCGTGAGAATTATTTTATTATGTTTTATTTTCATTATTTTATTACTTCCCTTCTACGTGACTTTACCGAAAGAACCAAGAAGATGAGTCTGTGCCTTCTCCCCCCCCCCCCCTCTGGCCTTCCGAACAACCGAACAACCAACGGAACGACCGTCGCGTTAACCAGCGTGGTTGAGGAACGGTCAGTTGACCCTCGTGACCCCTGCAACTTGCGTGGAGATTCTCCTCTCGCTCCCTCCCACCCCTCACCGCCAATCCGCCCAGAGGATCGAGACAAAATGTTCCGCCGTAAATTCGCACGGGGCCTGGCGCGCTCGCCGGCGTCTGCGTTTGTTTAGCGGGAGAGGCGACGCGCGGAGACAAATCGCTGTTATCTTGGTAACGCGCCTTCTTGACGTTACCCCAGGGTGAAATAAAAGCGGGCGCGTAGTCGGAGCGCACGGAGACACACACAAGGCCGCGGCTCAAATCTGTCTCCAGCGAGCCGATAATAGCGTGCGAGTCATTTGTAAGGAAGGGGGGGGGGCGGTGGTGAGGGGGGGTGGGTGCCCCCCCCCCCCCTTGCCCCCACCGCCCTCGACCACCGCCACCCCGAAATGAGAAACATGCGAGGAACGTTAATCTGTGTGTTTGGGAGAAAGACAAACACGAAAATTGTTAAGATGAATCCCTTGGCCCCGCTTACGTGTAAAGCGTTTTTTTTTGTATTTTTAGCTGAAGGCCCATTGGTGACCTTCCTGCTTATTGGCGAGGCCAGAGCAGTTGCGTTGTCGTTACAAAAAAAAAAAACGTAAAACGTCGTTATTACTCCTGTTATTGAGAAATGGATAACCTTACCGAATCGTTGCATTCGCAAGTTGAAAAGCGTCTTATTATAAAAGGCCGGCGTTCCGTCGGTTGCCCTTCAACTAAATTATAAGAGAGCCATATATGCCTACACACCCTGCATACAATAGAGTCTGATGTAGGATGTGTAGGCATATAGAATCAGTCGTATCTGACTACTGATTCTATTGTATGTAGACTGTGTAGTCATATAGAGTCAGTCGTATCCGACACATGCCTACACACGCTGCATACAATAGAGTCAGTAGTATCTGCCTACTGACTCTATTGTATGTAGGATGTGTAGTCATATAGGGTCAGTAGTATCTGACTCACTGACTCTATTGTATGTAAGATGTGTAGTCATATAGAGTCAGTAGTATCTGACACATGCCTACACACCCTGCATACAATAGAGTCAGTAGTATCTGTCTACTGATTCTATTGTATGTAGGATGTGTAGTCATATAGAGTCAGTAGTATCCGCCACATGCCTACACACCCTACACACAATAGAGTCTGTAGTATCTGACTACTGACTGTTGTATGTAGGATGTGTAGTCATATAGAGTCAGTAGTATCTGACTACCGACTCTATTGTATGTAGGATGTGTAGGCATATAGAGTCAGTAGTATCTGACACATGCCTACACACCCTGCATATAATAGAGTCAGTAGTATCTGTCTACTGATTCTATTGTATGTAGGATGTGTAGTCATATAGAGTCAGTAGTATCTGTCTACTGACTCTATTGTATGTAGGATGTGTAGTCATATAGAGTCAGTAGTATCCGACACATGCCTACACACCCTACACACAATAGAGTCAGTAGTATCTGACTACCGACTCTATTGTATGTCGGCTGTGTAGTCATATAGAGTCAGTAGTATCTGACTACTGACTCTATTGTATGTCGGATGTGTAATCATATAGAGTCAGTATTATCTGACTACCGATTCTATTGTATGTCGGCTGTGTAGTCATATAGAGTCAGTAGTATCTGACTACTGACTCTATTGTATGTCGGCTGTGTAGTCATATAGAGTCAGTAGTATCTGACACATGCCTACACACCCTACATACAATAGAGTCAGTAGTATCTGACTACCGACTCTATTGTATGTCGGCTGTGTAGTCATATAGAGTCAGTAGTATCTGACTACTGACTCTATTGTATGTCGGATGTGTAGTCATATAGAGTCAGTAGTATCTGACTACTGACTCTATTGTATGTCGGCTGTGTAGTCATATAGAGTCAGTAGTATCTGACACATGCCTACACACCCTACATACAATAGAGTCAGTAGTATCTGCACACATGCGGGGTGGGGGGGGAGTGTAAGAAGAGGACATCAGTGGAGGCGACGAGCTAGTCGCAAAGTGCCGAGAAGCCCTCCGCAGGAGTCCCATAAAACTCTTCCCCGTTCGGAGACGTCTACAAGTTGCGGGGTGGGTGGGTGGGTGGGTGGCGCGGGGGGGTGGGTGGTTTCCCGTTCACGGCCGAATCTCGGCGACTTTACCGTGACTACATTGCTTTACGACGGGGGAGAAATTGCCGTCGCTTAATGCCTTTTTCGCTTTCCGGGAACGCATCTACCGCCGCCGCTGGCGCGTTAAACGAGGTGCTTGCTTTTGTAAGCTTCCGCGCGTCGTTAAAAACCAAAAAGAGGATTGATTTTCTGTACCTGTTTTACGTTTTTAGTTTTTATCTTTCCTCGGGCGCCATTGGCTGAAGCTGGGCAAGAACTCGGCGGCTGTTTTGAGTCTCACGTCCCGAAATACCTTTGCAGGTTTTCGACCGAATACTGAACCGGACGAATCGTTTTCTTGGTTCTTTCGGTAAAGTCACATAGAAGGGAAATAATGAAATAATAAAAATAAAACATAATGAAATTATTATTATATCATATTATTTTATTACATTATTTTATTATATTATATTATTTTATTATATTAGTATATTATTTTATTATGTTTTATTTTTATTATTTCATTATTTCCCTTCTACGTGACTTTACCGAAAGAACCAAGAAGATGAATCCCTGCAGTCACGAAAGCTTTAAATCGAAATCGGACGAATCGTTGTTTCCGCTCGTTTTAAGTTAGGGTGGCAAACGCAAACCGCTGGCCAGCGCTTTCTAAAAGGTTACAAAATACCCCGTATTTTCTTGTTCCTTCTTCTTATAAACTTTTGGCTGCGGAGTTTTGTGACAGCCGTTCCCGGCCGGGTTTGTGCTTTTTTTTTCTTCAAATGAAAGTCATCGTGAAAACTGTCGTCCTCGCAAGTCGGTCGTGGGGAGTCGTTCATACGCGGAGGGCGGCCCTAAAGTGAGAGGCAACACACAGGGCTGATTCTAATTTGTGTTCACAAATCACGCCGGGTTATTTCATTCGCCTTAGCAAACGTTCGAACTGAAGTCCGTCAACGTTAATGCACGCACGCACGACTTCTCTTTTGAAATTAATTTCGGACTTTTTTGGGGGCTTTCGCGAGCAATTTTATCCGTAATAAAGTTTTTTGTTGTTTTGTTTGGGAGTTACACCGCGCGAATATGAATGTGCCGTTAAACCCGCCACCACGCGACTCCGACCAAGTAGTGAGGCTTGTGTCACGTTAACGAAAAACGTGCCAACCAGTTTCTCGTTAACACTAACCGGCTGTTTTGTGTAGGAGAGTAAATCCCACCACAACATTTACAATTCGAGTGCCGCGTGACGTTTGCACCGGTGATTACAACAGCAACAGAGTTTGCAGGATGGTGGCGGAGGGGGGGGCAGGCACGGGTGGCATCGACCTGCCCAAACTGGACACCTTCATCAATTGATTTTTAGGATCGCACTCAATTTTTAAATCTTTTATATTAAGTTCGCTTGCTTGCTTGCTTAGGACCGTGCAAATCTTTCGGTCGTTTTTTAACCCACTTCCCGTGATCCAATCGAGCTGACATTTTCCACACAGACTCGTTGTGCGTGACAATTAATGTTCGTGAAAATTTTACACTTTTTAGGACAAAAATATAATATTTAATTACCAATTGCTTAATGGTGGCAGGCAATCATCTGACCCATAGGTGGCAGCCATCTCAAGCCAGAGGACGAGAGGACTCTAGCCGCCACGCATATAAAGGATTTATAGTGAAAAACTTTGTTTTTACGGGTTTACTTGTTGTTTAGTTTAAAGCCGAGCAACTTTTGCCTCGGTGGCGAGAGGAGCCACCTGGGCGGGAAGCGACAACCGGCCTCTCATTGGCCGCAGCGATCTGGCCGCTCTGGTGGGTAGCGATATTAAGAATATATTTACGAAATGTATATAAAGAGATTTCAAAAACAGATAGACTGTGATGAGTTCAAATGGGAGCTTCTGTGGAGAATGGGCTGAAAGAAAAACAAGTGATGAAAAGTAAGAAAGGTTTTTTTTTTACTCTTTCTGGGAAATAAAATAGTTCGTACTTTTTGGGTCATTCGGTAAAGTCACATTGATAGAAAAATAATAAAATAATAAAAAATCATGACGTTTCGATCGCAACACAAGCGATCGTCTTACGGTGAAAAAATACAGCAGGCGGACTGTTGAGGCAGGAAGAAATGTAGCGAGAGAGCTACTGCAGCCAAAGATTTTATAGGTTTGAGATGGGTACAACCCAAGGGTAAGTGAGCGGGGCTAGAGATGAAATTTGCAAGTAAATGTCAGATCGTAGAGCCAGGTATACCTCGGCTGTTGTGTTGCTAGAGATTAGCGTGTCAATCTGTTAATGTAATTCTAGATTTGAAGCTTTCGTGACTGCAAGGATTCATACTCTTTGGTTTTTTCGGTAAAGTCACGTGGGTAAAAAATAAAATAAATGAAAACAACGCAATTAAATCACGACGTTTCGGGCGCAACACAAGCGTCCGCTAAATGTTGTCAAGCTTTCATTTCGGGTTCAGTGATTTCTGCACTTGCTCTATTACTATAGTACTATGCCGCCTTCGACTTTGACGAACGACCGGATGTTTAAGGTTAGCGATTTGTCGTATTGTCTGGGCTGTATAGCAAATGAAAAAAGTAAAACATTTGCGTGTTTTCATATTTATGTGGTTTTAAAAAAAATTGTAGGGCCCCTTCATAACAACATATGATCCTTATGGCGGTACCCCGGGGGGTAACCAAATGATACAAACTGGCCGAGGCAATTAAATATTGTATTTCTGGGACAATATTTTTCTCCAGAGGTGTTACTTAACTCCGCGACTGGGGTACCAATCAACCCGAAATCAGTGCCACTCTCCGCGATGTCGAAACGCAGCGAGGACGATTGCACCGTGGCGGCGGTGCACCGTGTACAGCTCGTCGAGATGAGTCGATTGCCGCATCGCCGGCCATCAACACAGACTAAAGATGACCGCATCACGGATATTACGCGAGAGCCGGGGTCCTATGGAACCCCAGGATACCGCCATGAGGTTCATTTGCTACAGGCCCCGCACAGCTTAATCCGGCACTGGGGGTGAGGGTGGAGGTTACGATCGCCGGTTGGGTGGGTGGGTGGGTGGCACAGCGGAGCGCGTGATGGCGCAACGCGGACCCCCTGATGCCGGAGCAGTTGTCCATTGTGACCGCGTCCGCCGGCGCTGGAGGGGCTCAGGAACCACTGCCGTTTGGTGCGTGTCACACACACACACACGTCGATTCATTGAGATAGCCCCCCCTCCTCCTCCCACAAAGAAATCATCTCCAGCGCGCGAGAGAGAGAGAGGAAGGGAGAGACGGCGGGGGTGTCTTACCACCGACCCTATACCTTGAGATGAGTTGCGGCGGAGGTCAGTGGATGGTGGAGTTGCGGTGTGGCGCGGTGTGGCGGGCGCGGTGGGAGGTGGTGGTGTGGTGGTGGAGGTGGTGTGGTGGCGGTGTGGCGGGCGTGGTGGAAGGTGGTGTGGTGGAGGTGGTGTGGTGGTGGTGGGGGGGGGGCGCGGTGGAAGGTGGTGTGGTGGTGGTGGTGGAGGTGGTGGTGGTGGTGGGAGGTGGTGAGGGGGGGGGGCGAGAGATTTGTTTGTTTGC
Organism: Lethenteron reissneri; assembly: GCF_015708825.2. Lineage (NCBI taxonomy): Eukaryota > Metazoa > Chordata > Hyperoartia > Petromyzontiformes > Petromyzontidae > Lethenteron > Lethenteron reissneri. Next base: position 13,100,213 of record NC_083842.1, on the reverse strand, counting down.
TTCGGCGAAATTGCCGTACAACTCGCCGACCCGCCCGGTAGGATTCGGCGGGTCGGCGTAGCGCGATGACATTTCGTGTACGCGGTTAAGAACCTCGCCGGGAGGGTGAGTGGGTGGGTGGGTAGGTAGGTTGGTGGGTAGGTAGGTGGGTGGGTAGGTGGGTGAGTGGGTAGATGAGTGGGTGGGTGGGTAGGTGGGTGGGTAGGTTGGTGGGTGAGTAGGTAGGTGGGTGGGTAGGTGGGTGGGTAGGTTGGTGGGTGAGTGGTTAGGTGGGTGGGTAGGTGGGTGGGTAGGTTGGTGGGTGAGTGGGTAGGTTGGTGGGTAGGTGGGTGGGTAGGTTGGTGGGTGAGTGGGTAGGTTGGTGGGTGAGTGGGTAGGTTGGTGGGTGAGTGGGTAGGTGGGTGGAGAGTGTGGTGTGGGGGGGTGGGGGTGTGCGGGGTTTTGAGGGGGTGACCCTCGTTTCACTTTGCACGTTCGTAGAGCCCCCGCCCGCACACGTGGCTTCAACAACTCCGACGCGCGCTCCCCCCGGCCAACGCCGAACCATCGATCACGAGGCTCGGCTCCGTTCATCGGCGCGTTAAATGTTTTGTCGTTTCGGCCGTAAAATAACTCGTCGCGCTCGCTCGCCCCCCCCCCCCCGCTGATTCTGCGCTACACGCGTATACGTCAACCTATTTGTATTATTACCCGCGCATTTTTTTGTGTTCGGCCGACGCAGCACGCACCGCCTTCGTTATTTCCAGCATTTCCCCCCCTCCCCTCTCTCTCTCCTCTTCCTTGTGTTTTGTTTTACGAGGCTACCCCCCCTCCCCCCCCCCGCTGATTCTGCGCTACACGCGTATACGTCGCCCTATTTGTATTATTACCCGCACATTTTTTTGTGTTCGGCAGACGCAACACGCACCGCCGTCGTTATTTCCAGCACCTGCCCCCCCCCAACCTTTCTCTCCTCCTCTTCCTTGTGTGTGTGTGTTTTTTTACGAGGTTACCCCCCCCACCCACCCCCCCCTTGCTTCCCCCTCCGTGTTTTGCGGCGTCAGCGTTCGACGATAAAAAAACGACCGGCGGTGCCCAGGACATAGCCGGAGACGAAGCAGAGCATAGTTTACAACCGCGGGTTTCCTTTTTTTTCTTTCACAAGGCGCCACTTTCACCGCTGCCGCTAAGACGCCGTGCTGGCAGAGTAATGGGCTCGCTTCTGTAGAAGCTGGTGTCTTTTTTATTCATTTCTTACCACCACGGGGGAGCCAGGGATGGCGTTGCCCAGAACCGCTGGACATCCGTAAGAAAGAGTTTCACAGCTCATTGTATTCCCCCCCCCCATTCACTGTGGGGGCGCTAAGGTGGCTAGGAGATGTTAACTACCTGGCCTGGTGTACAGGAGGTCGTGGGTTCGATCCCGACCCTGACGATGCCTGCTGCTGTGTATATGGAGTTTGCGTGCCTCTCTCTCATCATCATCACGGTGGCTATGAGATGTTAACTACCTCGCCTGGTACGCAGGAGGTCGTGGGTTCGATCCCGACCCTGATGCCTGCTGCTGTGTATATCGAGTTTGCGTGCCTCTCTCTCATTATCATCATCATCACGGTGGCTAGGAGATGTTAACTACCTCGCCTGGTACGCAGGAGGTCGTGGGTTAGATCCCGACCCTGACGACGCCTGCTGTGTATCTGGAGTTTGCGTGTCTCTCTCATCATCATTATCACGGTGGCTAGGAGATGTTAACTACCTCACCAGGTATACAGGATTTCGTGGGTTCGATCCCGACCCTGACGACGCCTGCTGCTGTGTATATGGAGTTTGCGTGCCTCTCTCTCATCATCATCATCACAGTGGCTAGGAGATGTTAACTACCTCGCCTGGTACGCAGGAGGTCGTGGGTTCGATGCCGACCCTGACGCCTGCTGTGTATATGGAGTTTGCGTGCCTCTCTCCCATCATCATCACGGTGGCTCGGAGATGTTAACTACCTCACCAGGTGTACAGGATGTCGTGGGTTCGATCCCGACCCTGACGACGCCTGCTGCTGTGTATCTGGAGTTTGCGTGTCTCTCTCTCATCATCATTATCACGGTGGCTAGGAGATGTTAACTACCTCACCAGGTGTACAGGATGTCGTGGGTTCGATCCCGACCCTGACGACGCCTGTTGCTGTGTATCTGGAGTTTGCGTGTCTCTCATCATCATCATCACAGTGGCGAGGAGATGTCGACTACCTCGCCTGGTGTACAGGATGTCGTGGGTTCCATCCCGACCCTGACGACGCCTGCTATGTATCTGGAGTTTGCGTGTCTCTCTCTCATCATCATCATCACGGTGGCTCGGAGATGTTAACTACCTCAGCAGGTGTACACGAGGTCGTGGGTTGGATCCCGACCCTGACGACGCCTGCTGCTGTGTATCTGGAGTGTGTGTGTCTGTCTCCCTGTGGTCGCGTGGATTATTCTCCGGGGTCGTTCCGGTTTCTTCCCCCTTCACATTTATAATCGCCGTCACGCGTGTCTGGAGAGTTGTTTGGCCGCTTGCTGTAAATGTCGATCACGATAAGCAACTTCGTTGAGCCATCATTGGCGAAGGCCAGGCAGGTCGCTTCTGAAAAAGCGAGCTCCTTACATAGCAGCTTAGTGGGAGGAGGAGGAGGGGGGGAGGGGCTTACACCTGGTGGAATAAAAACAAAATCTGATTCAAAAAATGAAATAATTAGAAATATATATATTTTTAAAAAAACACGCTTTAATGAAATGTACCGTACTCGTAATGGCAGAACTCCAGGAAGTGGCCCTGCAGCTTGCCACAACGTAAGGAACCGTGGTGATTTACAGGCAACGTGAGTTGAGCGTGGACAATTAGAGCCGTAAAAAATATAGTTTCAAAATAAATATTTTAAAAACATTTTTATGATAGAATATGGTATTGTCATCAGTATGACACAGCTATACCAAGTTTGCAGTCGATACGACGTTGGGAAGACGGTAAAAATTGAGTTACAAGATTTTTTTTAAGGATACGACAACAGACGGAGTGAGCTAAATACAATCGTGGAATCATATTTTTTTAAACATTCTCACCGTGATCCTGCCGCGGATCGCCCGCTCTCAAACAACAAAGACAAATATCCCCCGTATAGCCTTAACAGACTGTCGGGGCAAGTGCTGTGAGCGAGCAGCTATGAAGGCCGGCACGGTACACGAGGGGGTGGGTGGCCAGCGCCACGCCCGACCGCCTTTGTCTCCCACAGTGGCGATGTTTTCTACACGCCGCATCGGGTACTCATTGAGGCTGAGTCGATCTAGGGGAGACCCAGGACCGGTTCATTATAATCGTCACTGGGTGTTGGCCGTGAGCGGGAATCGAACAACAAACCACACACACACACGGAAACACATCCATCCGCTCGAATAATTCTCATTATTTTTTTTGAAATCGGGGCGGTTCATTTATTTCATTTCACAAGCGCGACAATTGAGCATAAAGCATCGGAGAGAGCGAAGGGGGCGAAATCGTGAATAAAACTGTGAATGGAAATAATAAATAATAAATGAGGGGCCGTGATTGTCGCCCGCGCCCCCCCCACCACCCACCCACCCACTGCCCCATCCTCCTCTCTCTCTCTGTGATTGTCGCCCCCCCCACCACCCACCCACCCACCACCACTGCCCCATCCTCTCTCTCTCTGTCCTCGCATCTCCACTCTGGCTCATGTGATTTCGTGAAACATTTCCGCTCGTAAAGAAATAAAAGCAGAACATGTGTCCGCTAAAGCGTGCGGCTCTGCTGTGCCCGGCGTGGTGCTGGTGATGATGGTGGTGGTGATAGTGGTGGTGGTGATGATGGTGGTGATGATGGTGGTGGTGGTGATGGTGGTGATGATGGTGGTCGTGATGGTGGTAGTGATGGTGGTGATGGTGGTGGTGATGATGGTGATGGTGGTGATGGGTGATGGTGGTGGTGGTGATGGTGGTGATGATGGTGGTGGTGATGATGATGGTGATGATGGTGGTGTTGATGATGGTGGTGATGGTGGTGATGATGGGGGTGGTCGTGGTGGTGGTGATGATGATGGTGGGTGATGGTGATGATGGTGGTGATGATGGGGGTGGTCGTGGTGATGGTGGTGATGATGGTGGTGGTGATGATGGTGGTGGTGATGATGGTGGTGGTGGTGGTGATGGTGGTGGTGATGGTGGTGGTGATGATGGGGGTGGTCGTGGTGATAGTGATGATGGTGGTGATGGTGGTGGTGATGATGGTGATGATGGTGGTGGTGATGATGTTGATGGTGTTGGTGATGGAGGAGTGGTGATGGAGCGGTTAGTGCGCTGCACTATAAACCCGGCCACCCGAGTTCGATTCCCGCTCATGCCCGACACCAGTGATGATTCTCTGAACGTGTCCTCGGCCTCCCTTAGGTCCGATTCAGCCTCAAATTACTACCTGGTGCAGCGTGTAAATTATCGCCACTGGGGAGACAAAGGCGGCCGGGCGTGGTGTCGGCCACCCCCCACCCCTCGTGTACCGTGCCGGCCTTCATAGGTGCTCGCTAACAGCACTTGCCCCAACAGTCTATACGGCCGGATATTTGTCTTTGATGGGAAGACGGTGAAGATGATGATGTTGGTGGTGGTTGTTATGGAGGAGCTCCCACCGTCTCCCTCCTCTTGAGAGAGGGCGGTGGGGAGGTGAGGGGGGTGGAGTGGTTGATTGGTGGACGTGAACATGACGCCTCTCACCCATCCTCTCTTTTTTTTACGTCAGAGGAAACAAGGAGATGCTCGGTGTAGTCGGCACTTTGCTTCGTTCATCATTCAGTTTATTTTCATGCTTTGCTTTATGTAACCACCCCCCCCCCCCCCATTTTTAAATGAAATATTTCACGAAAGAGATCACGTTTCTGCTCTCCTTACCCCTCTCCCTCTCTCTCTACCCCCCCTCTCTCTCTCTGCCCCCCTCTCTGCCCCCCCCTCTCTCTCTCTACACCCCTCTCTGCCCCCCCTCTCTCTCTACCCCCTCTCTCTCCCCCCCTCTCTGCCCCCCCTCCTCTCTCTACCCCCTCTCTCTACCCCCTCCCCCTCTCTCTACCCCCCTCTCTCTCTCTGCCCCCCCCCCTCTCTGCCCCCCCCTCTCTCTCTACCCCCCTCTCTGCCCCCCTCTCTCTCTCTACCCCTCTCTCTACCCCCCTCTCTGCCCCCCCTCTCTCTCTCTACCCCCTCTCTACCCCCTCTCCCCTCTCTCTCTCTACCCCCCTCCTCTCTCTCTACCCCCCTCTCGCCCCCTTCTCTCTCTCTCTACCCCCCCCTCTCTCTCTCTACCCCTCTCTCTACCCCCCTCTCCCTCTCTCTCTACCCCTCTCTCTCTCTCCCACCCCCCCTCTCTCTCTCTACCCCCCCCCTCTCTCTCTCTACCCCCTCTCTCTACCCCCTCCCCTCTCTCTCTTACCCCTCTCTCTCTCTCTACCCCCCCCCTCTCTCTCTCTACCCCCCCCGCTCTCTCTCACCTAACCCCCTCTCCTCTACCCCTCTCCCTCTCCTCTACCAACCCCCCTCTCTCTCTCTGGCCCCCCTCCTCTGCTTGCCCCGCCTCTCTCTCTCTCTACCCCTCTCCTGGCCCCCCCTCCTCTCTCCTCTCTACCCACTCTCTCTACCCCCCTATCTGCCCCCCCTCTCTGCTCTCTACCCCCTCTCTCTACCCCCTCTCTCCCTCTCTCTCTACCCCCCTCTCTGCTCTACCCCCCTCTCCCTCTCTCTCTATCCCCCCTCGCTCTCTCTCTACCCCCCTCTCCTCTCTCCCCTCTCTTCTCTCCCTCCCTCTCTCTCTCCGCGTGAGCAAATCAAATGGTGTGCGGGGTTGCAAAGGGGCGCAGTGTGCGGTTACCGCCTCCGCAGCTGCCCCTGGGTGTCTCCGTTATTTGCCCTCCGCTGCTCTCTCTCTCTCTCGCTTCTCTCTCTTCTCTCTGCACCCTCCCGCCCCTCTCAATCCCGCGGGGCGTTCGCACTGAATGGGATGGGAAGCTCACCCCCCTCCCTCCCTCCCTCCACTGTTTGTGGGGGGGGGGGGGGCTCCACACCGCCCCCCCCCTCCCTCCCTCCTCATTGTGCTTTGGGGAGAGAGGTCAAACAAAACAAAAGATTGTTTGTGTCTGTGGGATTCATCGCCACCTGTGGTCTAACAGGGTTGGTGACCGGCCCTCCTCCTCCTCATACTCCTTTTTTTTTTCTGCACTGCTATCGTTGTTATGGTGGACATCTGTTGACAAAGAGCTTCATAGCCCATCGGATTTCTCCTCCCAAACGCGTGGCCATGGCAACCACCGGTAACGCGTGGCCGTGACAGCCACTGGTAACTCGTGGCCATGGCAACCACCGGTAACGCGTGGCCATGGCAATCACCGGTAACGCATGGCCATGGCAACCCCCGGTAACGCGTGGCCATGGCAAACCACCGGTAACGCGTGGCCATGGCAACCACCGGTAACGCATGGCCATGGCAACCACCAGTAACGCGTGGCCAATCCACTGCTGGATGGGTGCCCCTTCCAAACCACTCAGTACACACTTTGCAAGCAAGCAAGCAAGGTGTGTAACCATCTCGAGCGATAATTTTTGTTTTGTTCCCGCGTGAAAATTTTTAACAACGACGTACGGTCAGGAAAATATTGTACGAATTATTTATAAATTATAGAAACAAACAAATTTTTTTTATCTCTCTTACCTACCGCCCCCCCCCCCCAAGCCTTTCTCACCGCACGCTCGTATCACGAGCGGAGGATTTGTAAGCAAGCTCGTGCGTTTGCCCACTGGCGCGCGCAGGCGTAAGCTCTTTTGCTCTTGAAGTCTCTCCCCCCCCCTTAACGGGCAAGTCGCCTAGGATCCTCCCCGTTCGCTCTATTTTTTTTATTGGGGGCAACAAGATTTAAAAACAATTTTTTTTATATTTTTTATTTTCTAGTTGGTAGATTTTTTTTTTTTAGATGGCCGGGTTAGCTTCAGGCAGCACCGGGATTTTCCCTTGGCCGTGTTAAAGGAGAACCAAGCCAGCACCTCAGAGGGCCCCGGGTTCAAGCCCCGCGTGAAGCAGCAGTAAATTGGGTCGAAGGGAAAGAGGGCTCGTGTAGAGCTGTGAAATTGACGGTGTCGGCCTCACCGCCACCCCCCCGGTGGCCCAGACGACCGCACGGTGGAGGAGGAGGAGGGGAGGAGGGAGGAGGAGGAGGAGGGAGGAGGAGGAGGGAGGAGGAGGAGGGAGGAGGAGGAGGAGGAGGAGGAGGGGGAAGAGGAGGAGGGGGGGAGGAGGAGGAATTAAATCATAATACAAATAGTTTTAACCAAGTGATGTTTGCGCTTTACTTAGTCCGCGCTTAGATCCCACGGAGGAAAGGGGCGTCACGGTGGCTAGGGGATGTTGACTACCTCACCTGGTACGCAGGAGTTCGTGGGTTCGATCCCTGACCCTGACGACGCCTGCTGCATATTTGGAGTTTGCGTGTCTCTCTCTCTCGTTATCATCACGGTGGCTTAGAGATGTGGACTACCTCACCCGGTGTGCAGGAGGTAGTGGGTTACATTCCTGACCCTGACGACGCCTGCTGTATATTTGGAGTTTGCGTGTCTCTCTCTCATTATCATCACGGTGGCTTAGAGATGTGGACTACCTCAACCGGTACGCAGGAGTTCGTGGGTTCGATCCCGACCCTGACGACGCCTGCTGTATATTTGGAGTTCGCGTGTCTCTCTCTCTTATTATCATCACGGTGGCTTAGAGATGTGGACTACCTCACCCGGTACGCAGGAGTTCATGGGTTCGCTCCCTGACCCTGACGACGCCTGCTGTATATTTGGAGTTTGTGTGTCTCTCTCTCTCATTATCATCACGATGGCTAGGAGATGTTAACTACCTCGCACTGGAATACAGGAGTTCGTGGGGTCGATCCCTGACCCTGACGACGCCTGCTGTATATTTGGAGTTTGTGTGTTTCTTTGTTAAATTTCATAGTTAAAAATGTAACAAAGACATTTTATAATTAAAATGTAACAAAGGCAAAAACAAAGATCCCCCGTGTAGCCTTGGCAGACTGATGAGGCAAGTGCTGTTAGTGAGTAGGACCTATGAAGGCGGGCACGGCACACAAGGAGGGTGGGTGGCCAGCCCCACGCCCATCCGTCTTTGTCTTCCCTAGTGGCGATGTGTACTACACACCACACTAGGTACTAATTTGTGGCCGAGTCGACCTAGGGGAGACCCCTCACTCTCTCTCCCTCTACACCCTTCCCCCTTTTCACCCCCCTCCACCTCCCACCCCACCGCCTACCCCAAAGACATAAATCTGTGACCGGGCCCTCTGTGATCTGTCACAACAAATACGTTGCACGTGAGCTTTGTAAAAGGCATTATTATTATTTTCATCATCATCATCATTAGAAGAGCAGAGTTTGGGGTGGGGTGGGGGCGGGGAATTGACACAAGCAATGAACAATAATACGTGTTGTCATTTCGTGAGACGTTACACACTAGCGCTTAGCAGTGGGTGGGTGGGTTGGGGGGGGGGTTGTTTCTTTTCGAATCGATTATACGTCCGCGTTGCGAGAGGGCTCACAGGGGAGAACTTCCCGGACGTTTCCTGCGTGCGAGCGGCACGCGCGTGCCCCCCCCCCCCCCCCCCCCCCATCGGGTGGACGGCGATCGTCTGTGGTGGTCCGGGTCGCTTCGTGAAAAAGAGAGCTCAAAAAGAGAGCTCAAAAAAGAGAGCTAAAAAAGAGAGCTAAAAAAAGAGCTGAAAAAAGAGAGCTAAAAAAGACAGCATCTGAATGAAACACCCCAGGCTTGGAGCGTATATTTAAGCTGGGTTGGAGGGGGAAGAGCGCCTTGACAAAAAAATTTGCATATCAAGAGGAATTTAGCATATTTATGGGATACGCTCCAAGCCTGGGGTGTTTCATTCAGACGCTGTCTTCCCGACAGACCTGTTCTTCACCTGAGGACGGCTGCTTGCGTTGTGGCCGAAACGTCGTGAGAATTGTATTTTATTATGTTTTATTTGTATTATTTTATTATTTCCCTTCTACGTGACTTTACCGAAAGAACCAAGAAGATGAATCCCTGCAGTCACGAAAGCTTTAAATCGAAATTTAGAGCCTACAGAGCTTCGCGTGTACGGCGGTGGCGTTCACACCGCGACCGCGTTCTTTGCCACGAAACGCGCTCGAGGTTCTTCTGCCCCGGAGCCACGCGGAGCCACGCGGCTCCACTTGGAGCCACGCTCGGAGCGCGACCGACACGGCGCACTTCCACCCCGCGCGCTCTATCAGCGATGGATGTCCGCGACGACCCCATCGAGTGGGCATTGATTAAGCATTTTAGGGACGCGGCCGGCCCTAAATCGTCGAATATCGATGGCACGGGCTCCCCCGGGGCTTTAGCGGCAGAGCCGAGAAGATCCGTCGGATCCCGAGGAGGTCAATTCTGTTTTGATGTTTTGACAAAACTTCATTGTCCCGGCCGTTTTGTTGATTTGTCGCTCGCTCGCACTCTCGCTCTCTGTCTGTCGCGCCTCCAACTCCTCTCTCTCTCTCTCTCTCCTCCTTGTCTTATTTTTGCGTGTGTATCATCTTTGCGTTTCCCACGATCCCGTTCTCTTCCAATGTACAGCGCTTTGAACTCCTTGATGAAAAGCGCTATGTCGATAGAATATTTATTGTTGTTGTTGTGGTGGTGGTGGTATCCCCCTTACTGTGTGTGGTGGGTCTTGTTTTTTTGCGTGTGTGTGTCTGTATGTGTAAGTAGTGTTGGGAGCGGTAGTGTAGCGGTTAGCGCGCTGCGCTACGAACCCGGCGACCCGAGTTCGATTCCCGCTCACGGCCAACACCAGTGGCGATTATTTGGACCGGTCCTGAGCCTCCCCTAAGTCGACTCAACCTCAAATGAGTACCCGGTATGGTGTGTAAACATCGCCACTGGGGAGACAAAGGCACCCGGGAGTGGTACTGGCCACCCACCCCCCTCGCGTGCCGTGCCGGCCTTCATAGGTGCTACTCGCTAACGGCACTTGCCCCAACAGTCTCTTGAGGCTATACGGGGGATCTTTGTTTTTGTAAGTGAACCTCCGATTAGCAAGTTCAACACGCTGTACATACAAACTCCTTCCCTCACCCACAGGCCCGCCCCTGACGTGCATACACACGTAGCCTGTATTGAAATGTGACACTGGAGTGGGTATTTTTAATTATCTCTAGGGTCATATTAGCTAATTGGTGTTCACGGATCTCTTTGGGGGGGCATGGGGTAGGGGGGGGGCTTGGCAGGTCTTTGAGGAGAGAGCGAGAAAAAGTAAACACGCGCGGTCTGGTCGGCAGGGAGCTGTGCACTGTCCACAGGAGATGTTGACTATCTCGCCTGGTACGCAGGAGGTCGTGGGTTCGATTCCGACTCTGACGATGCCTGCTGCTGTATATTTGGAATTTGCGTGTCTCTCTCTCTCCCCCCCATCTCGTGTGCGCCATGCCGGCCTTCATAGTCGCCGCTGCTATTCTTGGGTTTTTTTCGGTAAAGTCACGTAGGTAACAAAAATTAAAATTAATAAAAGTAAAATAAAATAAAAATCACGACGTTTCGGAGGCAACACCAGCTTCCGTCTTCAGGTGGAACCGTCACAGCACGCTTGCTGTATCAAGTAAAGAGAATCTTCTTGGTTCTTTCGGTAAAGTCACGGAGAAGGGAAGTAATAAAATAATAAAAATAAAACATAATAAAACAATTCTCACGACGTTTCGGCCACAACGCAAGCAGCCGTCCTCAGGTGAAGAATGAGACAATGCCAAGCTAGGAGCTTGGCATTGTCTAAGCTCCTAGCTTGAGGACGGCTGCTTGCGTTGTGGCCGAAACGTCGTGAGAATTGTTTTATTATGTTTTATTTTTATTATTGTATTACTTCCCTTCTACGTGACTTTACCGAAAGAATCAAGAAGATGAATCCCTGCAGTCACGAAAGCTTTAAATCGAAATTTAAGTAAAGAGAAATTGGTGCGGCTGAAACTACGGCTAGTCTACATAACAAAGGACTGAGCCTTTGTTATGTAGACTGGCTGAGAGGGGGGGGGGGGGGTGCCAGAGTTGTTAAAGTGCAACTGCTGCTAATGGGACTGAGCCCCTGCCATGTAGATGGTAAAAGCAAAAAAGCAGGTCAGGAAGAAACAGCCTCCTGCTACGTTGCTTGGTGGGTAAAACTTAAAGCAGGAAACCAGCGTGTGAAAAAGAAGCTAAACATGATGAAACAAAACTGGCTGTCTATCAGTAAACTGTACAGTAACTAAAGAATAGTTGTCTGTCAAATAAGATGGTCCAAATATGTGTAGTTAAATATGTTTTGCATGGTTAATAACATCGCTGCTGCTACTCGCTAACAACACATGCCCCCGACAGTCTGGGTCGCCACGGTGGCGAGATGTTAACTACCACGCCTGGTGTACAGGAGGTCGTGGGTTCTATCCCTACCCTGAGGTCTACTCTATATTTGTAATTTGCACATTCACTCTCGCCGTGGTCGCATGGACTTTTCTCCGGGTCCTCCGTTTTTTCCCCCTCCACAGTCAGATTCGACGTCACGCGTTCAGAGCGTTATCTGGCCGCTGCTGTACATTCTCACGCTATGATGATGATGATGACGATAATCCCACTTCGTTGAACTGCTACCATTTGTGGTGGCCAGGCCGCTTCTGAAAAATAGCTGTTTTTGTTGTTGTAAATCTTCTGCTTATTTTTAAATCCTTTATATTAAGTTCACTTGCTTGCTTGCTTATGACCGTGCAAATCTTTCGGTCGTTTTTTAACCCACTTTCCGTGATCCAATCGAGCTGACATTTTGCACACAGACTCGTTGTGCGTGACAATTAATTTTCGTGAAATTTTTTTCCAAATTTTTACACTTTTTAGGGAATTTTTTTTTATATTTAATTACCAATTGCTTAATGGTGGCAGGCAATCATCTGACCCATAGGTGGCAGCCATCTCAAGCCAGAGGACGAGAGGACTCTAGCCGCCACGCATATAAAGGATTTATAGTGAAAAACTTTGTTTTTACGGGTTAATTTTTTCTCCCTCCCGAAGAGGCGGACGCTCATCCCCTCCAAGCGGGCGACACACGCCGGGAGTTCCTCGGGTGTAATTCGCATTACGTCCGGCGAATGGGAATCCCGTAAAGAAAATTAATAAAAAAAAATATCCCGTGATTTATTTAGATTTAAACAACAAATACTATAAAATCCCAACTGCGTCCGCTCAAATAAGTGTTCGTGAGGCCTTCTCAAAGTTAAGCCGCAGTTAGCGGGTGCCTCCACCCCCCCCCCCTCTTCCCCACCACTCTCGACCCCCGCGCGGTCTTCCGAAAGTGTCGCCATCCTCACCAGAGTTTCTTCATTGTCGTCAAAGACAAAAGGTCCCCCCCCCCCCCCCCCGCCACTTGTAGCCTGCAACGGACTGTTGAGGGCAAGCACTGTAAGCGAGTTGCATCCACCAAGACCGGCACAGCGACACACGTGGATGAGTGGTGTGATACCACCTAGGCCGGCACAGCGGCACACGAGGATGAGTGGTGTGATACCACCTAGGCTGGCACAGCGGCACACGAGGATGAGTGGTGTGATACCACCAAGACCGGCACAGCGGCACACGAGGATGAGTGGTGTGATACCACCAAGACCGGCACAGCGGCACACGAGGATGAGTGGTGTGATACCACCAAGACCGGCACAGCGGCACACGAGGATGAGTGGTGTGATACCACCTAGGCCGGCACAGCGGCACACGAGGATGAGTGGTGTGATACCACCAAGACCGGCACAGCGGCACACGAGGATGAGTGGTGTGATACCACCTAGGCCGGCACAGCGGCACACGAGGATGAGTGGTGTGATACCACCAAGACCGGCACAGCGGCACACGAGGATGAGTGGTGTGATACCACCAAGAACGGCACAGCGGCACACGAGGATGAGTGGTGTGATACCACCTAGGCCGGCACAGCGGCACACGAGGATGAGTGGTGTGATACCACCAAGACCGGCACAGCGGCACACGAGGATGAGTGGTGTGATACCACCTAGGCCGGCACAGCGGGCACACGAGGATGAGTGGTTTGTGATACCACCAAGGCACGGCACAGCGGCACACGAGGATGAGTGGTGTGATACCACCTAGGCGGCACAGCGGCACACGAGGATGAGTGGTGTGATACCACCAAGACCGGCACAGCGGCACACGAGGATGAGGGGTGTGATACCACATAGGCCGGCACAGCGGCACACGAGGGATGAGTGGTGTGATACCACCAAGACGGCACAGCGGCACACGAGGATGAGTGGTGTGATACCACCTAGGCCGGCACAGCGGCACACGAGGATGAGTGGTGTGACTACCACCAAGACCGGCACAGCGGCACACGAGGATGAGTGGTGTGATACCACCAAGACCGGCACAGCGGCACACGAGGATGAGTGGTGTGATACCACCAAGACCGGCAACAGCGGCACACGAGGATGAGTGGTGTGATACCACCAAGACCGGCACCAGCGGCACCACGAGGATGAGTGGTGTGATTACCACCAAGACCGGCACAGCGGCACACGAGGATGAGTGGTGTGATACCACCAAGACCGGCACCGCAACACAGAGGATGAGTGGTGTGATCCCACCTAGGCTGGCACAGCAACACACGAGGATGAGGGTGTGTGATACCACCAAGACCGGCACAGCGGCACACGAGGATGAGTGGTGTGATACCACCTAGGCCGGCACAGCGACACACGAGGATGAGTGGTGTGATACCACAAGACCGGCACAGCGACACACGAGGATGAGTGGTGTGATACCACCTAGGCGGCACAGCGGCACACGAGGATGAGTGGTGTGATACCACCAAGACCGGCACAGCGGCACACGAGGAGAGTGGTGTGATACCACCAAGACCGGCACAGCGGCACACGAGGATGAGTGGTGTGATACCACCTAGCTGGCACAGCACACACGGGATGAGTGGTGTGATACCACCAAGACCGGCACAGCGGCACACGAGGATGAGTGGTGTGATACCACCTAGGCCTGGCACCGCAGCACACGAGGATGAGTGGTGTGACCAAGACCGGCACAGCGGCACACGAGGATGAGTGGTGTGATACCACCAAGACCGGCACAGCGGCACACGAGGATGAGTGGTGTGATACCACCAAGACCGGCACAGCGGCACACGAGGATGAGTGGTGTGATACCACCAGACCGGCACAGCGGCACACGAGGATGAGTGGTGTGATACCACCAAGACCGGCACAGCAACACACGAGGATGAGTGGTGTGATACCACCAAGACCGGCACAGCGGCACACGAGGATGAGTGGTGTGATACCACCAAGACCGGCACAGCGGCACACGAGGATGAGTGGTGTGATACCACCAAGACCGGCACAGCGGCACACGAGGATGAGTGGTGTGATACCACCAAGACCGGCACAGCGGCACACGAGGATGAGTGGTGTGATACCACCAAGACCGGCACAGCGGCACACGAGGATGAGTGGTGTGATACCACCTAGGCTGGCACAGCAACACACGAGGAGGGTGGGTGGCCAGCACCATGCCCCGGGCATGCGTTTGTCTCCCACAGTGGCGATGTTTTATACACCGCACTGAGTACTCATTTGAGGCTGAGTAGACCTAGGGGAGGCACGGGACCAGGTCAGATTATCGCTATCACCGGTGTTGGTGGTGGCGGTGGGCATGCGTTTGTCTCCCACAGTGGCGATGTTTTATACACCGCACTGGGTACTCATTTGAGGCTGAGTAGACCTAGGGGAGGCGCGGGATCAGGTCAGATAATCGCTATCACCGGTGTTGGTGGTGGCGGTGGGCCTGAGCGGGAATCAAACTCGGCTCGCCGCGGGTTTCGCAGTGCAGCAGGCTGATTGTTGACAATACAAAGCCAAAGATCCCTCCCTATAGCCTTAACAGAGTCCTGTTATGGAGCGCCGAACAAACACACGAGACAAAGATCCCCAGTATAGCCTTAACTGCTGCGCCACCGCTCCCCCCCTCTCCTCCACCACCACTACCGCCCGCAGCCCTCTTCACGAGCATCTCTAGCGCAGGATTTATATCAGATATCGGGTGCTGTGGTGGCTAGGAGATGTTAACTAACTCGCCTGGTATACAGGAGGCCTTGGGTTCGATCCCGACCCTGAAGTCTGCTGTAGATTTGATGATGAGCCGCTTCGTTGAGCTGTAATTTGTGCCCAGGTTGCTTCTGAAAAAAAGCTAAATAGTTCAGTGGGTCTTACCTAGTTACAATAAAATAAAAATCGTTCATATATTTCAGGCTGGTGGCGAGATGTTAACTACCTCACCTGGTATACAGGAGGTCGTGGATTCGATCCCGACCCTGACGATGCCTGCTGCTGTATATTTGGAGTTTGCGTGTCTCTCTCATCATCATCATCATCATCACGGTGGCTAGGAAATGTTAACTACCTCGCCTGGTATACAGGAGGTCGTGGATTCGATCCCGACCCTGACGACGCCTGCTGTATATTTGGAGTTTGCGTGTCTCTCTCATCATCATAACGGTGGCTAGGAGATGTTAACTACCTCACCTGGTATACAGGATACCGTGGATTCAATCCCGACCTTGAGGTCTGCATATTTGGAGTTTGCGGTGTGTCTCTCTCCCCGCGGTCGCGTGAAATTTTTCTCCGGGAGTCCTCCGGTCTTTCCCTTCCACATTTATCATCGACGTCACGCGCTTAGAAGTATCTTGCTGCTGCGATAAATTTCCACGCGGCGATGATGATAAGCCCACTTTCGTCGAGCCATCATTTAGTGACGGCCACGTCGCTTCTGACAAAGAGCTACATGGCTCAGTGGGGGGCCTTACCAGGTAAAATAAAATAGATTAGTCGTAGTTTTATATCTGTAAACGAACCACGGCGCTACTCCACCTCTGGGGGGGCCCACGTGAATAATCCACCGCATTTGGCGCTCTTCTCACGACCACACGAGCGATGAATGTGCGCGCCTCGCCACCGCGATTTTTAAATCCTTTATATTAAGTTCACTTGCTTGCTTGCTTGCGCGCTTACGACCGTGCAAATCTTTCGGTCGTTTTTTTAATCCACTTCCCGTGATCCAATCGAGCTGACATTTTGCACACAGACTCGTTGTGCGTGACAATTTATTTTCGTGAAAACTTTTTTTCCAAAATTGTACACTTTTTAGGAATTTTTGTTCAAATATTTATTTACCAATTGCTTAATGGTGGCAGGCAATCATCTGACCCATAGGTGGCAGCCATCTCAAGCCAGAGGACGAGAGGACTCTAGCCGCCACGCATATAAAGGATTTATAGTGAAAAACTTTGTTTTTACGGGTTAATTTTTTTTGTTCTTGCTTAAACCCACGACCGATATCGCGGGAACCTGTGTTCGTGCCGTGCGTCTAGAGCCGTAGATAATGTGCACCCCCTCGATTTCACGATTTGTAATGCCCCCCCAGTGCATAATGGGGGCGCCGTTTCCGTAATTGGTAAACAAAACCCATGGATAACGTTATCGTGTGGCGGGCCTAAAGCAAAGATAACGTGAGTCCTGATTGCGTTAATTATAAAGACCCGTGGATAATTGAGCTCAGTGATGTCGTGATTGTAGAACCAGTGGTAGGTATAATATGCCCCCCTCCCCCCCCCACTGTGTTCACTGTGGCTCCAACTCATAATTAATTTGTGGCCCGTTTTTCAGCATTTGTAAAACCCACATATAATTATTGTGTGTGTGTGTGGTGCCCTGTGTTTGAGATCTTCATCATCACCATTATCATCATCATCGTCAGTGAAGCAGATAAGCCCTCGCAGTAGGTGGTGGTTGCGGCGGTTGCCTACCGCCGCATTTCGTCATTTGCCGTTTCCGCTTTCTCCTCCTCCTCCTCCTATCTGTCTCGTCGTGGCGATGCGCGTCGAGTAAGCGGCCACGTCTCTCGTCTCAAGCCACCGATCTCTGACGACGATGCCCCGTCCTCAAGCCACCGAGGTCTTGAGGCCACGTTTCATGCTGGGCTCCGTTTCGACGGCCCTCGTTCATTGGCGGGACAAGGGCCATTTTTTTAAATAGAATCAGCCCACGAGGTGCTATTGAGATCTTTTTGCTGCTGCAAATGTCCAAATGATGTAAGCCACTTTGCTGAGCTATCATTTGTGATGGCCAGGTCGCTTCTGACAAAAATAAGTTCAGTTCCCCTGTGGGGTTTTGACTGGTAGGATGGGGATGGTTTAGTTTATTTCTACGTTTTTGGGTGATTTCTTAACCTTTCTTGTACTTTGCACTACCGTCGTGGTTTTTTTTTGTCTTGTTTGTTGTTGTTGTAACGTTCTTAGCCCCGTGCCTCGACTGGACCATCTGTGAAAAAAGAGCTTCATAGCTCGTCGGATTCCTCCTCCGCCTATAAATAAACATGCTGGTGAATTCCGATTTTATTTTTTAAATCCTTTATATTAAGTTCACTCACTTGCTTGCGCGCTTACGACCGTGCAAATCTTTCGGTCGTTTTTTAACCCACTTCCCGTGATCCAATCGAGCTGACATTTTGCACACAGACTCGTTGTGCGTGACAATTTATTTTCGTGAAAATTTTTGTTCCATAACTTTACACTTTTTAGGAATTTTTTTTTTATATTTAATTACCAATTGCTTAATGGTGGTAGGCAATCATCTGACCCATAGGTGGCAGCCATCTCAAGCCGCCAGAGGACGAGAGGACTCTAGCCGCCACGCATATAAAGGATTTATAGTGAAAAACTTTGTTTTTACGGGTTAATTTTTTAAAGATCGTAACTACCACCGCTGGTGAAAGGGAACCTTTGCCCAACTTTGACTTTGTGGGCAAATCTCTTAAAGGTTGACTGCAGCGTCCCCATCAGCTTGGCCATCAAACACAAAAAAACCCACCAACTCCCCCCCCCCCCCCCCCCGCTACTGCCCATGACAGCTCAGCTTCGGGGTTCTGCTCAGTTGACGTTAAGCGCACTCAGCCGTTTCATAAATAAATAGGAGCACGAAACCCGCGTGAAATCCGCTCGCCCAAAATCACCCCACGACTTTTCACAACGACGATAAAGACACCCCCCCCCCCGCCCACCCCCGTACAGCCTGTTACAGACTGTTTGACGCAAGTGCTCTTCACTGTGTGCACGTTAAGGCCACGTGAAGTGTCGAACGCCCGCTTGCAGGAGGTCACGGGACAGACCCAGGTGCCACGGGTTGACTGACTGAGACGGCAGATGATTACTACTCCAAAGACTATAAAGCCTCAACAGACCATGGGAGCAAGCGCTGTTTGCTAGTGGCAGCAGCTAAGAAGGCCGGCACGGCACACGAGGGAGTGCGTGGCCAGCAATACGAGCGCCCGGCCGCCTTTGTCTCTCCCAGTTAGGATAATTGTCACCGGTGTTGGTCGCCGAGTTTGATTCCCGCTCACGGCCAACATCAGCGACGATTATCTGAACTGCTCTTGGGCCTCCCCTAGGTCGACTCAGCCTCAAAGGAGTACCCGGTGTGGTGCGTAAAAACATCGTCATTACGGAGACGAAGGCGGCCGGCCGTGGTGCTGGCCACCCACCCCCTCGTGTGCTGTGCTGGCCTTAATAGGTGCTCGCTAACAGCACTTGCCCCCATATCCTGTTAAGGCGATACGGGAGATCTTTGTATCTTTGGGGAGCGGTGGTGCAGCGGTTAGCGCTATGCTGCGCTACAGACCCAGCGACCCGAGTTCCATTCCCGCTCACGGCCACCAATACCACTGATGATGATTATCTGCACCGGTCCTAGGCCTCCCCTAGGTCTGCTCAGCCTCAAACGAGTACCTGGTGTAGTGCGTAAAAACATCGCCACTGGGGAGACAAAGGCGGCTGGGCGTTGTGCCGGCCACCCACCCCCATGCCGTTCCCTTCCGGCCTTCATAAGGGGCGGCTCGCTAACGGCGGTCTGTTACAGGCTCCACAATAGAGGTGTTTGATGGGTTAGATCGTGTAGATGTATATTCTTAGGTTTTTTCGGTAAAGTCACGTAGGTAAAACATTGAAATTAATAAAAGTAAAATGAAATAAAAATCACGACGTTTCGGAGGCAACACAAGTCTCCGTCATCAGGTGGGACCGTCACAGCCAGATTTGATGCATCAAGTGAGGCAAGGATTCAAGATGTAATCCCTTAAATGCAAGTTGAGCTAATCGGGCTGTGACGGTCCCACCTGATGACGGAGACTTGTGTTGCCTCCGAAACGTCGTGATTTTTATTTAATTTTACTTTTTTTAATTTCAATGTTTTACCTACGTGACTTTACCGAAAAAACCTAAGAATATGAATCCTTGCAGTCACGAAAGCTTCAAATCGTGTAGATGTGTCGTTAAAACCCGCCACCACCCGACACAGCCAACTAGTGAGGGTTGTCGCGTAGACAGAACGTGGCTGTAACGGGGGGGGGGTGGGGGGTGGGGGGCGGAATCTTTGTCTTTGTCTCGTGCGCGTGAGGATGTCCCAACGTGTGCGACGACCAGGAGACGCGACATCATCATCGCCGGGGGCGCTAATGGGGTTGTACCTCGTTAATGGGCTCCGTGTCGTGGGTGCTTTTATTCTTTATTTGTTACGAATAGCATCATCATCATTATTGTTGTTGTTTTTAAAGGCGGGCTATGTCGCTCACTGTGCCCGTGAAAGGGCACGCTTGTGAGCGTCTCGGCAACCACGGTGCATGCGTACGTGTGGCGGTGGTGGTGGTGATGATGATGATGACGAAGGGGGAGCGGTGGCGCAGTGGTTAGCGACGCTGCGCTACGAGGCAGGCGACCACCAGATTTTTACCTTCACGGAACATTCTCGAAAACAGAACACCGCACCCCCCCCGCTGCTGCTACCAACCCGTTCGGTTTCCAGCACGGCACACGAAGAGGGTTGGGAGATTTGTGGTTAGCAAAACTATTAGCTTGCCTGTACAGAGGGTGGTGGGTTCACATGTCTTGTGACCCCCACCCCACCACCTCCCTCGATTTAGTTGTCAAAAACTTTTACAAGTAAGCTTCATATTCTTAGGTTTTTTCGGTAAAGTCACGTAGGTAAAACATCAAAATTTATAAAAATAAAATAAAATAAAGATCACGACGTTTCGGAGGCAACACAAGTCTCCGTCACAGCCAGATTAGCTGCATCAAGTGAGGCACTTGATGCAGCTAATCTGGCTGTGACGGTCCCACCTGATGACGGAGACTTGTGTTGCCTCCGAAACGTCGTGATCTTTATTTTATTTTTATTAATTTTGATGTTTTACCTACGTGACTTTACCGAAATAAACCTAAGAATATGAATCATTGCAGTCACGAAAGCTTCAAATCTAGAAGTAAGCTTCATTTAAAACAGACGCGAATATTAGAATCTTCAGAATATTGTATGCACTGCAAGGATGAATCCGATTAGCCATAAAGCTATTTTGTCCACGGATGTTCCCAGTCGGGTGCGCGGGGATGAGAACGGTTACACAAACTCGATATCGGTGCAAAGTACGTCGTGATTTCATCGTTTCATTCATTGGCTACCACATTCTGATAAGCTCTTCCACCTCTCCTCCCCCTTAACTTGTAGTTAAGAGTCTTAACTTGTAGTTAAGACTCTTAACTTGTAGTTAAGAGTCTTAACTTTGGAGCTTTCGTGACTGCAGGAATTATTCTTTGGTTCTTTCGGTAAAGCAACGTATAAAGACAAATTTTCACACTTAAATTCTAACTTAGAAATCTTTGAAATACGTAATCGAGCAGGCTATGCGTTAATTGTGTGTTGACCGACTCTCTGTGTCGTTTTACATAACATTTCGATACTTTGCTGGGTTATTTAATTTTAGTGTGTCTCTTTCTCTCCCTAAGCCTGCTCACTCCTTTTTGTTGTACTCATTGACATGTAAATTTTGTCTCTAACCCCCCCTCCCTCTCGCTGCCTCCACCCCCCCTCTGTCTATTTAAGGCCACACCACAGAGACGATCACCCCTCTCTGTACCTGTGTTGCCCGCTCTGTGTATCTTGGTGATATCTGTCTGCTTATATGTCTGTCTATAATTTTTCTGGTTAGATTTATGTCGCTATTTCATTATACCTGATGATGATTGCTTGTGTTGCAATCGAAACGTCGTATGCTATTATTTAATTTATTATTTTTTCTTTATACGTGACTTTACCGAAAGAACCAAAGAATAATTGTATTTAAGAGCTTGCATCTTGGAATCCCTGCCTCACTTGATGCAGCAAATCTGGCTGTGACGGTCCCCCACCTGATGACGGAGACTTGTGTTGCCTCCGAAACGTCGTGATTTTTCTTATTTTTATTAATTTTAATTTAATTTTTTACCTACTTGGTGACTTTACCGAAAGAACTAAGAGTATGAGTACAAGCGGGGCAAACACGAATGGCCCGAACACCCGCAGATACAACACCGTCCACATCCTCGCAAGCGAAGCCCCATCTGAGATTTTTTCACTCGGCATTGAAGCGCGGTGTTTTTGTTCTGGAAGACTTCGCTGTTTCTGCCCTGGATTTTTCTGTTGCGTGTAGTCACTTTAAGATGTTTTCTTGTTCCTGTTTTTGTTTTGTTTGCGGTTGTACCCGAGTCAAGAGCCGCAGCGTGGCTCACGGGGTTATCTCCATAGATATGAAAGGGAAAGCTGTGATTATGTGTCTGTTCAAAATGTTTAGCGTACTTCCCGACATGCAACAAACTTGAAATTTGCCATGTGGGTACTTTCAAGACTGTACACCATGCACAAATTATAAAAATACACTTGTTTTTTTTTGGGGGGGGGAGCTCTATGTGGAAGCGTTACGCAGTGTAGTGTAGCGGTTAGCGCTACGCTGCGCTACGAACCCGGCTTGTGTGTCTTTCTCTGTGTCTCTCTGTGTTGTCTCTCTCTGTGTGTCTCTGTGTTGTCTCTCTCTGTGTGTCTCTGCTTGTGTGTCTTTCTCTGTGTGTCTCTCTCTGTGTGTATCTGTGTGTCTCTCTCTCTGTGTGTGTCTCTCTCTCTCTCTGTGTGTCTGTCTGTGTGTCTCTCTCTGTGTTGTCTCTGTGTGTGTCTTTCTCTGTGTGTCTCTGTGTGTCTCTCTCTCTGTGTGTGTCTCTCTCTCTGTGTCTCTGTGTTGTCTCTCTCTCTGTGTGTCTCTGTGTTGTCTCTCTCTCTGTGTGTCTCTGTGTTGTCTCTCTCTCTGTGTGTCTCTGTGTTGTCTCTCTCTCTCTGTGTCTCTGTGTTGTCTCTCTCTCTGTGTGTCTCTGTGTTGTCTCTCTCTGTGTGTCTCTGTGTTGTCTCTCTCTCTGTGTGTCTCTGTGTGTGTCTCTCTGTGTGTCTCTGTGTTGTCTCTCTCTCTGTGTGTCTCTGTGTTGTCTCTCTCTCTGTGTGTCTCTGTGTTGTCTCTCTCTGTGTGTCTGTGTTGTCTCTCTCTGTGTGTCTCTGTGTGTGTCTCTCTGTGTGTCTCTGTGTTGTGTCTCTCTCTGTGTCTCTCTGTGTTGTCTCTCTCTGTGTGTCTCTGTGTTGTCTCTCTCTCTGTGTGTCTCTGTGTTGTCTCTCTCTGTGTGTCTCTGTGTTGTGTCTCTCTCGGTGTGTCTCTGTGTTGTCTCTCTCTGTGTCTCTCTGTGTGTGTCTCTCTCTGTGTGTCTCTGTGTTGTCTCTCTCTGTGTGCCTCTGCTTGTGTGTCTCTCTCTGTGTGTCTCTCTCTGCGTGTCTCTATGTGTGTGTCTCTCTCTCTCTCTCTGTCTCTGTGTTGTCTCTCTCTGTGTGTCTCTGCTTGTGTGTCTCTCTCTGTGTGTCTCTGTGTGTGTCTCTCTCTGTGTGTCTCTGTGTGTGTCTCTCTCTGTGTGTCTCTGTGTGTCTCTCTCTCTGTGTGTCTCTCTCTCTGTGTCTCTGTGTTGTCTCTCTCTGTGTGTCTCTGTGTGTCTCTCTCTGTGTGTCTCTGTGTTGTCTCTCTCTGTGTGTCTCTGTGTTGTCTCTCTCTGTGTGTCTCTGTGTTGTCTCTCTCGGTGTGTCTCTCTCTGTGTGTGTGTCTCCGTCTCTTTCTCTGTGTGTGTCTCTCTCTCTCTCTGTGTCTCTGTGTTGTCTCTCTCTGTGTGTCTCTGTGTGTGTTTCTGTGTTGTCTCTCTCTGTGTGTCTCTGTGTGTCTCTCTCTGTGTGTCTCTGCTTGTGTGTCTCTCTGTGTGTGTCTCTGTGTGTCTCTGTGTGTCTCTCTCTCTGTGTGTGTCTCTCTCTGTGTGTCTCTGTGTTGTCTCTCTCTGTGCGTCTCTGCTTGTGTGTCTCTCTCTGTGTGTCTTTGTGTTGTCTCTCTCTGCTTGTGTGTCTGTCTGTGTGTGTCTCCCTGTCTGTGTTTTGTCTCTCTCTCTCTCAAATGTAGTTCTACCTGATGACGGTTGCTTGTGTTGCAATCGAAACGTCGTACTCCATTATTTAATTCATTTTCCTTCTACGTGACTTCACCGAAATAACCAAAGAGGTCAATTCATTGTAGGGGGTGGGGCGGGGGGGGTCACAAGACATCTGGAGCACCTCATGTTAACGGCAGGCGCGGCCTCGGCTGTCTGTGTGTTTCCCAGCGCTAATGTTTGCACACTGACACGGACAGTCATTTACGACCGTATCGACCAGAGCGGGGAGACCCGGGAAGGCTTCAGATTCCACTTGAAACGGATCTGCGTGCGCGTGCGTGCGCGTGTCTGTCTGTGCGTGTCTCTGTGTGTGGAGCGGTGGTGCAGCTGTTAGCGTGTTAACCGCTAACAAACCCGGCAAGCGGACCCGAGTTCGATTCCCGCTCACGGCCAACACCACAGTGACGATTATCTGAACCGGTCCTGGGCCTCCCCTAGGTCGACTCAGCCTCAAACGAGTACCTGGCGCGATGTGTAAAACATCGCCACTGGGGAGACAAAGGCGGTCGGGCGTGGTGCTGGCCACCCACCCCCTCGGGTGCCGTGCCGGCCTTCATAGGTGCTCGCTAATAGCACTTGCCCCTACAGTCTGTTCAGGCTATACGGGGGATCTTTGTTATCTTTGGAGCGGTGGTGCAGCGGTTAGCGTGTTAACCGCTAACAAACCCGGCAAGCGGACCCGAGTTCGATTCCCAGCTCACGGCCAACACCACAGTGACGATTATCTGAACCGGCCCTGGGCCTCCCCCTCGGTCGACTCAGCCTCAAATGAGTACCTGGTGCAGTGCGCGAACATCGCCACTGGGGAGACAAAGGCGGCCGGGCGTAGTGTCGGCCACCCACCCCCCTCGTGTAACTGTACCGGCCTTCATAGGTGCTCGCTAACAGCACTTGCCCCACCGTGTGTTCAGGCTATACGGGGGAATCTTTGTGTGTTGTGGTGCTGGCCACCCACCCCTCGTGTGTAACCGTGCCGGCCTCAATAGGTGCTCGCTAACAGCACTTGCCCCACCTGTGTGTTCAGGCTATACGGGGGAATCTTTGTGTGTTGTGGTGCTGGCCACCCACCCCTCGTGTGTAACCGTGCCGGCCTCAATAGGTGCTCGCCAACAGCACTTGCCCCAGCGGTCTCGCGAAGGCGATACGGGGAGGGCAAGGGGGAGAGGGGGGCGGGTGCGGCTGGGGAATCTTTGTCTTTGCATGTGGAGTCAGCCTGCAGGCCAGGAAGACGCGTTGTGCGTTCGTTCAAAGCCACCGACCAACAGCGAGGTGTTGGATCGGAATTGGGGAGAGATCAGCCTGGGCGAGAGATCTAAACAAAGCGGAATTGAGAGCGGGAGAGGGGAGAAGTGGGGGGAGGAGAGCTGACACGGAGTGTGAGTGTGTGTGTGTGTTGGTGCGTGGTGTTGGGTGTGTGTCTGTCTGTGCGGTAGTGGTAGCGGTTAGCGCGCTGCGCTAAGCTATGAACCCGGCGGCACGGGTTCGATTCCCGCTCACGGCCAACACCCAGCGACGATGATCTGAACCGGTCTCGGGCCTCGCCTAGGTCGACTCAGCCTTAAATGAGTACCTGGTGCGGTGTGTAAACATTGCCACTAGGGAGACAAAACGGGCGCGGCACGGGATAGAGAAGAGATGGAGTGATGTGGTACAGGAGGACGTGGAGCTGAGTGGACTTGCCGATGACTGGTACCAGCGTTGTCAAGATCGGCCTCTGTGGAGGAGGCTCGTGAATGACGCTACTGGGCAGTTGGAGGCAGTCGCCCTCCAACAACAACGGAGGGCGGAGGAGCGACGCTTACAACAACGAGCGGAGCGCCGGGTGGCTAAAGCACAGCAAGTTGGTACAGTAGGGGGCACAGGTGGTGCATCAGCCAGTCATCTCGGTCATCTCGGTCATCTCAGTCAGTCGACCCGTGGCATCTGGGTCTGCCCCGTGACCTCCTGCCAGCAGGCGTTCGACACTTCACGTGGCCTCAAGGTGCACATGGCCTGGCACAAGCGTCGTGGTGACGTCACCGCCACTTAGTGGCGAATGGCGGTTGTTGTTGTGCCTGTGTGTGTTTGGGTCCCCATGTGTGGGGGTCTGTGTGTGTTGGTTGTGTCTCTGTGTCTGCCTGAGTATTTTGTGCCATCAGACACTCCACCCCCATGGGGCAGTTGTGGAGAGAGTGGAGAGTTTTCTACGCCTGGGCAGTGTGCTCATGACCGGCTCCGGTTTGACAGCAGAGGTCTCACTCCCGAATCAGTCGAGCGGCATTACCTTTTCATCGGCTGCGTAGCGCGGTGTGGCTGCTACCTGGTCTGTCACTCCACACGAAGCTTTGGGTCTTGTCGGCCACGGTCATGCCCTCCCTTCTCTACGCTTGCGAAACGTGGACCCCCCCCTAATGGAACATCTTCGCCGGTTAGAATCATTTAGGCTGGCCTGCCTACGATCCATCCTGGGTTTAATCAGGCTGGATTGTGTGAGGAGCTCACAAATCCTTGAAAGATCTGGACAAGGCCCCATCGGTGAGCTTCTTCGGAAGGCAAGGCTGCGTTGGCTGGGCCATGTAGCCCGCATGCCCAGCTACCGCATGCCTTAACAGCTTTTGTTCGGCCGGATCGAGGGGGCTAAACGGGCACGGCATGGGCTAGAGAAGAGATGGAGTGATGTGGTACAAAAGGATGTGGAGCTGAGTGGACTTGCCGACGACTGGTACCAGCGGTGTCAAGATCGGCCTCAGTGGAGGAGGCTCGTGAAGGACGCTACTGGGCAGTTGGAGGCATTCGCCCTCCTGCAACAACGGAGGGCGGAGGAGCGACGCTCACAACAACGAGTGGAGCGCCGGGTGCTAAAGGACAGCAAGTTGGCACAGTAGGGGGCACAGGTGGTGCATCAGCCAGTCATCTCAGTCAATCGACCCGTGACACCTGGGTCTGCCCCGTGATCTCCTGCCAGCGGGCGTTCAACACTTCACAGGACCTTAACGTGCACATAGCCTGGCACAAGCTCCATGGTGACATCACCGACACACACACTACCAACACACAAATACACACACTACAGACACACACACTACCGACACACATACTACAGACACACTACACACACACACCACACACACACTACAGACACACCCATTACAGACACACACACTACACAAAACACTACACACACACTACAGACACACATTACACACACACTACAGACACACACACACTACAAACACACCACATACACAGATTACAGACACACACACTACACACACACTACACACACACACTACAGACACACTACACACACACACCACACACACACTACAGACACACACACTACAGACACACACTACACACACACACTACAGCTACACACACACACTACACACACTACAGACACACAGACCACACACATACTACAGACACACACTACAGACACACAGACTACACACACCACACACACACTACAGACACACCACACACCACACACTACAGACACACACCACACACACACTACAGACACACACCACACACACACACTACAGACACACACACACTACCGACACACTACAGACACACACACAACACACACACCACACACACACTACACACACACACTACACACACACACTACACACACACACCACACACACATACCACACACACTACACACACACACTACACACACTACAGACACACACGCACAATCTACACGCCCCCACTCTCCTCCACAGCCAAACCAGCCTCTGTGCAAACGGAGCGACTGAAATCCGAGGCGTAGAATCCCTGGGTAAATTACCAGCAAGGTCTGACCTAATACGGCTTCGAGTTGATTGAGTGCCGTGCGCGCTCGTGTGAGCGAGCGAGCGAGCGCGCGTGCGTTTGTGTGTGTACACGGGAGCCGCTCCTCCAAAATCTCGTCGGGGATTATGAAGGGAAATCGCTCGCGACACTCATCTTTGTATAATTTGATTTTTTTGTACCCCCCCCCTTCTCCCCCTCTCTCTCCATCTCTCTCTCGCCCCCCCCCCCATCTCTTGTCTTTCCAGGTTTGCGATTGGTCGCCCGTCACATCCGAGCAAACCCCGCCTTCAATTTCTACTCCCACTCACATCGTCACCGGTGCCCCCCCCCCTTCACTCCACAGCCCCCCCCCCCAACCAACCAATCCAACCCCCGACTCAGCCTACCACTATCCTCATTCAATCGCGAAGAGAATTCGGCGAACGCATCGCAACGCATCCCCATCTCATCGCGTCCGCGCGCAAGAGTTTGCGGGCGTCCATCATCACCCCGCCCCCCTTGCCCAATCACCCCCCTCCAACCCCTCCCCTCTCCATCACCCCCCCCAACCCCTCCCCTCTCCACCCCCCCCAACCCCTCCCCTCTCCACCACCCCCCCCCAACCCCTCCCCCCACCCCCCCAACCCTCCCCTCTCCACCACCCCCCCCAACCCCTCCCCTCTCCACCACCCGCCCCAACCCCTCCCCTCTCCACCACCACCCCCCCCAACCCCTCCCCTCTCCAACCCCTCCACCCCTCTCCACCACCACCCCCCCAACCCCTCCCCCCACCACCACCACCCCCCCCAACCCCTCCCCTCTCCACCACCCCCCCCACCCCTCCCCCCACCACCCCCCAACCCCTCCCCTCCCCCCACCACCCCCCCAACCCCTCCCCTCTCCACCACCCCCCAACCCCTCCCCCTCCCCCCACCACCCCCCAACCCCTCCCCCCACCACCACCCCCCCCACCCCTCTCCACCACCCCCCAACCCCTCCCCCCACCACCCCCCCCCAACCCCTCCCCTTTCCACCACCCCCCCTCCCCCCACCACCCCCCAACCCCTCCCCCCACCACCCCCCCAACCCCTCCCCTCTCCACCACCCCCTCCCCCCACCACCCCCCAACCCCTCCCCCCACCACCCCCCCAACCCCTCCCCTCTCCACCACCCCCCAACCCCTCCCCCTCCCCCCACCACCCCCCAACCCCTCCCCCACCACCACCCCCCCCACCCCTCTCCACCACCCCCCAACCCCTCCCCCCACCACCCCCCCCCAACCCCTCCCCTTTCCACCACCCCCTCCCCCCACCACCCCCCAACCCCTCCCCCCACCACCCCCCCAACCCCTCCCCTCTCCACCACCCCCTCCCCCCACCACCCCCCAACCCCTCCCCCCACCACCCCCCCAACCCCTCCCCTCTCCACCACCCCCTCCCCCCACCACCCCCCAACCCCTCCCCCCACCACCCCCCCAACCCCTCCCCTCTCCACCACCCCACCCCACGCGGGTTGCCGTGACGCCCCGCGATGGCGTTGCCTGGCAACGGGAGGCTGGCGGTCGGCGTTGCCGCGGCGACGCTGCTGGTGGCCGGCCTGGTGGTGCTCGCAGAGAGTGAGTGCGGCGCACAGCACACACACACAGCACACACACACAGCACACACAGCACACACACACACAGCACACACAGCACACACACACACAGCACACACACACAGCACACACACACAGCACACACAGCACACACACACAGCACACACACACACACAGCACACACACACAGCACACACAGCACACACACACAGCACACACAGCACACACACACACAGCACACACACACAGCACACACACACAGCACACACACACAGCACACACACACACACAGCACACACACACAGCACACACAGCACACACACACAGCACACACAGCACACACACACAGCACACACAGCACACACACACACAGCACACACACACAGCACACACACACAGCACACACACACAGCACACACACACAGCACACACAGCACACACACACAGCACACACACACACACAGCATACACACACAGCACACACAACACACACACACAGCACACACAGCACACACACACAGTACACACACACACATCACACACACACAGCACACACACACCCACAGCACACACAGCACACACACACAGCACACACCAGCACACACCACACACACAGCATACACACACAGCACACACAGCACACACACACAGCACACACAGCACACACACAGCAACACACACACCAGCACACACACACACAGCACACACAGCACACACACACACAGCACACACACAGCCTACACATAGTACCACACACAGCACACACACAGCACAGACACACACAGCACACACACACAGCACACACAGCCTACACACAGCACACATACACACACAGCACACACACAGCACACACACACACACACAGCACACACACACAGCCTACACACAGCACACATACACACACAGCACACACACGCACAGCACACACACAGCACACACACAGCACACACACACAGCACACACACACAGCCTACACAGAGCACACACACAGCACACACACAGCCTACACACACACAGCACACACACACACAGCACACACACACAGCCTACACAGAGCACACACACATCACACACACAGCACACACGCACAGCGCACACACAGCCTACACACACAGCACACATACACACAGCCTACACACACAGCACACATACACACAGCCTACACACACACAGCCTGCACACACACACAGCCTGCACATACACACAGCCTACACACACACATAGCCTACACACACAGCACACACACAGCACACACACACAGCACACAGCCTGCATACACACAGCCTGCACGCACACACAGCCTGCACACACACAGCCTGCACACACACAGCCTGCACGCACACAGCCTGCACACACACAGCCTGCAGACACACAGCCTACACACACACACAGTCTGCACCACACACAGCCTACACACACAGCCTACACACACAGCCTACACACACAGCCTGCAGCACAGCTTGCAGACAGCCTGTACACTGCACACACACACAGCACACACACACACAACCTGCACACACACAGCCTACACACACACACAGCCTACACACACACACAGCCTACACACACAGCCTGCACACACACAGCCTACACACACACACAGCCTACACACACAGCCTGCACACACACAGCCTACACACACACACAGCACACACACACACTGCACACAGCACACACACAGCACACACACAGCACACACACACAGCACACACACACAGCACACACACACACTGCACACACAGCACACACACACACTGCACACAGCACACACACAGCACACACACACACAGCACACACACAGCACACACACACAGCACACACACACAGCACACACACACACTGCACACAGCACACACACACACTGCACACAGCACACACACAGCACACACACACACACAGCACACACACACAGCCTGCACACAGCACACACACAGCACACTGTGCACAACAACACCGCGTTAACTTCACCGTGGTGCTGCACCGCTGCATTTCCCTTCGCCGTGGTGCTCTGCACAGTCCCAGCGGTGCACTCCCTGCACCCCCCTCACCGCCGAGCGCCGTCGGGGTCGCGCACCGCACCGGCGGTGCTGCACGACCCGCACCGCCTCTTCAGACTCATACTCGTAGGTTTCTTCGGTAAAGTCACGTAGGTAAAAAATAAAAATAGATTATTTTTTATAAAATAAAATAAAAAACTAGATTTTTTGAAATAAAATAAAAATAATAATAGACTATTATTTTTTGTTATAAAAAATAAAAATTAAAATCGATTTTTTTATAAAATAAAAGTAATAATAGATGATTTTTTATAACATAAAAACATCTATTTTTTTTTCATAAAATAAAAATAATAGATTATTTTTTTAAAAATAAAAATAAAAAGTGAAAATAATAATAGATTATTTTATATTTTTTACCTACGTGACTTTACCGACAAAACCCAAGAGTATGAATCCTTGCAGTCACGAAAGCTTCAAACCGAGAATCTCTTCAGACTCATTGCACCGGCTTGGACCGCACACCAGTGAACAAAAAGAGACAAAGATCCCCCCCCACCCGTATAGCCTGAACAGACTGTTGGGGCAAGTGCTGTTAGCGAGCAGCACCTACGAAGGCCGGCACGACACACGAGGTGGGGGGGGCAGGTTGGCAAACACCGCGCCCGGCCGCCTTTGTCTCCCCAGTGGCGATGTTCGCACACCGCACCGGCTACTCATTCGCGGCCGAGTCGACCTAGGGGGAGGCCCACGACCGGTCGAGACGAACGTCACCGGCGTTGGCCGGGTTCGCAGCGCAGCGCTAAACGCCACCACGCTACCGCTCCCCACATCGCACGCACTCTTCTCATCGTTGTACGTGCTGTATAATGTTCCGTGTGTGTGTATATCCATCATATTTGACACCGGAAATCAAGCGTAGCCACTTTTGTTGTTATTGTTGTTGTTATTGTTGTTGTTATTCACTATGAGATCTCTTGTACCAGTGGCAAAATCTAGTAGTAGGTTTTTACCCTTTTAAACTGGTACAAAGGTGTCAGTTTTGTAGCAGTTTAAAAGGGTAAAAACCTACTACTACTATGTTGTTGTTATTGTTGTTGATGTTGTCACGCGACACGGTGGCCCATCGCCGGGCCTGGTTTCGCAGCCTTCGGAGTCTTGCCGGCTTCGCCCCATCGGACACCGGGGGGGGTCACCGCCGGATAACGCCGGGAAGCGGTCGTGCCATCGCCGGATAATAAATCGTCGACGCGGCTTTACCCTTCATCGGGAGATGACCCCGTGCGTAGTAGCAAACAACGATGAGTCGTCACGTTCCCACGAGCCGCGCCAAATCGTCTCCGCCGGCAACTCTGCACCGCGCGCGCCGCGTGGGTTGCCTATTCCCTCGGCCCCCCCCCACCACCACCACCACCTACCTACCTTGCTCCACCTCACCCGCCGTGCTTTCCGTACGATAAACAAACAACATCGGTAAAGTTATTACGCGGCTACGCTGCCAAACCCTTGGCCACACCAACAGAGAAGGGCCCCGAGGTGCTTGTGCGTGCGTGCGCGTGCGTGTGTGTGTGCGTGTGTGTGCGTGCGCGTGCGTGTGTGTGTGTGTGCGTGCGTGCGCGCGTGCGTGTGTGTGTGTGTGCGTGTGTGTGCACGTGTGCACGCGTGTGCGTGCGTGTGTGTGCTTGCGTGTGTGTGCGTGTGTGCGTGTGCGTGTGTGCGTGTGTGTGTGCACGTGTGTGTGTGTGCGTGTGTGTGTGTGTGCGTGTGTGTGTGCGTGCGTGTGTGCACGTGTGTGTGTGCACGCGTGTGTGTGCGTGTGTGTGCGTGTGTGTGTGCGTGCGTGTGTGCACGTGTGTGTGTGCACGCGTGTGTGTGCGTGTGTGTGCACGCGTGTGTGCGTGCGTGTGTGTGCACGCGTGTGTGCGTGCGTGTGCGTGCGTGCGCGTGTGTGTGCACGCGTGTGTGTGCGTGTGTGTGCACGCGTGTGTGTGCGTGTGTGTGCACGCGTGTGTGCGTGCGTGTGCGTGCGTGCGCGTGTGTGTGCACGCGTGTGTGCACGTGTGCGTGCGCGTGTGTGCAGTTGCATCAAACGTTACGCATGCACGATCGTGCTCTCCCTCTCGCTCTCTCATTCTCTCTTTGCCTCTCTCTCTTTCTCTCTCCTCCTTTTCCCCTCTCTCAAACGCTGGCCATGCACGGTCGCCCGCTCTCTCTCCCTCTCTCTTGGCCTCTCTCTCTTTTTTTTACGATCAGTGGGAACAAGAAGATGCTCGGTGTAGTCGGCACTTTGCTTCGTTCATCATTTCGTATATTTTTTAAAAATAACTTTGCTTTACGTAAACTCCCACCTCTCGGTCACTCTCTCGCTCGCTCTCTTTCTCTCCTCACCTCTCGCAAACGCTACGCACGCACGGGTGCGCGCTCTCTCTCTCTCTCACCACCGCCGCACCAGGTACTCATTTGAGGCCGAGTCAGATTCTAATCATCACCGGTGTTGGTGGCCGTGAGCGGGTAGCGAACTCGGGTGCGCCGGGTTCGTAGCGCAGTGCGCGCTAACCGCTACACAACCGCTACCCCACGACCACCACCACCACCACCGCCGCTCTCACAGTCTCTCTTATCTCTCTCTCTCTCTGGCCGCTCTCTCATCATCATCACGGTGGCTAGGAGATGTTAACTACCTCGCCTGGTATACAGGAGGTCAGGGTTCGATCCCGACCCTGATGATGCCTGCTGCTGTATATTTGGAGTTTGCGGTGTCTCTCTCATCATCATCATCATCACGGTGGCTAGGAGATGTTAACTACCTCGCCTGGTATATAGGTGGTCGTGATTCGATCCCGACGCTGACGCCTGTTGCTGTATCTTTGGAGTTTGCGTGTCTCTCTCTCATCATCATCACGGTGGCTAGGAGATGTTAACTACCTCGCCTGGTATACAGGAGGTCAGGGTTCGATCCCGACCCTGATGATGCCTGCTGCTGTATATTTGGAGTTTGCGGTGTCTCTCTCATCATCATCATCATCACGGTGACTAGGAGATGTTAACTACCTCGCCTGGTATATAGGTGGTCGTGATTCGATCCCGACGCTGACGCCTGTTGCTGTATCTTTGGAGTTTGCGTGTCTCTCTCTCATCATCATCACGGTGGCTAGGAGATGTTAACTACCTCGCCTGGTATACAGGAGGTCAGGGTTCGATCCCGACCCTGATGATGCCTGCTGCTGTATATTTGGAGTTTGCGGTGTCTCTCTCATCATCATCATCATCACGGTGACTAGGAGATGTTAACTACCTCGCCTGGTATATAGGTGGTCGTGATTCGATCCCGACGCTGACGCCTGTTGCTGTATCTTTGGAGTTTGCGTGTCTCTCTCTCATCATCATCACGGTGGCTAGGAGATGTTAACTACCTCGCCTGGTATACAGGAGGTCGTGGGTTCGATCCCGACCCTGACGATGCCTGCTGCTGTATATTTGGAGTTTGCGGTGTCTCTCTCATCATCATCACGGTGGCTCGGAGATGTTAACTACCTCGCCTGGTATACAGGTGGTCGTGGGTTCGATCCCGACCCTGACGCCTGCTGTATATTTGGAATTTGTGTCTCTCTCATCATCATCATCATCACGGTGGCTAGGAGATGTTAACTACCTCGTCTGGTATACAGGTGGTCGTGGGTTCGATCCCGACCCTGACGATGCCTGCTGTATATTTGGAGTTAGCGTGTTTTTCTCTCTCATCATCATCACGGTGGCTAGGAGATGTGAACTACCTCGCCTGGTACGCAGGAGGTCGTGGGTTCGAGCCCGACGCTGAGGCCTGCTGCTGTATATTTGGAGTTTGCGGTGTCTCCCCGTGGTCGCGTGGATTTTTTTTCTCCGGGTCCTCCGGTTTTCCCCTGCACATTTAGAATCAACGTCACGGCGTTTAGAATATTTGATATAAATTTCCACGCGATGATGATGATGAAGCCACTTCATTGAGCGGCTACCATTTGTGACAGCCAGGGTCTCTTTTGAAAATTAAGTTAAGACCTCAATGGGGCTTTGCCTGGTAAGATGGGGGGATGGTTTTGGTTTTATTTGTGCGTGTTTTCTCCAATTGTGTTTGTTGTTGTATCGTTCTTACCCCGTGCCCCCCCCCCCCCCGACTGGACATCTGTGGGGGGGGGGGGGGGTGGGAGGAAAGAGCTTCATAGCTCATCGGATTCCTCCCGCAGTTTCAATTCAATTGATTCTGATGCTTTTACACCATTGGAACCTCATTTGCCAGTAAAAAGGAAAGCTGTCTCGGGTGTGGACCAATCAACTTCAAGGACAGTGCATACATTATCAGAGTTGTGTTTTTTGTTTGCATTATGACTGCAGGTATTGTGGTCTTTGCAAATATGACTCCTTGTAAAAAAGGTGTCAGTTTTGTTGCCAGATAGAAGGGTAAAAAAACAATTATCATATTGTTTACTGGCAAATGAGGTTCCAATGGTGTAAATGCTTACCCCGAGCTCTCATACTCTGACGGTGCATTGTCTTTGAGTTGTGCGCCTTTTGGCGTCATCTGGTCCAACACCATGTGAGACTAGGCTCTAAGGAAAGCTGTCTCGGGTGTGGACCAATCAACTTCAAGGACAGTGCATACAGAGTTATGTTTTTTGTTTGCATTATGACTGCAGGTATTGTGGTCTATGCAAACATGACTCCTTGTAAAAAAGGTGTCAGTTTTGTTGCCAGATAGAAGGGTAAAAATACAATTATCTGATTCTGATGCTCTTCCCGCGAGCCGCATCGCTCTCGGCTTCGGTTCAGTTCGATGCGGCGGCGGCGGCGGCGGCGGTGGCGGCGTTCCGCTCGCTCCGTGAGCGCGGAGGACGCCGCCGCTCCGTCTCCGCCCCACCCCGTGCCGCGTGGCACCGAGAGCGTCAAGCCGACCAGAGTTGGCCACCTGTCTCCCCGCTTCTTTCTGTTTTCTCTCCCCCCCCCCCGGGACACGTTCGCTTGGGGCCAGATGGCCGAGAATCGTGGCGTACAAAACTAATTAGAGCTCAGTTTTTCCACCCGGTCTCCATGCGTCTCTGTGAGTCTCTGTGTATCTCCCTGAGTCTCTGTATATCTCCCTGAGTCTCTGTGTATCTCCCTGAGTCTCTGTGTATCTCTATGAGTCTGTGTGTATCTCTGTGTATCTCCCTGAGTCTCTGTGTATCTCTATGAGTTTCTAAGAGTCTCTGTGTGTCTCTATGAGTTTCTAAGAGTCTCTGTGTATCTCTGTGTGTCTCTATGAGTCTCTGTGTATCTCCCTGAGTCTCTGTGTATCTCCCTGAGTCTCTGTGTATCTCCTTGAGTCTCTGTGTATCTTTATGAGTCTCTGTGTATCTCCCTGAGTCTCTGTGTATCTCTGAGTCTCTGTGTGTCTCTATGAGTCTATGTGTATCTCTGTGAGTCTCTGTGTATCTCTGTGAGTCTCTGTGTATCTCCCTGAGTCTCTGTGTATCTCTATGAGTCTCTGTGTATCTCCCTGAGTCTCTGTGTATCTCTGAGTCTCTGTGTGTCTCTATGAGTCTATGTGTATCTCTGAGTCTCTGTGTATCTCTGTGAGTCTCTGTGTATCTCCCTGAGTCTCTGTGTATCTCTATGAGTCTCTGTGTATCTCCCTGAGTCTCTGTGTATCTCCCTGAGTCTCTGTGTATCTCTATGAGTGTGTGTGTATCTCTAAGCATCTATATGTGTATGTATCTCTATGAGTCTCTGTGTATCTTTATGAGTCTCTGTGTATCTCCCTGAGTCTCTGTGTATCTCTGTGAGTCTCTGTGTATCTCCCTGAGTCTATGTGTATCTCTATGAGTCTCTGTGTATCTCTATGAGTCTCTATGAGTCTCTGTGTTGGTGTAGCCCACTGTACAGGCTCCCCTTCCCGCCACCGAGGCATTTCGAGTGACGCAGAATTTGAGCTGCACGCCTCCCAAGTTTACCTCCGGCCATTCGTGCCTGCGACACGCAACACTGTCAAACCTCGTCATTCGCCGATTTCTCTCGGAGCAGTCGCGCACGCCACGATAGAAGCTCCACGTTTAGAATCGACGTCGTGCGTTTCGAGCGCAGCACCTGGCCGCTGCTATGCATGTCCGCGTGGCGACGAAGCCGACGACGACGACGACGATGATGTAGCCCATTTCGCTGAGCCTATCGCTTGTGATGACCGGGTTGCTCGTGACTCAGTGGGGGGGCCCTTGCCTCCGCCTCCCCCCATGGCGATGTCCGGCGCGCGCCGCGCCCGGCGCTCGCCGGAAGACGATTTGCGTGCGGCACAAGCTGGACGCGCGCACGGCAAGGCCTCGGAGCGCGCGGTGGGCTGGGGAGGTTCCGTGTGCTCTCACGCGAGCGCGGTTTCGCGTGAGTCGGGGTTCGCCTGCACGATCTGGGCGTCGTCAGGGGGTCGGGATCGAAACCGCCGACCTCCTGCGTACCAGGCGAGGTAGTTCACATCTTCTAGCCACCGTGATGATGATGATGAGATACGCAGACTCCACATATACAGCAGACGTCGTCAGGGGTCAGGATCGAACCCACGACCTCCTGCGTACCAGGCGAGGGAGTTAACATCTCCTAGCCACCGTGATGATGATGATGAGACACGCAGACTCCACATATACAGCAGGCGTCGTCAGGGGGTCGGGATCGAAACCGCCGACCTCCTGTGTACCAGGCGAGGTAGTTCACATCTCCTAGCCACCGTGATGATGATGATGATGAGACACGCAGACTCCACATATACAGCAGCAGGCGCCGTCAGGGGTCAGGATCGAACCCACGACCTCCTGTATACCAGGCGAGGTAGTTAACATCTAGCCACCGTGATGATGATGATGAGACACGCAGACTCCACATATACAGCAGGCGCCGTCAGGGGTCAGGATCGAACCCACGACCTCCTGTACACCAGGCGAGGTAGTTCACATCTCCTAGCCACCGTGATGATGATGATGAGACACGCAGACTCCACATATACAGCAGCAGGCATCGTCAGGGGTCAGGATCGAACCCACGACCTCCTGCGTACCAGGCGAGATAGTTAACATCTCCTAGCCACCGTGATGATGATGATGAGATACGCAGACTCCAAATATACAGCAGACGTCGTCAGGGGTCAGGATCGAACCCACGACCTCCTGTATACCAGGCGAGGTAGTTAACATCTAGCCACCGTGATGATGATGATGAGACACGCAGACTCCACATATACAGCAGCAGGCGCCGTCAGGGGTCAGGATGTACTACGACATATGTAGTAGTAGTAGCTACTACATATGTAGTAGTAGCTACACTACTACATATGTAGTAGTGTAGCTACTACTACATATGTACTACATATATGTACTACTACATATGTAGTAGTAGCTACATCTGCTAAGGGCACCGCCGCCCTTTCAAGGGTCCCAGCGCTGAATGCTTTCAAGCGATCAATTCCGGTGCGGTGACTCTGCCTTCAACTTTTACGAACGACTGGAGAGTGTTTAAGATCATCCATTTGTTGTATTATCTTAAGCCGTGTAGCAAATGAACAAAAATGCAATTGCTTTACTGTGCGTGTAACAAAAACGTGTGTGTTTTAATCTTTGCGAGTTTGTTATTTCTTTATTTATTTAGAGCTCCTCTATAACATAATGCTACAAGTTCTAGATTTGAAGCTTTCGTGACTGCAAGGATTCATATTCTTAGGTTTTTTCGGTAAAGTCACGTAATGGTACCATTATATAAACGGAGTGGTAGCTCCTGCAATCTCTCATTTACTTGATACAGCTGTCGTGGCTGTGACGGTTCCACCTGAAGACGGAAGCTTGTGTTGCCTCCGAAACGTCGTGATTTTTATTTTATTTTACTTTGATTAATTTTAATGTTTTACCTACCTGGTGACTTTACTGAAACAACCTAAGAATATAATGCTACAGGCCCCGCGCTAGCTTCGTCCGGCACTGGTAACGGGATGGGGGGGGGGGTACGGGGGAGGGCGGATGTGTGTGTGTGTGTGTTGGGGGGGGGGCGATAGCATTCAGCGGTTTTTTGGAGCGAACATCGTAGCAATGGGAGCCCATCGATTACAATTGTAACACACGTCTGGGGAGAGAGAGACGGGAGGGAGAAGGGAGAGGTGAGCTCTGGCGGATAAAGCCTCAGCAGGTTGCCCAGCTCATTCAAACGCTGGTGGGGGGGGGCCGGTCGAGGAGGGGGGTGAGGGGGGGGGTTGTGGGGGGGGGGCAGCTCCTCCTCATTGAGTTGCGCACCACCCGGCTCATCGTTTACAAACGGAGGCCGGCTTATCTCTCCGCGCCCGCACGCCACGCCGCGCGCTTCTTGTTCACGCGACGCTGGCCTCATTAGGCCGAGCCGCAACCCCTGATGCTCGCCCTCCTTCCCCCACCCACCTGCACCGATCTCCACCGCGATTAGCCACCGAGAGTCGGGGGGGGCAGGGGGCATGGGAGCGAAGCTGCCCGCATCGCAAACCCGACGACCGATTTAATGAGCGGTTGCATTCAGTGCGACCGCTCCCCACCGCGTGGAATCCACGGCCTCATTCGATCGGAGCGCGCGAGTTGCCAGCGCGATCCATCACGCGCTCGCGCCATCGCTCGCTCGCTCGCTCACGCGCTCGCTGCCTTGATCGTAGGTTGCCTGGCTGGGTGCCTGGCTGGCTGCCTGGCTGCCCGGTCCTCTCCCGCCTGTAAACATTTGCTGCGTCTCACTCCTAGGCAGCTGATGTTCCCTCCACAACCCCCCCCCCCACCGCGTCCCCAAGAAGTTTGCGCAAATTTGATTTGATTTTTTCCGTGCTTGTGTGCGTGTGGCCGTCTTGCGCATGACATTCACGCGCCCGTCCCGGCCCCGTGAGGCCATCTCAAGTCGACGCATCGCAGCTGTAGGTCAACGACCCGCAACCGTGGCGAGAAATATTTGAGAGAGAGAGAGGAGAAAAAAAATCTATACAGAAAATATATATAGATGGAAAGAAACGCCGGGCTGTAAAAGACGTCTTTGCAACGTTTATTTTTATCTTCTCGCGTAGCAGGGTGGTGGTTTTTTTTTTTTGCAGGTGAGAAAGAGTCCTTCAGTGTTTCACCTCCTGGGACCAATTTATTTTCCCGTCTGCCACTTGCAATTTTACGTGCTTTCAGATAAGCACCGTCGGTTTGGCAATTAAGAGTCAAAGTCGCCGCTTACATTTTTAAATTTTTAAATTATTTTTTATTTTTCTGAAACCTCGCTGACGTGCCAGGTGAAGCGGTTCAGACGATTCTCCCCCCACCGAACAATCGACGTGCCCGCCGCTTGTCACATTAATTAATTGTGTTCTTTATACCCCCCCCCCCATCCGTTCTACGTTTTTAATTACTTAGATTTAGCCGATATTAAATTTTTTTTTACGGTGCAACGCTCGCTTGCCTTTTTTTTACCCCTACACCACCGCCGTCAAATCCTTCCAAGTCACTTCACATTAGCGCAATTAATCTAAATGCGTTTGAACCCTGCAGGCCGGAGCGACCTCGTCTTCATCGCAGCAGATTGTCGGCCGCTGCGTTAATCAGACCGCCGTGGGTGTCAGTCCGGAGGCGGGGGGGGGGGGGTGCGGTGGGCAGGGGCGGCTCTGGTGGGACTACGGAATTTCGGATTTTCTGGGGAATTTTCGAAGATTTCGGGCTGAGCGAGCGTCGGTCCTCGCGGTTCGGTGCGCTCCCCGTGTGCCTGTGAGATGATCGTGATAACCGCAGCCCGTTGACAATCCACTACTGGATGAAGGCCTCCGCCTCATTATTAGTTTTTTTCTCACTTGATTACAGCAATCGTGCTGTGACGGTCCTGCCTGAAGACGGAAGCTTGTGTTGCCTCCGAAACGTCGTGATTTTTATTTTATTTTTATTTTACTTTTATAAATTTAAAATTTTTTACCTACATGGTGACTTTACCGAAAAAACCTAAGAATATGAATCCTTGCAGTCACGAAAGCTTCAAATCTAGAATTAATAGCCTCCTCCTCACTCCGTGTTGCTCGTGGAGGCTGTCTGTTTACTATGTTGTTGTTGTTGTTGTCACGTGCTGACTCCGTCTGTGATTAAAGAGCTTCATAGCTCGTCGGATTCCTCCAGCTTAAGTCATGTTTTTATTTTGTTGCGGTAATGGGTTAACGTCAGAGGTCGCAACCAGGTACCCGATACCCGTACCCTACCCGATACCCGGCTACCCGTACCCGGCCGGGTACGGATACGGGTAGCCGTTTGCGACCCTGGTGCGGCCGGGTACGGGTACGGGTAGGCCGTGAGTCACTGGTGAGTAACTGTTTGTCACTCATTTCCCAACGTCTTGTCTCTTCTCACAATTCAAGTTCCTAGAATCAACCCACCCGTGCCTGCAACGTGGCTTCATCGCAGAGGTCGCAATCGGGTACCCGATACCCGTACCCTACCCGATACCCGGCCGGGTACGGGTAGCCGGGTATCGGGTAGGGTACGGGTACCCGTTTGCGACCCTGGTGCGGCCGGGTACGGGTACGGGTAGGCCGTGAGTCACTGGTGAGTCACCATTTGTCACTCATTGCGACCCTGGTGCGGCCGGGTACGGGTACGGGTAAGGAATCAAAACCCGTTTGCGACCTCTGGTTCACGTGGTCAACCCTTTAGCCACGCTCTCACCAAATGGTGTTGGGATTGAATCGGTACAATTCTTCGAAATCGCTGCGAAGGTGGAGCATGCGCTAGGCGAAGAGATGAACATTTCATCAGCAGCAGCATCGGCCACCATCTATCCACTGCTGGACGCAGGCTTGCGGAAAGCCATCGGCCATCTCTTCGTGGATGATGAATCCACATCGCTATTACTGTTGCTGCTATTCATAATTGGCATCGTCGCTTGTTGCAGGCAAATATAATTGTGTTAATTTTTTCTCTAACCCCTCCCTCTCTCCGCCCCCGCCCCCCTCTGTCTATTTAAGGCCTCGCCACAGAGACGATCTCCCTCTCTGTGCCTGTGTGTTACTCTCTCTCTCTCTATGTATCTTGGTGATATCTGTCTGCTTATATGTCTGTCTATAGTTTTCTGGTTAGATTTTATGTCGCTATTTCATTTATACCTGATGATGATTGCTTGTGTTGCAATCGAAACGTCGTGCGCTATTATTTAATTTATTATTTTATCTTTATACGTGACTTTACCGAAAGAACCAAAGAGTAAATATAATTGTGTTTTGCCACGAGCATTTATAGCGCGAAACGAAGTAGGGATTGTCAAGAGGCAAATTGATCGTCACTTCCACGGGGAGATTCCTCGCGCGCGGGCCTTGCCCGTGAGCCGAAGAATACCACCGTGGTCATAGCGATAGGCCAATCGATGCGCCTCCGAATGTAAAACATGATTATAATTGCTCGGAACGAATATTGTTTAAAAAATGACGGGATAGATATATATTTTTAAAAAGTTCATTATTTAGAATTTTTTTTAACACTTATTGTTTTATATTTGTATTATTTTATTATTTTCCTTCTACGTGACTTTACCGAAAGAACCAAGAATATGAATCCCTGCAGTCACGGAAGCTTTAAATCGAAATTTATTTTATTTAACTTTTTTAAATCTTTTTTTTTACATCTCGCTTTTTTTCTATTATTTTTGTACCCCGTTTTCGCTCCTGCGCGTCACCGTTCTCTCCACTCGTGCGTTGTCTTGTTTTCCTTGCCCCAGTGGGCGGTGGGGAAACCTTGGCCAGGGGGATACATCGGTGAGATCTGTGAGATCTTTGAGCGTGACATCCGTGAGATTCGTGGGATCTGCGAGCGTGATATCTGGTGAGATCTGTGAGATCTTTAAGCGTGACATCTGTGAGATCCGTGGCATCTGCGAGCGTGATATCTGGTGAGATCTGTGAGATCTTTGAGCGTGACATCCGTGAGATTTGTGGCATCTGCGAGCGTGAGATCTGGTGAGATCTGCGAGATCTTTGAGCGTGACATCCGTGAGATCCGTGGCATCTGCGAGCGTGAGATCTGGTGAGATCTGCGAGATCTTTGAGCGTCACATCTGTGAGATCCGTGGCATCTGCGAGCGTGAGATCTGGTGAGATCTGTGAGATCTTTGAGCGTGACATCCGTGAGATCCGTGGCATCTGCGAGCGTGAGATCTGGTGAGATCTGCGAGGTCTTTGAGCGTGACATCTGTGAGATCCGTGGCATCTGCGAGCGTGAGATCTGGTGAGATCTGTGAGATCTTTGAGCGTGACATCTGTGAGATTCGTGGCATCTGCGAGCGTGAGATCTGGTGACATCTGCGAGATCTTTGAGCGTGACATCTGTGAGATCCGTGGCATCTGCGAGCGTGAGATCTGGTGAGATCTGCGAGATCTTTGAGCGTGACATCTGTGAGATCCGTGGCATCTGCGAGCGTGAGATCTGGTGAGATCTGGTGAGATCTTTGAGCGTGACATCTGTGATATCCGTGGTATCTGCGAACGTGAGATCTGGTGAGATCTGCGAGATCTTTGAGCGTGACATCTGTGATATCCGTGGTATCTGCGAGCGTGAGATCTGGTGAGATCTGCGAGATCTTTGAGCGTGACATCTGTGATATCCGTGGTATCTGCGAGCGTGAGATCTGGTGAGATCTGCGAGATCTTTGAGCGTGACATCTGTGATATCCGTGGTATCTGCGAGCGTGAGATCTGGTGAGATCTGCGAGATCTTTGAGCGTGACATCTGTGAGATCCGTGGTATCTGCGAGCGTGAGATCTGGTGAGATCTTTGAGCGTGACATCCGTGAGATTCGTGAGGTCTGGTGAGATCTGCGAGATCTTTAAGCGTGACATCTGTGAGATCCGTGGCATCTGCGAGCGTGAGATCTGGTGAGATCTGCGAGATCTTTAAGCGTGACATCTGTGAGATCCGTGGCATCTGCGAGCGTGAGATCTGGTGAGATCTTTGAGATCTTTAAGCGTGACATCTGTGAGATCCGTGGCATCTGCGAGCGTGAGATCTGGTGAGATCTGCGAGATCTTTGAGCGTGACATCTGTGAGATCCGTGGCATCTGCGAGCGTGAGATCTGGTGAGATCTGTGAGATCTTTGAGCGTGACATCCGTGAGATCCGTGGGATCTGCGAGCGTGAGATCTGGTGAGATCTGGTGAGATCTTTGAGCGTGATATCTGTGATATCCGTGGTATCTGCGAGCGTGAGATCTGGTGAGATCTGCGAGATCTTTGAGCGTGACATCTGTGATATCCGTGGTA
This sequence comes from Lethenteron reissneri, assembly GCF_015708825.2. Taxonomy (NCBI): domain Eukaryota; kingdom Metazoa; phylum Chordata; class Hyperoartia; order Petromyzontiformes; family Petromyzontidae; genus Lethenteron; species Lethenteron reissneri. The sequence goes on along the minus strand of NC_083842.1, from coordinate 13,056,123 downwards.
TCTGCAAGCGTGAGATCTGGTGAGATCTGTGAGATTCGTGGCATCTGCGAGCGTGAGATCTGGTGAGATCTTTGAGATCTTTGAGCGTGATATCCGTGAGATTTGTGGCATCTGCGAGCGTGAGATCTGGTGAGATCTGCGAGATCTTTGAGCGTGACATCTGTGATATCCGTGGTATCTGCGAGCGTGAGATCTGGTGAGATCTGCAAGATCTTTGAGCGTGACATCTGTGAGATTCGTGGGATCTGCGAGCGTGAGATCTGGTGAGGTCTGTGAGATCTTTGAGCGTGACATCCATGACATCTGTGAGATCTGCGAGCGTGAGATCTGGTGAGATCTGCGAGATCTTAGAGAGTGACATCCGTGAGATTCGTGGGATCTGGTGAGATCTGCGAGATCTTTGAGCGTGACATCCGTGACATCTGTGAGATCTGCGAGCGTGAGATCTGGTGAGATCTGCGAGATCTTAGAGAGTGACATCCGTGAAATTCGTGGCATCTGCGAGCGTGAGATCTGGTGAGATCTGCGAGATCTTTGAGCGTGACATCTGTGATATCCGTGGTATCTGCGAGCGTGAGATCTGGTGAGATCTGTGAGATTCGTGGCATCTGCGAGCGTGAGATCTGGTGAGATCTGTGAGATCTTTGAGCGTGACATCTGTGAGATTCGTGGCATCTGCGAGCGTGAGATCTGGTGAGATCTGCGAGATCTTTGAGCGTGACATCTGTGATATCCGTGGTATCTGCGAGCGTGAGATCTGGTGAGATCTGCGAGATCTTTGAGCGTGACATCTGTGAGATTCGTGGGATCTGGTGAGATCTGCGAGATCTTTGAGCGTGACATCTGTGATATCCGTGGTATCTGCGAGCGTGAGATCTGGTGAGATCTGCGAGATCTTTGAGCGTGACATCTGTGAGATCCGTGGTATCTGCGAGCGTGAGATCTGGTGAGATCTTTGAGCGTGACATCCGTGAGATTCGTGAGGTCTGGTGAGATCTGCGAGATCTTTAAGCGTGACATCTGTGAAATCCGTGGCATCTGCGAGCGTGAGATCTGGTGAGATCTGCGAGATCTTTAAGCGTGACATCTGTGAGATCCGTGGCATCTGCGAGCGTGAGATCTGGTGAGATCTTTGAGATCTTTAAGCGTGACATCTGTGAGATCCGTGGCATCTGCGAGCGTGAGATCTGGTGAGATCTGCGAGATCTTTGAGCGTGACATCTGTGAGATCCGTGGCATCTGCGAGCGTGAGATCTGGTGAGATCTGTGAGATCTTTGAGCGTGACATCCGTGAGATCCGTGGGATCTGCGAGCGTGAGATCTGGTGAGATCTGGTGAGATCTTTGAGCGTGATATCTGTGATATCCGTGGTATCTGCGAGCGTGAGATCTGGTGAGATCTGCGAGATCTTTGAGCGTGACATCTGTGATATCCGTGGTATCTGCGAGCGTGAGATCTGGTGAGATCTGTGAGATTCGTGGCATCTGCGAGTGTGAGATCTGGTGAGATCTTTGAGATCTTTGAGCGTGATATCCGTGAGATTTGTGGCATCTG
>NC_083842.1:13014569-13052069 GCF_015708825.2 Lethenteron reissneri | reverse complement strand
AGCAGCGGCAGCAGTAGTAGTAGCAGTAGTAGCAGTGGCAGCAGTAGTAGTAGCAGCGGCAGCAGCAGTAGTAGTAGCAGCGGCAGCAGTAGCAGCAGCAGTAGTAGTAGCAGCGGCAGCAGTAGTAGTAGCAGTAGTAGCAGCGGCAGTAGTAGTAGTAGCAGCAGTAGTAGCAGCGGCAGCAGTAGCAGCAGCAGTAGTAGTAGCAGCGGCAGCAGTAGTAGTAGCAGCGGCAGCAGTAGCAGCAGCAGTAGTAGTAGCAGCGGCAGCAGTAGTAGTAGCAGCAGCAGCGCCGCGCTACTCCCAGAAAGAGAAAAATAAAATATATTTTCCGGGGATTTGAGCCACGCTCGTTTGTGCTTTTTGTTTGTTACGCGAGGAATATGTCGACGGCCCCGGCCCCAGAATCAAAACGGTGGAAATGAAAGAGGCGGGAAGAGGGAGCAGGTCTAGGGCGAGTGGGGTTTTTGTTTTTGTTGTTGTTGTTGTTGTTTGGGACAAAGCTGAACTTTGATCGTGAAAAGTGAACGTACGGCTGTGCCCCGGAGAAGGCTTGTCCATTGCGGTGTTGGGTTTGTTTGTGTGTGTTTGTGTTTGTGTGTGTGTATGGTTGTGTGTGTGTTTGTTTGTGTGTGTGTGTTTGTGTGTTTGTGTGAGTGTGTGTGTTTGTGTGTGTGTGTTTGTGTGTGTGGTTGTGTGGTTGTGTGTGTGTTTGTGTGTGTGTGTGTTTGTGTGTGTGTGTTTGTGTGTGTGTGTTTGTGTGTATGTGTTTGTGTGTTTTGTGAACGAGTAGTCATCTTAGTTAGCCAACCCATGGCACCCGCTGGGTCTGCCCCGTGACCTCCTGCCAGCGGGCGTTCGACACTTCACGTGGCCTCAAGGTGCACATGGCCTGGCACAAGCGTCGTGGGTGATGTCCCCGCCACTTAGTGGCAAATGGCGGTTGTTGTTGTTGTTGTCTGTTTTTGTGTGTGGAGCGGTAGTGTAGCAGTCAGCGTGCCGCACTACGAATCTGGCGGCCCGGGTTCGATTCCCGCTCACGGCCAACACCACCGGTGACGATTATCTGAACCGGTCCTGGGCCTCCCTCTAGGTCGACTCAGCCTCAAATGAGTAGCCTTCGAAGGTGCTGCCACTCGCTAACAACAGTCGCCCCGACAGTCCGTGAGCGAGTTCGCGTGCCACCGGTTCTGGCCACGTGCTTCAGAAAGACGGCAAATTAACCTCATGGCGGGACCCCGGGTCCCATAAGTCCCCCCCGCCCCCCCCCGGCTCTCGCACAAACTGCGTTGCGACGTAATTTTATGTCCGGTACGACGATCTATTCCTCTCGACGAGCTCTACACGATGCGCTAATGAAATTCTAGATTTGAAGCTTTCGTGACTGCGAGGATTCAGTAAAGTCACGTAGGTAAAAAATGAAATTTAAATTAATAAAAATAAAATAATAATAAAATCACGACGTTTCGGAGGCAACACAAGTCTCCGTCATCAGGTGGGACCGTCACAGGCAGATTTGCTGCATCAAGTGAGGCAGGGATTCCAAGATGCAAGCTCTTAAATACAAGTTAAGGGGGAGGAGAGGGGGGGGGAGCTTATTAGAATGTGGTAGCCAATGAATGGAACGTATTGGAAGGGGGGGGCTAAGAGAGAGCACGAGGTGTAACTGTACGTGGACGTGTTTGTGCGCAAGTACCTGTTGGTGCACTTGATAGAAAAAAACGAAAATGCCCATGTTGTTTTTTACCAGTGTTGGCTGACAATCAAATACGAAAAAGGAGAGTGCTGTTAAACGCCGGGGACGTTAACACTCGGTAAAGTAAAATAGTGCCTGTCAGATAAGATGGTCCAAAAATTGTGTAGCTAATTAAAGTTTCAAACACCATGGGAACCTCATTTGCCAGTAAAAATATGATAATTGGTTTTTTACCCTTCTATCTGGCAACAAAACTGACACCTTTTTACAAGGAGTCATGTTTTCATAGACCGCAATACCTGCAGTCATAATCCAAACAAAAGACATAACTCTGATAATGTATGCACTGTCCTTGAAGTTGATTGGTGCATTGTCTTTGAGTTGTGCACCTTTTGGCGTCATCTGGTCCAACCCATGTGAGACTAGGCTCTAAGGAAAGCTGTCTCGGGTGTGGACCAATCAACTTCAAGGACCATGTGAGACTAGGCTCTAAGAAAGCTGTCTCGGGTGTGGACCAATCAACTTCAAGGACAGTGCATACATTATCAGAGTTATGTCTTTTGTTTGTATTATGACTGCAGGTATTGCGGTCTATGCAAACATGACTCCTTGTAAAAAGGTGTCAGTTTTGTTGCCAGATAGAAGGGTAAAGTTTCAAAGTTTGGTTCATGGCGACGGCAATTTTGGCAACGGCGGGTGTGTTCTCGGTGAAGAACGAGCAGAGTGATTTCCTGGTGGGTCGCGGCGTTCGCGCGCGCGCGGTGGGACGGAGTCTCCAGAAATAAAATAAATTAAATGCGAGTTTCACTTTCGTTTATTCGGGACCCCGGGGTCCAGCCGTTAGTCCAATTAGCGGGCGAAAGAAACTCAAGAGAGCGCGATTTGGATGCGTGCGCACGGAGGCATGGACGGGGGAAGAGCCTCCCAGGCTTCGGGGGAGAGGCGGACGCGAGTGGATTAAAAATTATTAGAAGTGAACTAAACTATGATTTGTTTTTTTTTATAATTTTACCACGTACGGCCCCGCTGAGTTATATGGGTCCGGCACAAATGATCGCTCAACGGAGTGGCTTGTCGTTGTCACGTGGACACTTACACTGGTCAACACACTTCTTCTGGCATAAGGTATTCCAACGGTTTTAAGGTAATTTTGGGGTGCTGATTCCAAATCTGGCATCAGTTTTTGACTATCACATCAGGTTTTTGAGATATCAAATATATTGCATTTTCAATAAAAAACTGCAGAAGAAAGATATTAAATAAATGTGGATATCTACATAAAATGATATTATAAACACACTATCCTAAAAATCCAGCACCATATTTTAACACTAAAGCAGTCACTGACTCGCAACAACTTGCAATCATAAGTGACAGAGTTAATTTTGGGTAAAATCAATGGAAATGGGGTATGCCGATAGCATTAAAATGAGATGTGATAGAGCAAATCTGAGATCAGATTTGGAATCAGCAATCTGAAATTAGTCTAAAACAGCTGCAAAAGTCCAGGCCAGAATTATTTTTTTTTGTTGACCAGTGTTATAGCAGCAGCAGCCAAACACTTCCGAAGCCTCAACACGTGGTGACCGTTGATTCTGAATGTTGGGAGGGGAAAAAAACCGGAGAAAAATCCACGCGATCACGGGGAGAGAGACACGTTTGAATATACAGCACCTCCTGTATACCAGGCGAAGTAGTTAACAGCTCATAGCCACCGTGATGATGATGAGAGAGAGAGCCACGCAAACTCCAATATACAGCAGGCAAAGTCAGGGTCAGGATCAAAGCCACGACCTCCTGTATACCAGACGAGGTAGTTAACATCTTCTAGCCACTGTGTTGATGATGAGAGAGAGAGAGACACGCAAACTACAAATATACAGCAGGCGTCGTCAGGGGTCGGGATCGAACCCACGAACTCCTGTATACCAGGCGAGGTAGTTAACATCTCCTAGCCACCGTGATGATGATGAGAGAGACACGCAAACTCAAAATATACAGCAGCAGGCGTCAAGGTCGGGATCGAACCCACGACCTCCTGTATACCAGGCGAGGTAGTTAACATCTCGCCACCGTGATGATGATGAGAGAGAGAGACACGCAAACTCCAAATATACAGCAGCAGGCATCGTCAGGGTCGGGATCGAACCCACGACCTCCTGTATACCAAGCGAGGTAGTTAACATATCCTAGCCACCGTGATGATGATGAGAGAGAGAGACACGCAAACTCCAAATATACAGCAGCAGGCATCGTCAGGGTCGGGATCTGATCCACGACCTCCCGTACACCAGGCGAGGTAGTCAACATCTCCTCCTTCCGCCGATTCTGAACCGTCGGCGCCTTTTCGCGCTCGCGTTCCTTTTTGTTTTACGGAGATTGTCATGAAATTCTATCTTTCATTTTTCCTTCCATTACCCGCCCTTTCATTTCATTCCAATCTCGCGCGCTCCCTCTCGCTCGGGCGGTCTTTTTCTTTCGCAATCAGCGTGCGTTCTCCGCTCCCTCCCTGCCTGCCTCTCTCTCTCCTCTCCCTCCCTCCCTCAACCCCCCCCCTCCACTCGAGATAAATTAGATCCGTGGTCGGCGCGAGCATCGCACGGGCGAGACAAAAATAACGGAGTAAGGGGGTGGTGGTGGTGGTGGGGGTGGTGGTGGGGGTGGCGGTGGTGGTGGTGGGGGTGGTGGCGGCCGACGATGTGGGAAGCGAGATGCCAATTAAGCGCATCTCCTCCACGACAGTTGCTAAGCGACGCCGCATGCCTTCGCCTCCCTCTCTCTCCTTGCTCCTCCGTCGTGGTTGCCGTGGCGGCGGTTGCCGTGGCGGTGGTTGCCGTGGCGGTGGTTGCCGCGGTGATGGCGGTGGTTGCCGTGGTGGCGGTTGCCCTGGCGGCGGTTGCCGTGGTGGCGGTTGCCGTGGCGGTGGTTGCCGTGGTGCCGATTGCCGCAGGGGTGGTTGCCGTGGCGGCGGTTGCCGTGGTGGCAGTTGCCGTGGTGGCGGTTGCCGTGGCGGCGGTTGCCCTGGCGGTGGTTGCCCTGGCGGTGGTTGCCGTAGCGGTGGTTGCCCTGGTGGCGGTTGCCGTGGCGGTGGTTGCCGTGGTGCCGATTGCCGCAGGGGTGGTTGCCGTGGCGGCGGTTGCCGTGGTGGCAGTTGCCGTGGTGGCGGTTGCCGTGGCGGCGGTTGCCCTGGCGGTGGTTGCCCTGGCGGTGGTTGCCGTAGCGGTGGTTGCCCTGGTGGCGGTTGCCGTGGCGGTGGTTGCCGTGACGGCGGTTGCCGTGGCGGTGGTTGCCGTGGCGGTGGTTGCTGTGGTTGCTGTGGTTGCCGTGGCGGCGGTTGTCGTGGCGGCGGTTGCCGTGGCGGCGGTGGCAGTGTTGACGTTGGGCGGAGTTCGATTCCCGCTCACGGCCACCAGCACCAGTGACAATTATCTGGGCCCGTCCTGGGCTCTCCACCCCCCCCCCCCCTAGTTCGACTCAGCCTCAAATGCGTACTTGGTTGCGGTGTGTAAATATCGCCACTAGGGAGAGACTAAGGCGGCTACGTGTGGTGCCTTCCACCCATCTCGTGCCACAGTGCCGGCCTTCGTAGGCGCTGCTACTCGCTGCTCGCTCACAGCAATATGCCCTACCTCCCCACCAAACAGTCAGTCGCAGGCTATACGGGGCATCTTTGTTTTTGTTATGGGGAGCGGTTCGATTTCCCTGAACCGGTTCGCGGGCCCTCCCCGAGGTCAGCCTCGAATTAAGTGACCCGGTGCTGCTCCTCCCGCGTAAACATCGCCACCGGGGGCAGAGAGACAAAGGCGGCGATGCTGACAGCACTTGTCCTCAACAGTCTGTTAGAGGCTACACCGGGGGTGTGGGATCTTTGTCTCTTTTTGTTTGTTCGGGTGCTGCGTTGCGTGAGGAGGCTTCGTGCTGCGTGGGCCTCTCTCGCAGCAGTGGTGGTTGCGATGGTGTGCCGAGGGCATTGATATGAGACGCCTGATTTGTTAGCGATGGAGCGCCGTGGGGTGGGCGGGGGGGTAGCAGGCAGCAGTAGAGCCTCGCAGTCACGGTGGCTAGGAGATGTTGACTACCTCGCCTGGTGTACAGGAGGTCGTGGGTTCGATCCCGGCCCTGATGGCGCCTGCTGCTGTATATTTGAAGTTTGCGTGTCTCTCTCTCTGTCATCACCATCATCACGGTGGCTAGGAGATGTTAACTACCTCGCCTGGTGTACAGGAGGTCGTGGGTTCGATCCCGGCCCTGATGGCGCCTGCTGCTGTATAGTTGGGGATAGCGTGTCTCTCTCTCATCATCATCACGGTGGCTATGAGATGTTAACTACCTCGCCTAGTATACAGGAGGTCGTGGGTTCGATCCCGACCCTGACGACGCCTGCTGCTGTATATTTGGGGATTGCGTGTCTTTCTCATCATCATCATCACGGTGGCTAGGAGATGTTAACTACCTTGTCTAGTATACAGGAGGTTGTGGGTTCGATTCCGACCCTGACGCCTGCTGTATATTTGGGGATTGCGTGTCTCTCTCTCTCATCATCATCACGCTGTCTAGGAGATGTTAACTACCTCGCCTGGTGTACAGGAGGTCCTGGGTTCGATCCCGGCCCTGACGATGCCCGCTGCATATTTGGGGATTGCATGTCTCTCTCTCATCATCATCACGGTGGCTAGGAGATGTTAACTACCTCGCCTGTATACAGGAGGTTGTGGGTTCGACCCCGACCCTGACGATGCCCGCTGTATATTTGGAGTTTGCGTGTCTCTCTCTCTCATCGCCATCATCACGGTGGCTAGGAGATGTTAACTACCTCGCCTGGTATACAGGAGGTCGTGGGTTCCATCCCGACCCTGACGATTTCCTGCTGCTGCTGTATATTTGTAGTTTGCGTGTCTCTCTCATCATCATCATCACGGTGGCTAGGAGATGTCAACTACCTCGCCTGGTATACAGGAGGTCGTGGGTTCGATCCCGACCCTGACGATGCCCGCTGCTGTATATTTGGGGATTGCGTGTCTTTCTCATCATCATCACGGTGGCTAGGAGATGTTGACTACCTCGCCTGTATACAGGAGGTTGTGGGTTCGATCCCAACCCTGACGATGCTCTCTGTATAGTTGGAGTTTGCGTGTCTCTCTCTGTCATCATCATCACGGTGGCTAGGAGATGTTAACTACCTCGCCTGGTATACAGGAGGTCGTGGGTTCGATTCCGACCCTGATGATGCCTGCTGCTGTATATTTGGGGATTGCGTGTCTCTCTCTCTCTTCCCGTGGTCGCGTGGATTTTTCTCCGGGTCCTCAGGTTTCCCCCTCCCCCCTCCACATTTAGAATCGACGTGCGTTTAAGAATTATTTGGCTACGGCTATGAATCTCCACGTGATGCTAAGCCACTGCGTTGAGGCGCTATCATTTGTGTCAGCCAGGTCGCTTCTGAAGAAGAGAGCGACATGGCTCAGTGGGGCCCTTGCATGGTTTAAAATAAAAACGTGTTCACGGATTTAAGATTTAATCTTTCCCAGGAGATATTGACTGCAAATTCGCCACCCCCTCCGCTGCCTCTTGTGTTGGGTTTTTTGTTGTTGTTGTTGTTGTTGTTCCCGTTTGTGGTGGTGGCTATCTGCATTTGTTGGGGTGAAGGGGATTGGGTGTTGATCTAACTTGCCAAATCCGATGAGCTATGATGCTTTTTGCCTCCGAAACGTCGTGAATTTTTTTTTGACTTTTATTAATTAAAATTGTATTTTTTTACCTACGTGACTTTACCGAAAAAACCTAAGAGTAGTAAGGGGCTTGTCACGTAAACAGAACGTGGCCAATTGCTTACTAGTACAGCGCAGCGGTGTGTTGGAGAGTTAAATCCACGACATTTAACAATTCGAGTGCGACGTCTCGCCAGTAATTACAACCGGCATCATCAGGCAAGAGACAGATTAGTGGAGAAAAATCCTGCTGTTTCGTTCTTACTACTACTGTTACGACGTGTTAAACTGCGGTGAGAGAGAGAGAGAGAGTGTGGAACGTAGAGAGAGTAGAACACAGCTGAGACAGCTAGAGCGGGAACAATGATGGTGATTGTGGCGAGGCTCACGCAGAGCCGGTTTGATTGCCGGCTGTGCGGGCGCTCTGCGTGTGACGCTGCCAAATCGAGGAGGAGGTGATGGTGGTGGTGGTGGCCTTGGCTTAGGACATGTTAACTATTCTTTGGGTTTCGATTTAAAGCTTTCGTGACTGCAGGGATTCATCTTCTTGGTTATTTCGGTAAAGTCACGTAGAAGGGAAATAATAAAATGATAAAAATAAAACGTAATGAAATAAAATTCATCTTCTTGGTTCTTTCGGTAAAGTCACGTAGAAGGGAAATAATAAAAATGATAAAAATAAAACATAATGAAATAAAATTCATCTTCTTGGTTCTTTCGGTAAAGTCACGTAGAAGGGAAATAATAAAATAATAAAAATAAAACATGAAATAAAATTCATCTTCTTGGTTCTTTCGGTAAAGTCACGTAGAAGGGAAATAATAAAATGATAAAAATAAAACATAATAAAATACAATTCTCACGACGTTTCGGCCACAACGCAAGCAGCCGTCCTCATGTGAAGAACAGGTCGGTCTCCTTAAGACGCTGTCTTTCCGACAGACCTGTTCTTCAGCTGAGGATGGCTGCTTGCGTTGTGGCCGAAACGTCGTGAGAATTTTATTTCATTATGTTTTATTTTATTATTTTGATATTTCCCTTCTACGTGACTATACCGAAAGAACCAAGAAGATGGATTTTATTTCATTATGTTTTATTTTTATCATTTTATTATTTCCCTTCTACGTGACTTTACCTAAAGAACCAAGAAGATATTCTTTGGGGTCTTTCGGTAAAGTCACGTCGATAGGTTCAAAGGAAATAACAAAGGAAACGACGACGTTTCCATCGACTCCTGATGACGACGGCTTGTGCTGCGATCGAAACGTCGTAGTTTTTATTATTATTTTCTTTGAACCTATCTACGTGACTTTACTGAAAGACCCCAAATAATATGAATTCCTGCAGTCACGAAAGCTTTAAGTCAAGATGTTAACTAATATTATCCATAATCGAGGTTTTTTTTTTTTGGGGGGGGGGGGGGTTAGATCGAGTGAATATAAATGTGCCCGTTAAACACGCCACCACCCGACACGGCCAACTAGTAAAGGGTTTGTCGCGTAAACAAAACGTGGTTAATTCGTGACTAGTACAGCACACCGGTTGTGTGTTGGAGAGTAAACCCACAAATTGTACCGGAATTGTAAATGTTGCAGTGATGACGAGAGAGAGAGAGAAACACGCAAACTAGAAATATACAGCAGGCGTCAGGGTCAGGGTCGAATCCACGACCTACTGCATACCAGGCGAGGTAGTCAACATCTCCTAGCCACCGTGATGATGATGAGAGAGAGGGACTTAAACTCCACATTTCTAGCAGCAGGCATCGTCAGGGTCTGGATCAAAGCCACGACCTCCTGCATACCAGGCGAGGTAGTCAACATCTCCTAGCCACGGTGATAATGATGAGAGAGAAACGTAAACTCCACATTTCCAGCAGCAGGCATCGTCAGGGTCTGGATCAAAGCCACGACCTCCTGTACACCAGGCGAGGAAGTCAACATCTTCTAGTCACTGCGGCGCCCATCACTGTGAGCCCTATCAGGTGCGAAGAGACCAGAGACAGAGAGACAGAGACAGAGGGGGATACGTGGGTGGGTGGAGGGGGGGGATGGTTAACGCAGTGGAAGTTTTCCCCCGTGGATTGCTTTCCCCGGTTGTTTTTTTTAAATCCTTTATATTAAGTTCACTTGCTTGCACGCTTACGACCGTGCAAATCTTTCGGTCGTGTTTTAACCCACTTCCCGTGATCCAATCGAGCTGACATTTTGCACACAGACTCGTTGTGCGTGACAATGTATTTTCCAAAATTGTACACTTTTTAGGAAAAAATAAATTATATTTAATTACCAATTGCGCAATGGTGGCAGCCATTCATCTGACCCATAGGTGGCAGCCATCTCAAGCCAGAGGACGAGAGGACTCTAGCCGCCACGCATATAAAGGATTTATAGTGAAAAACTTTTTTTTACGGGTTATACTTGTTTACTCATAGGTGTAAATCCTTACCCCGAGCTCTCATACTCTGATGGTGCATTGTCTTTGAGTTGTGTGCCTTATGGCGTCATCTGGTCCAACACCATGTGAGACTAGGCTCTAAGGAAAGCTGTCTCGGGTGTAGACCAATCAACTTCAAGGACAGAGTTATGTTTTTTGTTTGCATTATGACTGCAGGTATTGTGGTCTATGCAAACATGACTACTTGTAAAAAAGGTGTCAGTTCATTTTTTCGCCTGCGACGCTCAGCAGCTACTACCACTACTTCGCTCGCTCGCCCCGTCGAATCGACGCGTGCAGAGCCGCTCGTGCCGATCGCTTAGTGGGTCTCGCCCGCTTTGTCTCCGGGGAGACCGCCAGTAAGTTGGTCGCCGCCGCCGCTGCCGCTGCTGCTTCTCAAGTGAGGTTTTGGTATGACGAGAGGGGCGAGAGGAAGGGGGGGGCTGAGAGGGGGGAGGGAGGTGAGGGGGGAGGGGTGAGAGGTGGGGGGATGTCGGGGGATGTCAAAGGATGCCCCCCCTCCCCCCCCGCGCACCCCCCCCCCCGCCTCCCACCAACTCCCCCTGCCTCCCACCCACCCACTGCCCCTCGCCTCCCACTCATCCACTATCCCTCGCCTCCCACCCACTCCCCCCCACCACCCACCCACCATCCACCCACACCCCTCCACCACCCGTCTCCCACCCACCCACTCCCCCCCGCCTCCCCCACACCTCTCACCCCCCCGCCTCCCACCCACCCACTCCCCCCCGCCACCCACCCACTCCCCCCCATCACCCACCCACACCCCTCCACCACCCACCCCCGCCTCCCACCCACCCACCCACTCCCCCCCACCACCCACCCACTCCCCCCCACCACCCACCCACCATCCACCCACCATCCACCCACAGCCCTCCACCACCCATCTCCCACCCACCCACTCCCCCCACCTCTCACCCCCCCGCCTCCCACCCACCCACTCCCCCCCACCACCCACCCCCGCCTCCCACCCACCCACTCCCCCCCGCCTCCCACCCACTCCCCACCACCTCCCCCCCACCTCTCACCCCGCCGCCGCCCACCCACCCACTCCCCCCCACCTCCCCCCCACCTCCCCCCCACCTCTCACCCCCCCCCCGCCTCCCACCCACCCACTCCCCCCCACCTCCCCCCCCACCTCTCACCCCCCCGCCTCCCACCCACCCACTCCCCCCACCTCCCCCCCACCTCCCCCCCACCTCCCCCCCGCCTCCCACCCACCCACTCCCCCCCGCCTCCCACCCACTCCCCCCCACCTCCCCCCCACCTCTCACCCCCCCGCCTCCCACCCACCCACTCCCCCCCACCTCCCCCCCACCTCTCACCCCCCCCCCCCGCCTCCCACCCACCCACTCCCCCCCACCTCCCCCCCACCTCTCACCCCCCCCCCCTCCCACGCACCCACTCCCACCCACCACCCACCCACACCCCTCCGACTCCCACCCACTCCACCCCGCCACTCCCCCACCTCCCACCCACCCACTCCCCACCACCCACCCACTCCCCCCTCGCCACCCACCCACTCCCCCCCGCCTCCCACCCACCCACTCCCCCTAACCACCCCCCCCACCACCACAACCTCCATCGGTCGTTAAGTCGACAAGAGACTCGCGCTGACAGCTGCGTTGGCCATAAGCGAATTAAAATGACGCTGAGAAAGAACAGAATGGGATGGGGTGGGCGGCCCGGTCGATACCGCGTGTGTCTGTGTGTGTATCTGTGTGTGTGTCTGTGTGTGTGTGTCTGTCCGTGTGTGTGTCTGTGTGTGTGTCTCTGTGTGTGTCTGTGTGTGTGTCTTTGTGTGTGTGTGCGTATGTGTGGTGTGTCTGTCTGTCTGTGTGTGTCTGTGTGTGTGTCTGTGTATCTGTCTGTGTGTGTCTGTGTGTGTGTGTGTGTCTGTGTGTGTGTCTGTGTGTGTCTGTGTGTATATGTGTGTGTGTGCGCGCGCGTGTCTGTGTGTGTACAGGTGTGAGTGTTGGGAGCGGTAGTGTAGCGGTTAGCGCGCTGCGCTATGAACCTGGCGACCCGGGTTCGATACCCGCTCACGGCCAACACCAGTGACGAATATCTGAACCGGTCCTGGGCCTCCCCTAGGTCGACTCAGCCTGAAATGAGTACCTGGCGTGGTGTGTAAACATCGCCACTGGGGAGACAAAGGCGGCCGGGCGTGGTGCTGGCCACCCAACCCACCTCATGTGTCGTTCCGGCATTGATAGCTGCTACTCGCGAACAGCACTTGCCCCAACAGTCTGCTAGAGGTTACACGGGGGATCTTTGTCTCCTTCATAGTTTCTGCTGCTACTCGCTAACAGCACTTGCCCCGACAGTCTGTTAGAGGCTACACGGGGGATCTTTGTCTCCTTCATAGGTGCTGCTGCTACTCGCTAACAGCACTTGCCCCGACAGTGTGTTAGAGGCTACACGGGGGATCTTTGTCTTTGTCTCCTTCATAGGTGCTGCTGCTACTCGCTAGCAGCACTTGCCCCGACAGTCTGTTAGAGGCTACACGGGGGATCTTTGTCTTTGTCACCTTCATAGGTGCTGCTGCTACTCGCTAGCAGCACTTGCCCCGACAGTCTGTTAGAGGCTACACGGGGGATCTTTGTCTTTGTCACCTTCATAGGTGCTGCTGCTACTCGCTAGCAGCACTTGCCCCAACAGTCTGTTGAGGCTATACCGGGGAGGGATCTTTGTCTTGTGGTGGCCGTGAGCGGGAATCGAACTCGGGAAACACCGAGTTTGTGGCGCGGCGCTGGCCGCTGCCTTTCAAATCGCACGTGAGCGCGATCTTTGTGCATTGTAAAGACAAACAAATGTTAACTACACACACACACAAAATATATAGACGCGGTACACGTATATTTCTAGCGAGAGAGACGCGCAAAGTGAAAAGACTACTTGCACTTTGGTTCGCTGGGCGCAGCCGGATGGCTCTGATTTTTGGTTCTTTGATGCGACTTAAAGCTGCCTTTCATTTCACGCGAGCGAGCGAGCGAGCCTCCAGAGAGAGAGAGTGAGTGAGATGCTTCCTTTAGAAAAAAAACGTAACTTTTTATTTCACCAGGTAAGACCCCGATGAGCCACTGTGTAGTTATTTTTCAGCATCGGCCCTGGTCACCGCCAATGATAGCTCGATCATCATCGTCATCATCGGCAGGTGGACATTGATATCAGTCGCCAAATGCTCTAAACGCCGTGACGTTCATTCTAAATGTGGAGGGAGGGGGGGAGGGGAAACCGGAGGACCCGGAGAAAAATCCACGCGACCACGGGGAGAGCGAACGAGCAAATTTCCAAATATACAGCAGCAGGCAGGCATCGTCAGGGTAGGGATAGAACTCACGGTAGGGATAGAACTCACGACCTCCTGCACACCAGGCGAGGTAGTCAACATCTAGTCACCGCGGTGCCCCAGACCGTTGGGGGCACGTGTAGTTAGCGAGTAGCAGCAGCGCCTATGAAGGGGAGGGGGGCGGTGATGTGGCCAGAACCACGACCTCCTGCACACCAGGCGAGGTAGTTAACATCTCCTAGCCACAGCGGCGCCCCAGACCGTCGGGGGCACGTGTAGTTAGCGAGTAGCAGCAGCGCCTATGAAGGGGAGGGGGGCGGTGATGTGGCCAGAACCACGACCTCCTGCACACCAGGCGAGGTAGTTAACATCTCCTAGCCACAGCGGCGCCCCAGACCGTCGGGGGCACGTGTAGTTAGCGAGTAGCAGCAGCGCCTATGAAGGGGAGGGGGGCGGTGATGTGGCCAGAAACACGACCCCCTGTATACCAGGCGAGGTCTTTAACGACGTCAATGGTTCTCGGTGCGCTTGTCCTGCCTAGGGTCGCGGCGACGTTACAGGTGGGAGACGTTATTGTCGTGCGACCTCCCATCCCACCCATCCCTCCCACCCATCCATCCATCCCTTTCATCCCTCTCATTCATCCCTCCCATCCCTCCCACCCATTCCTCCCACCCATCCCTCCCTCCAATCCCTCCACCCATCCCACCAATCCCTCCCATCCCTCCCATACCTCCCACCCACTCATCCCACCCATCCCTCTCATCCATCCCTCCCATCCCTCCCATCCCACCCCTCCCACCCATCCCATCCCATCTTTCCCACCCATCCCTCCCACCCATCCCACCCATCTCTCCCATCCCATCTCTCCCATCCACCCATCCCTCTCATCCATCCCTCCCATCCCTTCCACCCATCCCTCCATCCCATCCCATCCCTCCCCACCCCCCACCCATCCCTCCTTCCCTCCCATCCCTCCCTTCCTTCCCTCCCATCCCACCCATCCATCCCTCCCATCCCCCACCCCCTCCCATCCCCCCACCCCCTCCCATCTCTCCTCATCCCCCACCCCTCCCCACCCCTCCCCATCCCTCCCATCTCTTCCATTCACAATGCCACGTGGACTCCCCCCAATCCCCCCCCGTGGCTTCAACTGATTTCGGGGGTGGGGGGGGGGGCTGGGCGGAAGGGGGGGCGCAGCAAGTGGAGGGGGGGGGGCGAGAAACGGCGCTGGGTCTGTGACTGCTCAATTATATTTCTGAATAGCTGCTGATGGCTCGCAGAAGCGTGCACGGACCTCGAGTTGAAAGTCTTCGTGACTGCAAAAGATTCATGCTCGTCGGTTTTTTCGGTAAAGTCACGTAGGTGACAAATGAATGTAATTCTGCTGTGACGGTTCCACGTGAAGACGGGGGCTTGTGTTGCCTCCGAAACGTCGTGATTTCATTGAGTTTTTTTTACCTACGTGACTTTACATAAAACAAACAAAGATGCCACGGTGCCGGCCTTTCGTAGGTGGTGCTGCTGCTACTCGCTACGAACAGCACTCGCTGTTCAGCCGTCATGCGGGTTATTTTGGGTGAGATGGCGTCAACATGGAAATGTTGTGTCGTTAAACCTGCTGCCACCACTACCCGACGCAGCCAATTTAGTAAAAGGGGATTCGTCACGTCAACAGAACGTGGCCAATTCGTGACTAGTACGGCACTAGTGTGTCGTGTATAGTAGTGTATAGTAGTGTAGTGTATAGTGTAGTGTATAGTGTATAGTAGTGCAGTGTATAGTGTAGTGTATAGTGTAGTGTATAGTGTAGTGTATAGTGTAGTGTATTATGTAGTGTATAGTAGTGTATAGTGTAGTGTATAGTAGTGTAGTGTATAGTAGTGTAGTGTATAGTGTAGTGTATGGTAGTGTAGTGTATAGTGTAGTGTATAGTGTAATGTATAGTAGTGTAGTGTATAGTGTATAGTAGTGTAGTATATAGTGTAGTGTATAGTGTAGTGTATAGTGTATAGTAGTGTAGTGTATAGTGTAGTGTATAGTGTAGTATACCAGTACAGCACTCACCGGTTCTGTGTTTTGGAAAGCCAAGCCACAACAACATTTACAATCTTGAGTCCGACGTTTCGCCAGTAATCACAACCAGCTTCATCAGGCGACAGCCAGCCTATACGAGCGGCGGGGGTGGGGGGGGATCTCTATCTTTGTAGGGGAGCGCTACGAACCCACTCGCACGCTCCGGCGGGCAACGCATTCTGCGGCGTCGTCTGTGGTGTGTTGTTGTTGTTTGGTTGTTGTTGTTGTTGTTTGCGTCGGCCCCTACCCTGCGTCCTCACCCCGCGTGTCAACGCCTGAAGTCGCGCGCGGGGGGGAGTGCCCCCCACCTCCCTCCTCCCCCCCAAAAAAAACATCCCCCTCCCCCCCACATCCAACCCCTACCGCAAAACACGTGTCACCCACGTCTCGGCCTATTGGTGTACGTGTCAGCGCTGTTGACACATCATTAGGGCGGGCGATACACGCACGAGAAAATCTCAGCCCCGTGGCGCGTGGATAGCTTCTCCTCCCTCCTCCTCCTCCTCCAGCCCCCCCCCCCCCCCCCGCTACTACCCCCCCCCCGCCCCGCCCCCCTACTCCCCCGCGCACTGCACTCAGTGTCAGTCCGCATCGAAGGTTCGGGACGGACGATCCGCCGAGAGATTAGGCCGGATGAGGGATCAAACTGGTGCGCTCGCAACCCGGCTCGCCCAATCGCTCACTCACCCGCTCACCCACTCGGTCACTCACTCGCTCACTCACCCGCTCACTCACCCGCTCAACCGATCACTCACTTGCTCACGCGATCGCTCACTCACCTGCTCACTTGCTCACCCGATCGCTCACTCACCTGCTTGGTCACTCACCTGTTCGTTCAATCCCTCACCCGATCGCTCGCTCACTCACTCGCTCACGCGACCGCTCACTCACCCGCTCACTCGCTCACCCTATCGCTCACTCATTCACTCACTCACCCGCTCACCTGATCGCTCACTCACCTGCTTGATCACTCACACGTTCGTTCAATCCCTCACCCGATCGCTCACTCACTCTACCCGATCACACACCCATTCACTCACCCACTCACTCACTCACCCGCTCACCCGATCGTTCACTCACTCACTCGCTCACCCGATCGCTCACTCACCCACTCACTCACTCTACCCGATCACACACCCATTCACTAACCCACGTGCTCACTCACCCACCTGCTCGTTCGCTCACTCAGTTGCTCACTTTCTCACCCGCTCACTCATTCACCCGACCATTCACTCACCTGCTCAATCACCTTCTTCCCTGCTCACCTGCTCACTGACCCTATCACTCACCCACTCACCTGCTTACTCCCTGTGCACTCACCCGCTGGTTCGCTCACCCGATTGTTCACTCACTCACCCGCTCACTCACTCACTCACCCGATCACACACCCATTCACTCACCCACGTGCTCACTCACTCACCCACTCACTCGCTCACTCACCTGTTCATTCACTCACCCGCTCACTCGCTCACCAGCTCAATCGCTCACTCACCTGCTCACCCGCTCACCCGCTCAATCGCTCACTCACCTGCTCATTCACTCACCCGCTCACTCGCTCACCAGCTCAATCGCTCACTCACCTGCTCATTCACTCACCCGCTCACTCGCTCACCAGCTCAATCGCTCACTCACCTGCTCATTCACTCACCCGCTTACTCGCTCACCAGCTCAATCGCTCACTCACCCGCTCACTCACTCATCCGCTCACCCGCTCGCTCACCCATTCACTGACTCACCAGCTCACCCACCCGCTCACCCGCCCGCCCGCCCGCTCACTCACTCACCCCCCGCTTATGCGATTCGCCTCTTTTTAGTCACTTGCGCAGTCGTCAACTTAACGACGGAAATTGTCGCGCCCGCAGAAAATCACGAGCGCAGACCCGCTGCGCCTTCCACGGTTCGCGACGAGGGTGGGGAGGCCGCGGTGGTGGTGGTGGTGGTGGAGGGGGGCCACCTTTGTTTAGGAAACGTCGCAGCAAAATGCCGCCGCATTGGTCGTAGTGGATGCCCCCTGCAAGTGGCCGTCTGGATTCATCCCTCGCTCACGCGGGGGGCCCTCTCGCGGCAGGACTCCTCTGGGTCGTTGTTTGGCGGCCTTGCGGGGGTCGGGGGGGGGGCACGTGTCATGAATTCCTTGCAAACAAAGGGAGCGGATATGGGTGCACCCTCTCCATCAGAGGCGTTATGTCTGACGTGTGTATCTATAATGTCTATGTGACATCTTCTTGGTTCTTTCGGTAAAGTGACGTAGAATGGAAGTAATAAAATAATAAAAATAAAACATAATAAAATAATTCTCACGACGTTTCGGCCACAACGCAAGCAGCCGTCCTCAGGTGAAGAACAGGTCTGTCGAGACGACAGTCACTGTAACGGTGTCTAATGTCTATGTGGCAGTCACTGTAACGGTGTCTAATGTCTATGTGGCAGTCACTGTAACGGTGTCTAATGTCTATGTGGCAGTCACTGTAACGGTGTCTAATGTCTATGTGGCAGTCACTGTAACGGTATCTAATGTCTATGTGACAGTCACTGTAACGGTGTCTAATGTCTATGTGGCAGTCACTGTAACGGTATCTAATGTCTATGTGACAGTCACTGTAACGGTGTCTAATGTCTATGTGGCAGTCACTGTAACGGTATCTAATGTCTATGTGACAGTCACTGTAACGGTGTCTAATGTCTATGTGACAGTCACTGTAACGGTGTCTAATGTCTATGTGACAGTCACTGTAACGGTGTCTAATGTCTATGTGACAGTCACTGTAACGGTGTCTAATGTCTATGTGATCAGCAGGCACTGGAGCGGCTGTGGTGATGTACTTGGAGCGTGTTGGTGACCACGTAAATTTAAAAGAACACAACGCACACGGATTGAACGTAGAACATTAAAGTGTAGTTTTACGTAATGTCGTTAATCGCGTCGGCACGCACAGAGCCGCCCGTCGATTCTCGACGGTGACTCGAAGTGCTTATTTGAAGGGCTGCCCCCCCCTCAATCCCCTCGCTGCCCCCCCCTGCCCCCATGCAAACCTCACGAGGCGATTCCCTTTTCAAGCTGCCCCTCCACCACCAATCGCCGCCACCGCCGATGGAGCGTCTGGGCCATTCATTTATTTACTTACACTGCGGGTTGCTGGTGCCTGCCTCCCCGTTCTAACGCCTCCTCGTCCTCCCTCCTCCTTCTCCTCTTCTTTCTGCTCCTCCTACGTCCTTCGTTTGCCGCGGGGGGAATAACGCCTCGGCTCTTTCGTGTTTTATTTTTTTTTCATTTCCCCCCACCCACCGGCGATTCAAAGATGCGAGAACTCGGGACAGGCAAGGCAGGCAGGCAAGGCAGGCAGACAAGGCAGACAGGGCAGGCAGACAGGGCAGGCAGACAAGGCAGGCAGGGTAGGCAGGCCAGGCAGACAGGGCAGGCAGACAAGGCAGACAGGGCAGGCAGACAGGGCAGGCAGACAGGGCAGGCAGACAAGGCAGGCAGGGTAGGCAGGTCAGGCAGACAGGGCAGGCAGACAGGGCAGGCAGGCAGGCAGGGCAGGCAGGGCAGGCAGACAGGGCAGGCAGACAAGGCAGGCAGGGTAGGCAGGCCAGGCAGACAGGGCAGGCAGACAGGGCAGGCAGGCAGGCAGGGCAGGCAGGGCAGGCAGACAGGGCAGGCAGACAAGGCAGGCAGGGTAGGCAGGCCAGGCAGACAGGGCAGGCAGACAGGGCAGGCAGACAGGGCAGGCAGGCAGGGCAGGCAGGCAAGGCAGGCAGGCTGGCAAGGCAAGGCAGGCCAGGAAGGCAAGGCAGACAGGGCAGGCAAGGCAGACAGGGCAGACAGGGCAGGCAGACAAGGAAGGTAGGCCAGGCAGGCAAGGCAGCAGGTGCGCTGATTTGTTACCGGCGTCTGCCGTTATGCAAGTAACACAAAATCATCCATTCGTTTCGACCGCTGTCTCTCATTCTGTCTCTCTCTCGCTCTGTCTCTCTCTCTCGCTCTGTCTCTCTCTCTCGCTCTGTCTCTCTTTCTCTTGAGAGCGTGGTGCCCATCCCCGGTGGTGGAGGTTTTTGCCGCCTGTCAGGGTGACGTTTGTACGCGGAGATCGCTCAGCGATCGGAGAGCGAGGGAACCCCCCCCACCGAGCCCACCCTCTCTAAGCCGCGAGCTGCCCAGCCACTCAGCGAATCTCTCCTCAGCCTCACCCACAGCTTCACCAGAAACCCTCACCACGGGGTCACCCAAACCCTCACCCACGGGGTCACCCAAACCCTCACCCACGGGGTCACCAAAAACCCTCACCCACGGGGTCACTCAAACCCTCACCCACAGCTCCGCCAAAAACCCTCACCCACGGGGTCACCCAAACCCTCACCCACGGAGTCACCCAAACCCTCACCCACGGAGTCACCCAAACCCTCACTCACAGCTCCGCCAAAAACCCTCACCCACAGCTTCACCAGAAACCCTCACCACGGGGTCACCCAAACCCTCACCCACGGGGTCACCAAAAACCCTCACCCACGGGGTCACCCAAACCCTCACCCACAGCTCCGCCAAAAACCCTCACCCCTCACCCACAGGCCCACCCTCACCCCCCGCAAGGACCCCCATGCTTTGGTGCTTCCGTTGCGCTCGTCCCCCCGCTCGTCCCTCCGCTCGTCCCTCGGCTCGTCCCTCCGCTCGTCCCTCCGCTCGTCCCTCCGTTCGTCCCTCCGCTCGTCCCTCCGCTCGTCCCTCCGCTCGTCCCTCCGCTCGTCCCTCCGCTCGTCCCTCCGCTCGTCCCTCGGCTCGTCCCTCCGCTCGTCCCTCCGCTCGTCCCTCGGCTCGTCCCTCCGCTCGTCCCTCCGCTCGTCCCTCCGCTCGTCCCTCCGCTCGTCCCTCGGCTCGTCCCTCCGCTCGTCCCTCCGCTCGTCCCTCCGCTCGTCCCTCGGCTCGTCCCTCCGCTCGTCCCTCCGTTAGTCCCTCCGCTCGTCCCTCGACTCGTCCCTCGGCTCGTCTCTCCGCTCGTCCCTCCGCTCGTCCCTCCGCTCGTCCCTCGACTCGTCCCTCCGCTCGTCCCTCGACTCGTCCCTCTGCTCCGACTGAGCGTTCGGCGCAGCCCCGAGGACCGCCGCGCGCGTCGCCCCTGGTTACAGCGGGGGGGGGGGGGGCCGGGGGGGGGGGTAAGGGGGAGGTTACAACCGGGGGAATATCCATGAAGGGGGAGGCAGGGAAGGCATTAGCGGCGGAGGGAGCGGCGTCCGTGCGGACCCGAGATGAGGATGGAGCGGAGGAGGAGGAGGGATGGAGGCAGCAGGAGGGAGGGAGGGAGTGGGAGGGATGGAGGCAGCAGGAGGGATGGAGGCAGCAGGAGGGATGGAGGGAGTGGGAGGAGGGAGGGAGTGGGAGGAGGAGGAAGGATGGAGGGAGGGAGGATGGAGTGGAGGAGGGAGGGAGCAGGAGGGAGTGGAAGGAGGGCGGGAGGAGGGTGGAGGAGGAGGAGGAGGGATGATTGAGTGGAGGAGGGATGGAGGAGGATGGAGTGGAGGAGGGAGGGAGGATGGAGTCGAGGATGGAGGGATGGAGGGGAGGAGGGAGGATGGAGGGGAGGAGGGAGGATGGAGGGGAGGAGGGAGGGAGGATGGAGTGGAAGAGGGAGGATGGAGGGGAGGAGGGAGGGATGGAGCAGGAGGGAGTGGGAGGAGGGATGATTGAGTGGAGGAGGGAGGATGGAGTGGAAGAGGGATGGAGGAGGATGGAGTGGAGGAGGGAGGAGGGAGTGGAGGAATGATGGAGCAGGAGGAGGGAGGGAGGAAGCGGAGGAGGGAAGGAGGAGTGGACGAGGAGGGAGGGAGGAGGAGGAGGAGGCATCGGCGCTTTTTCAGCTGCGCTGGTCGCGGCCGCACGCGATGCAGACCGAGTGCCGCTCTCGGGCTGCGCGACGCTTTTTCACGGCGCTCCTCGAACCTCGCGTTGCGTTTTCTTTCGACCCAAATGCAGCAAAGGCAAGAACACGACAGGATGAAGCTGACGCGGGGGGAGAGGGGGGGGGGTGAAAGCAAATAAATAAATAAACACAACGGAGAGCGTTGCGTTTACTTGAAGCAGAGCCTCCCTGGTATTTTATTCATTTCCGTCTGTTTTATTTATTTAAGGAATAAAAACAAATATAACAATATTAACACAAGCTCGCTCGCTCGCTCGCTGCTCGCGTGTTTGTTTGTTTGTGCAGACTGGTGGAACGAATGCTGCGGCAATTTTCTCCAGCTGTCTCACCCCCCCGCCGCCGCCGCCTACCCACACTCGACACTTTACATTGAGTCCAGGTTGGCTCTGAAAGTAGGCGAGGAAGTATAACGTGGGTGGGTGGGTGCGTGGGTGCGTGGGTGGGTGCGTGGGTGCGTGGGTGGGTAGGTGCGTGGGTGCGTGTGTGGGTGGGTGCGTGCGTGGGTGGGTGCGTGCGTGGGTGGGTGCGTGGGTGCGTGGGTGGGTAGGTGCGTGGGTGCGTGTGTGGGTGGGTGGGTGCGTGGGTGCGTGGGTGGGTAGGTGCGTGGGTGCGTGTGTGGGTGGGTGCGTGGGTGCGTGCGTGGGTGGGTGCGTGCGTGGGTGGGTGGGTGCGTGCGTGGGTGGGTGCGTGGGTGCGTGCGTGGGTGGGTGGGTGCGTGCGTGTGTGCGTGCGTGGGTGCATGCGTGGGTGGGTGCGTGCGTGGGTGGGTGCGTGCGTGGGTGGGTGGGAGCGTGCGTGGGTGCGTGCGTGCGTGGGTGGGTGTGTGGGTGGGTGCATGGGAGCATGCGTGGGTGGGTGCGTGCGTGGGTGCGTGCGTGGGTAGGTGCATGGGTGCGTTTGTAATCACAGAACTTTGTCGGGTGGGGAGCGCGGTGGTTGTTTGGTGGATCGATCCGAGTCGGTCACAGGCGCGCGTGCGCGTGCGGGGAGCGGCGGTGTCGCCGTTTACGTGGGTGCCGCTGCCCCGCTAACTGCGCTTGCTGTTAGCGGTGTGGGCTGTACGGGGGGGGGGGGCGGTCAGGGGGGGGGCGGTCAGGGGGGGGGGGCAGTGGATCTTTGTCTTCGGAGTAGCGGGTTAGAGATTCCGTCGCGCTACGAACACGGCGCCCTGAGTTCGATTCCCCGCTCACGGCCTCCCAACGCCGGTGATCATTTTTCTGAACCTGTCCCGGGCCTTCCCCCCCCCCTTCCCCTCAGCACCCCCTTCCCCCCTTTAGGTCGACTCAGCCTCAAACGAGTGTCTGGTGCGCTGTGTAGTTAACATCGCCATTAGGAGAGACAAAGGCGGCCGGGCGTGGAGCTGGCCACCCACCCCCCTCGTGCGCCGTGCGGAGCCCTCTTCGGTGCTCGCGATCAGCACTTGCCCCAAGAAGCAAGCTGAGGCTACACGGGGAATCTTTGTCTTTGTGTGCGCGTCTGTGCTCGCCGACCCCGCCGCCGCCTGTTCTGTGCCGGCCTCCCCAGGGCGCTGCCGCTTGCTCGTGACCGCACTTGCCCCCAAAAAAAGTTTGCGCGAGACCACACGGGTGACCTGTGCCTTTGTGCGCGTGTGTGTCCGTGCCGGCCCGCAGCGCCCGCGCGCTTCCTACGCACGCCGGCCGACCAGGTGGGGGTGTCGGGCGGCGTGGCCTCCTTCGTGTGCCAGGCCACCGGCGACCCGCAGCCCAACATCACCTGGGCCAAGAAGGGCAAACGGTTGACATCGCAGCGCTTCGAGGTGAGCGTCGTCGTCGTCGTCACCCCCCCCCAACGCGCCACGGTGGCTCGCAGATGTTGACTACCTCGCCTGGTACGCAGGAGGTCGTGGGTTCGATCCCGACCCTGACAATGCCTGCTGTGTATTTGGAGTCTCCGTGTCTATCTCTCTCTCTCATCATCGCCATGGTGGCTAGGAGATGTTGACTACCTCACCAGGTGTACAGGAGGTCGTGGGGTCGATCCCGACCCTGACGACGCCTGCTGCTGTATATTCTGAGTTGGCGTGTCTCTCTCTCATCATCATCACGGTGGCTAGGAGATGTTGACTACCTCGCCTGGTGTGCAGGAGGTAGTGGGGTCGATCCCGACCCTGACAATGCCTGCTGTGTATTTGGAGTTAGCGTGTCTCTCTCTCATCATCATCATCATCACGGTGGCTAGGAGATGTTGACTACCTCGCCTGGTGTACAGGAGTTCGTGGGTTCGATCCCGACCCTGACGATGCCTGCTGTATATTTGGAGTTTGCGTGTCTGTTTCTCATCATCGCCACGGTGGCTAGGAGATGTTAACTACCTCGCCTGGTGTACAGGAGGTCGTGGGTTCGATCCCGACCCTGACGATGCCTGCTGTGTATTTGGAGTTTGCGTGTCTCTCTCTCATCATCATCACGGTGGCTAGGAGATGTTGACTACCTCGCCTGGTATACAGGGGGTCGTGGGGTCGATCCCGACCCTGACGATGCCTGCTGCTGTATATTTGGAGTCTCCGTCTCTCTCTCTCTCTCATCACCATCATGGTGGCTAGGAGATGTTGACTACCTCGCCTGGTGTACAGGAGGTCGTGGGTTTGATCACGACCCTGACGATGCCTGTATTATATTCGTAGTTTGCGTGTCTCTCTCTCATAATCATCACGGTGGCTAGGAGATGTTGACTACCTCGCCTGGTATACCTGAGGTCGTGGGTTTGATCACGACCCTGACGATGCCTGTATTATATTCGTAGTTTGCGTGCCTCTCTATCATCATCAACACATTCTACTGAAATCTTGACCCAATGTTTTCGTTGGCTGCAGGAATTCATAGTCTTTGGGTCTTTGGGTTAAAGTCGTTGTGTCTGTCACCACCCGAAGAAGGACGCTTGTGTTGCGCCCGAAACGTCGTGCTTTAATTTAGCTGTTTTCATTTTAATTGATTTTGTGGGTTTTTTTCACCTAAGTGACTTTACCAAAAACACCAAAAAGTATGCATCCTTGCAGTCACGAAAACTTCAAATCTAGAATCACGTAGGTAGGTTCAAAAGAAAAACATGAACAAAAAACGACGACGTTTCCATCGCATGAGGTGGAGAAACGGGGGATCTGCTTCTTCTTCGGTGGGGGAGAAGGAGGAAGAGGAGGAGGAGGAGGATGGGGGTGCCATCTCCTCGTGCAGATTATTTCAGACGTTTTTGCCGTTGTTTGGAACCCTGGCAGGTAAATCGAGGCGGTAATATCACAACAACAACAACGATTATTATGAACGGCGAGAGTTATTAGTGCCATTCCGGCCTCTCACCCTCCCCCCTCCTCCGACTCTCGCTGTGCGTGTCTTGTGCCACGCGTCGTATTTCACTTATAAATGAAACGCACGTCGGGTGACGAACCCTTTTAACACAATGCGAATTAATGAGCACTCGAATGCTTCGTGTAAACAGACCGTGGCCCCCTACGCATGCAATAATTTCTAGCTTTAACAATTTGTATTTTTTTTTACGTTTTTATTATATATTCATTTTTTTAATAGCTCTCTCTCTTTCTCTCTGTGTGTGTGTGTGTGCGGTAGTAATTTGCTGATGCGCTGCAGGTGGTGGCAGTGGTGGTGGTTCAGGATAGAGCACCGTTTGGTTTAATCACTAAACGTCACTTCACCCCGTACACCTCACCCCACCTCACCTCACCTCACTCCACCTCACTCCACCTTACTCCACCTTTCCCACCTCACCCCAGCTCACCCCACCTCACCCACCTCACCTCCCCTCACCCCACCTCACCCCACTTCACCCACCCAACCTCACTCCACCTCACCCACCTCACCCACCCACCCCACCTCACTCCACCTCACCCACCTCACCCACCTCACCCCACCTCACTCCACCTCACCCCACCCCACCCCACCTCACCCACCTCACCCACCTCACCCCACCTCACCCCACCTCACCCCACCACACTCTACCTCACCCACCTCACCTCACCCCACCTCACCCCACCCCACCACCCCTCACCTCCCCTCACCCCACCTCACCCCACCCCACCTCACCCACCCACGCCGCCTGTTCTCCGAGCGTTTCATGAGATCCCCACATCCTCGCGGCCACCTGCCGGAGCTTTGGCAAATATTCTGGAAATTATATTTAAAAAAACATGTTTCTTGATAGAACCACGCGGGGTTTTAAAGTATTTGGCTCCTGCTATACATTGCCGCGCGACTATTAAGACAACCTTCGTTGTAGCCGTCGCTTTGTGGCAGGCCGGTTCGCTTCTGAGAAAGGGGCCGTGGAAAGCTTCGTTGGGCCTTACCTGGTGACACTGCGGATGAAAACGCTTCACAACTCTCTGGCCTGTCGCCTCGTGAGGCTCCATGTTGTCGCTTTCGTCGTCGCCGCAAGTTACCGGCGAAGCGTCGCACGGTACCCGAATTGTCAACGTCGCTGTGGGTTTCTTTTGTTTTACTCTCCGACACACACGACGACCGGTTAGTGGCTGGGCCGGTGACGAACCGGCCACCTTGTTTTTTTTATTACGCGACCATCCCCCTCGCTTGCTTGGCCGCGTCGGGCGGTGGCGGCTTTGACGGCGCACGTCCATATCCACGCCGATCCAAACCCAACAGGAAACGTAAAATGCCGTCGTGATGCGGCGAGTGATTTAATTTCTTTCCGAACTGCTCTTCTTGTGCTTACCCTGTCACCACCCCCACCCTCACCACCCTCACCACCCTCACCACCTCGCCAGGTGATCGAGTTCGACGGGGGAGCGGGCTCCGTGCTGCGGGTGCAGCCCCTGCGTACGGTGCGCGACGAGGGCTCCTACGAATGCATCGCCTACAACAACCTGGGGCAGATCCCGGCCGCCGCCAAACTCACCGTGCTGCGCGGTGAGACAGTGGCACCCGCTTGCCCGCCCGCACCGCCACCGCCACCGGCAAACTCACCGTGCTGCGTGGTGAGACAGTGGCACCCGCCTGCCCACACCACCACCACCACCACCGCCGCCAAACTCACTGTGCTGCGTGGTGAGACAGTGGCACCCGCCTGCCCGCACCACCACCACCACCACCACCGCCGCCAAACTCACCGTGCTGCGTGGTGAGACAGTGGCACCCGCCTGCCCGCACCACCACCACCGGCGGGCGACCAGCGTGCGGCAGCGGTGGGGGGTGGGGGGGGCGACACACATGCACGCACACATACACACACACACACACACGCAAACACACTCAAACACACGTACACATACGCATACGCACACACGCACACGCGCACACACACGGCGGTGGAGGAGGTGGTGGTGACGGTGGCCGGGGACAGCGGAGCAAGTAGGTTTCTACACCGGGGGGGGGGGGGGGGGGTCGAGGTCGAACTCGCGACCTCCTGTATACCAGGCGAGGTAGTTAACATCTCCTAGCCACCGCGTGCGTGATGTAATTACGCTTCCAACGGCAAAGACAAACGCCTCGGCAACTCACGAACTTTTGCGTGAATTACGCGCGTTCGTATTATATTGAATTTATTTTCTTTAAATGTCCTGTTTTTATATAGACATATCTCCCGCGGATTGTTTTTAATAGCCACGAGGAGGATGATGATGACGATGACATCGATGCCATTTCCCGTCGAGACTCCCGGCCAATCTGGGATGTGTTGGCAGCTGATTCCTTTGACGGCAGTGACTCTCCTTCTTTCCCTGGGGGTGGCGAGATGCCCTTCCTGGGCGGTGTGCGAGACGTGGGCAGATGTTTATTTTTGTCGAGGGTAAATCATCGAGCACGGGACACGCGAGTTACCTGGTTTCACCGAACCCTGCGTGTTTATTAACGCTGTAACATTTTGTTTCTAGCGATTGAGAACCGAACGAAAGGGGGTGCAAGGCTGCAGTAAAAGGTTAAGAACCACTGCTATAGAGGGGGGTGGGGGGGGGCTCGCTTCCCCGCCGCCCCACCCTCTCTGTCTGTCTCTCTCTGGAGCTGCCTCTCTCGGAGGCTCCTTTCCACCAGCAGTGGAGTGAGCAAAGCAGTTGCAGGCACTGTGGCCTTTACCTCCCCGGGTTTCTCGGGGCGGGGTACGACATTGGGACTCGCCCGCGCCCTGAGTCCGTGTCTGCGTGTGGGTTTGTTTTACCGAACCGAGAGTGAACGGAAGGGGCTGCAAGACTGCGGTCGAGGCTACGACCGCCGCTCGCCGCGCCGGTGCTCACCGCGCCGGCGGCGAATCGTGAACCCGGTGGGGACACGGCGGTTGGGGATTTGGCAATCCGAACGCTTTTATTTTTTGACGACCGCGCGCTCCCGGAGCGTCGCTTCCCTTCGCGGGCTTTCCCGTGGATCGTACTGACGGCTGCCCCCCCCCCCCGTGCGCTGACGCGTAAATTCGCTTGGCTCGGTTGCCGTTCGTTTGTACGTTTGCAGGTTTCTCCGGGCCGGCTCGCCTGCTCCCGCGACGCGCTCGAAACAGCGCGTGCGATGCACAAATCCTCGCCCCCCCGATTTGCGTGAATCCTGCCATCGGCGGTGTTCGCGGGCAGCTGTCCGCGCTGTCGCGTCTGCTGGATGCACCGTAAATTTCGATTTAAAGCTTTCGTGACTGCAGGGATTCATCTTCTTGGTTCTTTCGGTAAAGTCACGTAGAAGGGAAGTAATGAAACAATAAAAATAAAACATAATAAAACAATTCTCACGACGTTTCGGCCACAACGGAAGCAGCCGTGACTTTACCGAAAGAACCAAGAAGATGGATCCACCTTGCCGCTCCCCCGCCCTAGCACAACCTCGAGATGTTTCATTCCACGCTGGGCGGTCGTAGCAGCGGGGGGGGGGGGGGGTGCTGGGCCGGGCCCCCCTTCTCGAGTGTGGCACCTAAGGTCCGGAACTCTCTTCCGCCCGCCCGCCGGCGCTCAGATTTCCTGCCAAGCACCGAACGAGTTCAGTGAAGTTGAACACGTGGGAGGCTTTGGCGACCAACACAGTATCATCCGCACCGCAGGTTGTTTTGGGTGACATGGCGTAGATGTATTAATGTGATAATTGTTTTTTTACCCTTCTATCTGGCAACAAAACTGACACCTTTTTTACAAGGAGTCATGTTTGCATAGACCACAATACCTGCAGCCATAATGCAAACAAAAAACATAACTCCGATAATGTATGCACTGTCCTTGAAGTTGATTGGTCCACACCCGAGACAGCTTTCCTTAGAGTCTAGTCTCACATGGTGTTGGACAAGATGACGCCAAAAGGCGCATAACTCAAAGACAATGCACCGGTATTGTAGGTCTATGCAAACATGACTCCTTGTAAAAAAGGTGTCAGTTTTGTTGCCAGATAGAAGGGTAAAAAAACAATTATCATATTTACTGGCAAATGAGGTTCCAATGGTGTATTAATGTGTCGTTGAACCCGCCGCCACCCGATGCAGATTGACAAATCTGTCCGTCGCCTGATGAAGCTGGTTGTAATTACTGGCGACAAACGTCATGGTGCTCAGATTGTAAATGTTGTGGCTTTGCACTGCGACAAAGCGGTGTGCTGATGTGCTGGTACCGAATTGGCATGTTCTGTTTACGGGACAAACCTCACTAATTGGCTGTGTCAGGTCGTGGCGGGTTTAACGACACGTTTATATATTTACGCGATCAAACGCAAAATAAAACATGTATTATGGAAGTTCAGGAAACTCTGCAAGACTCATTATTTTTCCTTTTAGCTTTTGCCTCATTTTGAGAGGTATATTTTATGGGTTTCTCGATTTTCAAAGGTAGGGCCACCTTCACTCAATTAAAAGTATGGGGAGCGAGTTCTTATTTTTTTTACTCAAAAAATAAATTGAAGCGATGAATTCATTTTCATCTTCTTGGTTCTTTCGGAAAAGTCACGTAGAAGGGAAATAATTAAATAATAAAAATAAGACAATTAAATAATTCTCGCGACGTTTCGGTGAGGACGGCTGCTTGCGTTGTAGCCGAAACGTCGTGAGAATAATTTTATTAAGTTATATTTTTATTATTTTATTATTTCCCTTCTACGTGACTTTACCGAAAGAACCAAGAAGATGAATCCCTGCAGTCACAAAAGCTTTAAATCGAAATTTAATTCATTTTCATTTCGCCTTTTTGTTTTTTTCTACCGAAAGAACCAAGAATATGAATTGCTGCAAGTCACGAAAGTTTGAAGTCAAAACTCAAGCACCACGTTCAGTCCATCACGTTGCCTTGAGGGGTAGGTGACGTTTCAGGCAATGGCCCTTCCTCAGAGGACAGATAGAGAGAGAGAGAGGGCCATTCTACTACCTCTATGGCCTTTCTTTCTCTGTGTGTGTGTGCTCTGAAGAAGGGCAATTACCCGAAACGTCGCCCGTTGTATCGTTTTCCTACTGCACACAACGGCGGCGGTGGTGGTGGTGTTGTCATTATTGACGGATGTGCTCAATTTGTTGTTGTTATTATTTTGTGCATCACCGCCAACGCTTGCAGCAGCAGCAGCATCGCCGCCGCCGCCACCACCACCAGCTATATAATGTGCAGTGCGTGTGTGCGCGTGATTTCTCACGGTTGCCGCTGGGCTTCAAAACGCGATTTGAATTCTGACGGTATGGACGGGCTCGCTCCGTCGATGCTCATAATGTGCTGTTACGGATGCAGGAAAGTTGTTTTCGAACGCTGGCAGACTTCGTTTTTTTTTTACTTTGAATATCTTATATTTTTTGCTCGCACGAAGCCAGAGCCTAACTCGATTTGCGATAGCCCCACGCCGGGAGATGGCCCTACACGTGGGTGTCGTCGTTGCATCGCGCGCTTATTTCGTCGCGAGATTCCAATGGTGACAAATTTCATCTCGGAGAAGGAAAGTGGAAAAAAAACGAAAATATCGAGAAATTATGCCACGGTGGCTAGGAGATGTTGACTACCTCGCCCGGTGTACGGGAGGTCGCCGTGGGTTCGATCCCGACCCCCGACGCCTGCTGCTGTGTATTTGGAGTTTGCATCTCTCTCTCTCATCATCATCACGGTGGCTAGGAGATGTTGACTACCTCGCCCGGTGTACGGGAGGTCGCCGTGGGTTCGATCCCGACCCCCGACGCCTGCTGCTGTGTATTTGGAGTTTGCATCTCTCTCTCTCATCATCATCACGGTGGCTAGGAGATGTTGACTACCTCGCCCGGTGTACGGGAGGTCGCCGTGGGTTCGATCCCGACCCCCGACGCCTGCTGCTGTGTATTTGGAGTTTGCATCTCTCTCTCTCATCATCATCACGGTGGCTAGGAGATGTTGACTACCTCGCCCGGTGTACGGGAGGTCGCCGTGGGTTCGATCCCGACCCCCGACGCCTGCTGCTGTGTATTTGGAGTTTGCATCTCTCTCTCTCATCATCATCACGGTGGCTAGGAGATGTTGACTACCTCGCCCGGTGTACGGGAGGTCGCCGTGGGTTCGATCCCGACCCCCGACGCCTGCTGCTGTGTATTTGGAGTTTGCATCTCTCTCTCTCATCATCATCACGGTGGCTAGGAGATGTTGACTACCTCGCCCGGTGTACGGGAGGTCGCCGTGGGTTCGATCCCGACCCCCGACGCCTGCTGCTGTGTATTTGGAGTTTGCATCTCTCTCTCTCATCATCATCACGGTGGCTATGAGATGTTAACTACCTCGCCCGGTGTACGGGAGGTCGTCGTAGGTTCGATCCCGACCCCCGACGCCTGCCTGCTGTGTATTTGGAGTTTGCGTCTCTCTCTCTCATCATCATCACGGTGGCTATGAGATGTTTACCACCTCGCCTGGTATACAGGAGGTCGTGGGTTCGATCCCGACCCTGACGCCTGCTGCTGTATATTTGGAATTTGCGTGTCTCTCTCATCATCATCATCACGGTGGCTAGGAGATGTTAACCACCTCGCCCGGTGTACGGGAGGTCGTCGTAGGTTCGATCCCGACCCCCGACGCCTGCTGCTGTATATTTGGAGTTTGCGTCTCTCTCATCATCATCATCACGGTGGCTATGAGATGTTAACCACCTCGCCTGGTGTACAGGAGGTCGTCGTGGGTTCGTTCCCGACCCCCGACGCCTGCTGCTGTATATTTGGAGTTTGCGTCTCTCTCTTTCATCATCATCACGGTGGCTATGAGATGTTAACCACCTCGCCTGGTATACAGGAGGCCGTGGGTTCGATCACGACCCCCGACGCCTGCTGCTGTATATTTGGAGTTTTGTTTTCCTTCCCCCCCGCACCTCCGACTAGCACGGTTGACTACGCACGGTGCGATAGAAGCCCGTACATGCGTACGCATGCCCGGGCGGCTCAGCGCATTCGCAGCCTAAGAAAAAACAACGACAAAAAAAAAATTAGGAGTGCGTGGCATTAGCCCAACTTCGAAGATTGCGACGGGGGCAGCCCCTGGGCATCCATCCCTCCTGGGCGTCGCGAATCGGAGGTCAACCGCGATCGGCGTAGCGCTCTCTCACGCTCGCGATCAGCGCCACCTCTTTTTCTTCTTCTTATCCCGCTCTCTCATCGCGCTCGCTCGCTCTCTCATCGCGCTCGCACGCTCCCCGCCATGCATTATTTAAGAAACTCTAAATGAATTAACAAGCCGCCTTTCGATCCAGCTATTGCGCCTGAAGGTGAACTATAGGCAAGAGGCAAAGGAATGTCACTCTTGGCTCACACAACACCCCGGCCACCTTCACCCCACCTCCACTACACCCAACCTCCACCCCACCACCACCTCCACCCCACCACCTCCACCCCACCACCTCCACCCCACCACCACCCCCCCCACCACCTCCACCCCCTCACCTCCACCCCCTCACCTCCACCCCACCACCTCCACCCCACCACCTCCACCCCCTCACCTCCACCCCACCACCTCCACCCCCTCACCTCTACCCCCTCACCTCCACCCCACCACCTCCACCCCACCACCTCCACCCCACCACCACCCCCCCCCACCACCTCCACCCCCTCACCTCTACCCCCTCACCTCCACCCCACCACCTCCACCCCACCACCTCCACCCCACCACCACCCCCCCCCCACCACCTCCACCCCCTCACCTCTACCCCCTCACCTCCACCCCACCACCTCCACCCCACCACCTCCACCCCACCACCACCCACCAGCCCTACTCCGCTGCATCCCTCGCCCACCCGCCGAAAACACAAAGATCCCCTGTGTAGCCTTAACACCCTCTTGGGGCAAGTGCGGTGAGCGAGTGAAGCACCTACGAAGGAGGTATTCAGGAGGTCCGTTGGTTCGATCCCGACCCTGACGCTGTATATTTGTAGTTTGCGGTGTCTCTCTCTCTCTCTCTGCCCACGTGATGGTCGCATGGATTTTTCTCCGGGTCACTCCGCTTTTTTTCCCCCCCTCCACGTTTAGAATCAACGTCACGGCGTTGATTCTCAACGGCTCATGCTGTAAATTTCCACGTGATGATGATGATGATCATGATGATGATGATCATGATGATGATGATCATGATGATGATAAGCCCACTTCGTCGAACTATCGTTTGTGACGGCCTGGTCGCTTCTAAATAAGAGCTATTTAGCTCAGCGGGCCTTACCTGCTAAAATAAATAAATACGCTTCTCTTATTTATAACTGGCGCGTAATCTGAATAAATCAAATCACACGCTCTGTGCGGACCGCGTGATGGATGCGGGTAATCCGCGCTGCGCACTCATTGATTGACCGGCGGGAGTCGAAAGCCGAGTTTGCTCTTGACAATCCTCCGCTCTTTCTTTCCTCTCTCCCTCCCCCCTCTCTCTCCACCTCTCTCTCTATGCTCCACGTGGCCGAGACGCCTCCATCCCTAAAGCAAAGTGCAAGCTACTCACGTGGTTTGCCTGTAACCCACGTGGTTTGCCTGTAACCCACGTGGTTTGCCTGTAATCTACGTGGTTTGCCTGCAACCCACGTGGTTTGTCTGTAACCCACGTGGTTTGCCTGTAACCCACGTGGTTTGCCTGCAACCCACGTGGTTTTCCTACAATCCACGTGGTTTGCCTGCAACCCACGTGGTTTTCCTGCAACCCACGTGGTTTGCCTGCAACCCACGTGGTTTGCCTGCAACCCACGTGGTTTGCCTGCAATCCACGTGGTTTGCCTGCAACCCACGTGGTTTGCCTGCAATCCACGTGGTTTGCCTGCAATCCACGTGGTTTGCCCGCAACCCACGTGGTTTGCCTGTAATCCACGTGGTTTGCCTGCAACCCACGTGGTTTGTCTGTAACCCACGTGGTTTGCCTGTAACCCACGTGGTTTGCCTGCAACCCACGTGGTTTGCCTGCAATCCACGTGGTTTGCCTGCAACCCACGTGGTTTGCCTGCAATCCACGTGGTTTGCCTGCAATCCACGTGGTTTGCCTGCAATCCACGTGGTTTGCCTGCAATCCACGTGGTTTGCCTGCAATCCACGTGGTTTGCCTGCAATCCACGTGGTTTGCCCGCAATCCACGTGGTTTGCCCGTAACCCACGTGGTTTGCCTGCAACCCACGTGGTTTGCCTGTAACCCACGTGGTTTGCCTGTAATCTACGTGGTTTGCCTGCAATCCACGTGGTTTGCCTGTAACCCACGTGGTTTTCCTACAATCCACGTGGTTTGCCTGCAATCCACGTGGTTTGCCCGCAACCCACGTGGTTTTCCTACAATCCACGTGGTTTGCCTGCAACCCACGTGGTTTGCCTGCAACCCACGTGGTTTGCCTGCAATCCACGTGGTTTGCCTGCAATCCACGTGGTTTGCCTGCAATCCACGTGGTTTGCCTGCAATCCACGTGGTTTGCCTGCAATCCACGTGGTTTGCCTGCAATCCACGTGGTTTGCCTGCAATCCACGTGGTTTGCCTGTAATCCACGTGGTTTGCCTGTAACACACGTGGTTTGCCTGCAACCCACGTGGTTTGCCTGTAATCCACGTGGTTTGCCTGCAACCCGCGTGGTTTGCCTGCAACCCACGTGGTTTGTCTGTAACCCACGTGGTTTGTCTACAACCCACGTGGTTTGCCTGCAACCCACGTGGTTTGCCTGCAACCCACGTGGTTTGTCTGTAACCCACGTGGTTTGCCTGCAACCCACGTGGTTTTCCTGTAACCCACGTGGTTTGCCTGCAACCCACGTGGTTTGCCTGTAAACCACGTGGTTTGCCTGTAAATCACGTGGTTTTCCTGCAACCCACGTGGTTTTCCTGTAACCCACGTGGTTTGCCTGTAACACACGTGGTTTGCCTGTAACACGTGGCTGCCGGCAGATGCGCCAGCTGTGCCCTTCTACCACGTTTTGGTCGACCCCGGCGCTCCGCTCGCCTGCCATGAGCGCCGCTCCTGTGCCCTCCCGTTGTTGTTGTCATTGGGAGGGCGACGGCCTCCAAAGTGACCGGTAGCCTCCTTCATTCACGAGCCTCGTCCTCCAGGAGGCCGATCCTGACACCGCTGGTGACCCGTCACCGGCAAGTCACGGGTCGGTGCGGCACGGCGTCGGACGGCACTGCGACTGTCGGATCCAACGATCGGCAATCCTTGTTGCGGTGCTGTCGCCAACTCAAATTTCGATTTAAAGCTTTCGTGACTGTATGTCGTCTCGACAGACCTGTTCTTCACCTGAGGACGGCTGCTTGCGTTGTGGCCGAAACGTCGTGAGAATAATTTTATTAAGTTTTATTATTTTATTATTTCCATTCTACTTGACTTTACCGAAAGAACCAAGAAGATGTCGCCAACTCGTCTCTTGAGAACTGCCCTCGTCCTTCGCCAACCCAACGCACCGTTCGGAATTAGCACGCGACGGTTGGCGACGCACGGGTGGCGCGCAAGAAGTGGCAGCGTGCTTACACGATAGATCGGGAGTGTAAATGGGTTATTCTTGAATTTGAGCGAAGCTGTGCTTTGTTCGTCGTAGTTGTTTTTCGTGAGCACGTGGGGAGGGTCGGGGGGTGAGAGAGAAGAGACGATGGCGATGGTGGCGGGGAGGGAAGCGGTGCGAGGGATCAAGCAGAGGTGACCTGCTGTGTGGTGAGCGGGAGGTTGACTCAGTGGGTGGGTGGGTGAGTGAGTGGGTGAGTCAATGAGAGAGTGGGCGGGTGGTTGAGTGAGTGGAGGAGTGAGTGGGTGAGCGAGTGGCTGGGTGAGTGAGTGGCTGGGTCAGTGTGTGGGTGAGTGAGTGAATGAGCGAGTGGGTGGTTGGTTGAGTGAGTGGTTGAGTGAGTGAGTGGGTGAGTCAATGAGCGAGTGGGTGGGTGGTTGAGTGAGTGGAGGAGTGAGTGGGTGGGTAAGTGAATGGGTGGGTGGGTGAGTGGTTGGGTGAGTGAGTGAATGAGCGAGTGGGGGGTGGTTAAGTGAGTGAGTGGGTGGGTGAGTGAATGAGCGTGTGGGTGGGGAAGTGGGTGGGTGGGTGGTTGAGTGAGTGGAGGAGTGAGTGAGTGGGTGAGTGAGTGAGTGGGTGAGTGAGTGGATGAGTGAGTGGGTGGGGGAGTGGGTGGGTGGTTGAGTGAGTGGGTGAGTGAGTGAGTGGGTGAGTGAGTGGATGAGTAAATGAGCAAGTGGGTGGGTGGGTGAGTGGGTGGGTGAGTGGGTGAGTGCTTGAGTGAGCGGGTGGTTCCTGGCGGTTACAGTGAGTGGCTGGGTGGGTGAATGAACGAGTAGGTGGGGGAGTGGTTGGGTGGTTGAGTGAGTGAGTGGGTGAATGAATGAACGAGTGGATGGGTGGGTGGTTGAGTGCGTTGAGGAGTGAGTGGGCGGGTAAGTGAATGGGTGGGTGGGTGAGTGGTTGGGTGTGTGAGTGAATGAGCGAGTGGATGGGTGGTTAAGTGAGTGAGTGGGTGGGTGAGTGAATGAACGAGTGGGTGGGTGGGTGGGTGAGTGAGTGGGTGAGTGAATGAGCGAGTGGGTGGGTGGGTGGTTGAGTGAGTTGAGGAGTGAGTGGGTAAGTCAATGGGTAGGTGTGGGTGAGTGGTTGGGTGAGTGAGTGAATGAGCGAGTGGGTGGGTGGTTAAGTGAGTGAGTGGGTGAGTGAATGAACAAGTGGGTGGGGGAGTGGGTGGGTGGTCGAGTGAGTGAGTGAGTGGGCGAGTGAATGAGTGAGTGGCTGGGGGAGTGAGTGAGTGATTGGGTGGGTGAATGAACGAGTGGGTGAGCGACTTCAACACACACACGTACGTCGAATAGCTGAGTTCACACGAGCGTACGGGAAGGGTGTCAGTGGGGGGGTGAGGCAAGCAATGGTATTGGGGTAGGGGGGGGGCAACTGGGGGCGAGGTGCGGTGGGTCTCACGCCAGGGCGCCGCACCGCGGTGGCAAGCCGCGGACCGCCACCGCTTTAATGGGAGGCAATTAATCCCCAGTCGCCTTTGATCGCTATTTTTAACACCGCCTGACACCTCCGGCGGCCCGTGATGAATAGGGAAACGTTGGGGGTCTGCCCGGGTTGCTGGGGTCTGTGAGGGAGGGTGGGTGGGGGGGTGAGTTGGGTGAGTGAGTGGGGGTGTCGTGGTGGTGGTCGTTGTTGTTGAGTGTGTGGGTGGGTAGGTGTGTGTGTGGAGTGTGTGGGTAGGGCTGTGTGTGGAGTGAGTGGGTAGGTGTGTGTGTGTGGAGTGAGTGGGTAGGGGTGTGTGGAGTGTGTGGGTAGGTGTGTGTGGAGTAAGGGGGTATGGGTGTGTATGGAGTGAGTGGGTAGGTGTGTGTGTGGAGTGTGTGGGTAGGTGTGTATGGAGTGAGTGGGTAGGTGTGTGTGTGGAGTGAGTGGGTAGATGTGTGTGTGGAGTGAGTGGGTAGGTGTGTGTGTGGAGTGAGTGGGTAGGTGTGTGTGTGGAGTGAGTGGGTAGGTGTGTGTGTGGAGTGAGTGGGTAGGTGTGTGTGTGGAGTGAGTGGGTAGGGGTGTTTGTGGAGTAAGTGGATATGGGTGTGTATGGAGTGTGTGGGTAGGTGTGTGTGTGGAGTGAGTGGGTAGGGGTGTGTGTGGAGTGTGTAGGTGTGTGTAGAGTAGACTGGTACCGGCTGTGGTCGGCCTCTGTGGAGGAGGAGGCTCGCGAAGGACGCTGCTGCTGCTACTGGGCAGTTGGAGGCAGTCGCCCTCCATACAACAACGGAAAGGCCAGAGGAGCAACGCTCACAACAACGAGCGGAGCGCCGGGCGGATAAAACGCAGCGAGTTGGCACAGTAGGGGGCACAGGTGGGGCAGCGGCTACTCATCTCAGTCATCTCAGTCAGTCAACCCATGGCACATGCTGGGTCTGTCCCGTGACCTCCTGCCAGCGGGCGTTCGACACTTCACGTGGCTTTAAAGTGCACGTAGCCTGGCACAAGCGCCGTGGTGACGTCACCGCCACTTAGTGGCGAATGGCGGTTGTTGTTGTGTGTG
>NC_083842.1:12787478-13007482 GCF_015708825.2 Lethenteron reissneri | reverse complement strand
GACTCACACAGAACCCATATACTCACACAAGACCCATAGACTCACACAGAGACCCATAGACTCACAGAGACCCACAGACTCACACAGAGACCCATAGACTCACACAGAGACCCATAGACTCACACAGAGACCCATAGACTCACACAGAGACCCATAGACTCACACAGAGACCCATAGACTCACACAGAGACCCATAGACTCACAGAGACCCATAGACTCACACAGAGACCCATAGACTCACACAGAGACCCATACTCCACAGAGACCCAGACTCAGAGACCCATAGACTCACACAGACCCATAGACTCACACAGAGACCCATAGACTCACACAGAGACCCATAGACTCACACAGAGACCCATAGACTCACACAGAGACCCATAGACTCACACAGAGACCCATAGACTCACACAGAGACCCATAGACTCACACAGAGACCCATAGACTCACACAGAGACCCATAGACTCACACAGACCCATAGACTCACACAGAGACCCATAGACTCACACAGAGACCCATAGACTCACACAGAGACCCATAGACTCACAGAGACCCTAGACTCACACAGAGACCCATAGACTCACACAGAGACCCATAGACTCACACAGAGACCCATAGACTCACACAGAGACCCATAGACTCACAGAGACATAGACTCACACAGAGCCCATAGACTCACACAGAGACCCATAGACTCACACAAGACCCATACTCACACAGAGACCCATAGACTCACACAGAGACCCGTAGACTCACACAGAGACCCAGACTCACACAGAGACCCATAGACTCACACAGAGACCCATAGACTCACACAGAGACCCATAGACTCACACAGAGACCCATAGACTCACAGAGACCCATACACTTACAGAGACTCATAGACCCACAGACCCATAGACTCACACAGAACCCATAGACTCACAGAGACCCATAGACTCACACAGAGACCCATAGACTCACAGAGACCCACAGACTCACACAGAACCCATAGACTCACACAGAGACCCCAGACTCACACAGAGACCCATAGACTCACACAGAGACCCTAGACTTACACAGAGACCCATACTCACACAGAGACCCATAGACTCACACAGAGACCCATAGACTCACACAGAGACTCATAGACCCACACAGAGACCCATAGACTCACACAGAGACCCATAGACTCACACAGAGACCCATAGACTCACACAGAGACCCATAGACTCACACAGAGACCCATAGACTCACAGAGACACATAGACTCACACAGACCCATAGACTCACACAGAGACCCATAGACTCACACAGAGACCCATAGACTCACACAGAGACCCATAGACTCACACAGAGACCCATAGACTCACACAGAGACCCATAGACTCACACAGAGACCCATAGACTCACACAGAGACCCATAGACTCACACAGAGACCCATAGACTCACAGAGACCCACAGACTCACACAGATACCCATAGACTCACACAGAGACCCATAAACTCACACAGAGAACCATAGACTCACACAGAGACCCATAGACTCACACAGAGACCCATAGACTCACACAGAGACCCAGACTCACACAGAGACCCATAGACTCACACAGAGACCCATAGACTCACACAGAGACCCATAGACTCCACAGAGACCCATAGACTCACATAGAGACCCAGAGACTCACACAGAGACCCATAGACTCACACAGAGACCCATCACACAGAGACCCATAGACCCACACAGAGACCCATAGACCCACAGAGACCCATAGACTCACACAGAGACCCATAGACTCACACAGAGACCCATAGACTCACACAGAGACCCATAGACTTACACAGAGACCCATAGACTCACACAGAAAGATACCCATATACCGTCACACAGAGAACCCATAGAATTACACATAGACCATAGACTCAACAGAGACCCATAGCTCACACAGAGACCCTAGACTCACACAGAGACCCATAGATCACCGAACCCATAGACTCACACACAGAGACACCATAGACTCACACTGAGACCCATATACTCTCCAGAGACCCTAGACTCACACAGAGACCCATAGACTCACACAGAGACCCATAGACTCACACAGAGACCCATAGACTCACACAGAGACCCATAGACTCACACAGAGACCCGTAGACTCACATATAGACTCATAGACTCACACAGCAGAGAACCATAGACGCACACAGAAACCCATAGACTAACACAAAGACCCATAGACTCACATAGAGACCCATAAATTCACACAGAGACCCACAGACTAACTTAGAGACCCATAGAC
Source organism: Lethenteron reissneri (assembly GCF_015708825.2). Taxonomy (NCBI): domain Eukaryota; kingdom Metazoa; phylum Chordata; class Hyperoartia; order Petromyzontiformes; family Petromyzontidae; genus Lethenteron; species Lethenteron reissneri. The sequence goes on along the minus strand of NC_083842.1, from coordinate 13,005,202 downwards.
TCACACAGACCACCATAGAATCACAAAGAGACCCATAGACTCACACAGAGACCCAGAGATTCACACAGAGACCCATAGACTCACACATAGACCCATAGACTCACACAGAGACCCATAGACTCACAGAGACCCACAGACTCACACAGATACCCATAGACTCACACAGAGACCCATAGACTCACACAGAGACCCATAGACTCACACAGAGCCCCATAGACTCACACAGAGACCCATAGACTCACACAGAGACCCATAGACTCACACAGAGACCCATAGACTCACACAGAGACCCAGAGATTCACACAGAGACCCATAGACTCACACAGAGACCCATAGACTCACACAGAGACCCATAGACTCACACAACAGAGACCCATAGACTCACACAGAGACCCACAGACTCACACAGAGACCCATAGACTCACACAGAAACCCATAGACTCACACAGAGACCCATAGACTCACACAGAGACCAATTGACTCACACAGAGACCCATAGACTCACACAGAAACCCATAGACTCACACAGAGACCCATAGACTCACACAGAGACCAATTGACTCACACAGAGACCCATAGACTCACACAGAGACCCACAGACTCACACAGATACCCATAGACTCACACAGAGACCCATAGACTCACACAGAGACCCACAGACTCACACAGAGACCCATAGACTCACACAGAGACCCATAAATTCACACAGAGACCCATAGACTCACAGAGACCCACAGACTCATAGAGACCCATAGACTCACACAGAGCCCCATAGACTCACACAGAGACCCATAGACTCACACAGAGACCCATAGACTCACACAGAGACCCATAGACTCACACAGAGACCCATAGACTCACACAGAGACCCATAGACTCACACAGAGACCCATAGACTCACACAGAGACCCATAGACTCACACAGAGACCCATAGACTCACACAGAGACCCATAGACTCACACAGAGACCCATAGACTCACACAGAGACCCATAGACTCACAGAGACACATAGACTCACATAGAGCCCCATAGACTCACACAGAGACCCATAGACTCACACAGAGACCCATAGACTCACACAGAGACCCATAGACTCACAGAGACACGTAGACTCACACAGAGCCCCATAGACTCACACAGAGACCCATAGACTCACACAGAGACCCATAGACTCACACAGAGACCCATAGACTCACACAGAGACCCATAGACTCACACAGAGACCCACAGACTCACACAGAGACCCATAGACTCACACAGAGACCCATAGACTCACACAGAGACCCATAGACTCACACAGAAACCCATAGACTCACACAGAGACCCATACACTTACACAGAGACTCATAGACCCACACAGAGACCCATAGACTCACACAGAAACCCATAGACTCACGCAGAGACTCATAGACTCACACAGAGACCCATAGACTCACAGAGACCCACAGACTCACACAGAAACCCATACACTCACACAGAGACCCACAGACTCACACAGAGACCCATAGACTCACACAGAGACACATAGACTTACACAGAGACCCATAGACTCACACAGAGACCCATAGACTCACACAGAGACCCATAGACTCACACAGAGACTCATAGACCCACACAGAGACCCATAGACTCACACAGAGACCCATAGACTCACACAGAGACCCATAGACTCACACAGAGACCCATAGACTCACAGAGACACATAGACTCACACAGAGCCCCATAGACTCACACAGAGACCCATAGACTCACACAGAGACTCCATAGACTCACACAGAGACCCACAGACTCACACAGAGACCCATAGACTCACACAGAGACCCACAGACTCACACAGAGACCCATAGACTCACACAGAGACCCATAGACTCACACAGAGACCCATAGACTCACACAGAGACCCACAGACTCACACAGAGACCCATAGACTCACACAGAGACCCACAGTTTGTTGTCCTTCCCCCAGCACCTCCGATTAGCACGACTGGTTGCGTACGGTGCGAAAAAAGTTCAACGTACACACATACCTGTACCGTACGTGGGCAGCCGAGCTACGAATTACACGAGGGCCGATATTGATTGTCAGAGCTGCAGTTTAGCCAACATTCATTGCAGATTCTTGGGGTCTTTCGGTAAAGTCACGTAGATAGGTTCAAAGAAAATAACAAAAAAATGTACCCGTAAAAAAAATGTTTTTCACTATAAATCCTTTATATGCGTGGCGGCTAGAGTCCTCTCGTCTTCTGGCTTGAGATGGCTGCCACCTATGGGTCAGATGATTGCTTGCCACCATTTAGCAGTTGGTAATTACATATAATTTTTTTTGGGAAAACATTTTCACGAAAATTAATTGTCATGCACAACGAGTCTGTGTGCAAAATGTCAGCTCGATTGGATCACTGGAAGTGGGTAAAAAAACGACCGAAAGATTTGCACGGTCGTAAGCGCGCAAGCAAGCAAGCAAGTGAACTTAATATAAACGATTTAAAAACTACGACGTTTCGATCGCAGCACAAGCGGTTTTCATCAGGAAATAGTTTTTTTCCTCCTGATGACGACCGCCTGTGTTGCGATCGAAACGTCGTGATGATCGTATTATTTTTCTATCTACGTGACTTTACCGAAAGACCCAAAGAATATGAATTCTTGCAGTCACGGAAACTTTAAGTCAAAAATTAATTGCAGAACCAAACTTAATGTAACATTGCGGGGTGGGGGGGGGGTGTTGTGGAGTTAATTAGCAACCGGACTGAATCCTAACACCACAAGCATCACCTTCATCATCATCATCGCGATCAGTGAGGCAGACAGTCCTGGTAAGTAGGTGGCGGCGGCGGTGGCGGCGGTGGTGGCGGTGGTGGCGGCGGTGGTGGTGGTGGCGGTGTTGGTGGCGGTGGTGGTGGTGGTGGTGGTGGCGGTGGTGGTGGTGATGGCGGGGGTGGTGGCGGTGGTGGCGGCGGTGGTGGTGGTGGTGGCGGTGGCGGCGGTGGTGGTGGTGGTGGTGGCGGTGGTGGCGGTGGCGGTGTTGGTGGTGTTGATGGCGGGGGTGGTGGCGGTGGTGGCGGCGGTGGTGGTGGTGGTGGCGGTGGCGGCGGTGGTGGTGGTGGTGGTGGCGGTGGTGGTGGTGGCGGTGTTGGTGGCGGTGGTGGTGGTGGTGGTGGTGGCGGTGGTGGCGGTGATGGCGGGGGTGGTGGCGGTGGTGGCGGCGGTGGTGGTGGTGGTGGCGGTGGTGGCGGTGGCGGTGTTGGTGGTGTTGGTGGCGGTGGTGGTGGTGGTGGTGGTGGCGGTGGTGGCGGTGATGGCGGGGGTGGTGGCGGTGGTGGCGGCGGTGGTGGTGGTGGTGGCGGTGGTGGCGGTGGCGGTGTTGGTGGTGGTGGTGGCGGTGGTGGTGGTGGCGGTGGCGGCGGTGGTGGCGGTGATGGCGGGGGTGGTGGCGGTGGTGGCGGCGGTGGTGGTGGTGGTGGCGGTGGTGGCGGTGGCGGTGGTGGTGGTGGTGGTGGCGGTGGTGGTGGCGGTGGTGGCGGTGGTGGCGGCGGTGGTGGTGGTGGCGGTGTTGGTGGTGGTGGTGGCGGTGGTGGTGGTGGTGGTGGTGGCGGTGGTGGTGGTGGCGGTGTTGGTGGTGGTGGTGGCGGTGGTGGTGGCGGTGGTGGTGGCGGTGGTGGTGTCCACTGCATTGCAACATTTCGTCATTTTTGTTTGCTTCCACTTGCTCCTCTCTCCGTCTTGCCGTGCCAATGTGCGTCAAGCAGTGGCCCACATCTTGTCTGCCGGGAAAGGTCCTGGCAAGGATTATTCAACATCGCCTTGCTAGGACACGCTGAGGAGAGGCTTGCGGAGCCCCAATGCGGTTTCAGGAAAGGGCGGTCCTGCACAGATGCCATATTTTCTGTCCGTCTGCTACAGCAGAGGTGTAGGGAATTCCAACAAGACCTACATCTCTACTTTATTGACCTGATCAAGGCTTATGATACCATCAGTAGGCCTGGGCTCTGGGTTGTTCCTTGTGCTTTCGGAGTCCCTGACACTCTGCTCACGATCACTAAGGACCTTCATGCTGGTGAGCGGGCCCGGGTAAAACTACGTGGCCGGGAGTCGGAGCCATTCCTTGTACACCTTGGGGTGCGACAGGGATGTCCTCTGGCTCCCACATTATTTAACATCTATTTCAACCACGTCGTTTGTGAAGCCTTCAATAGCTGTACCGGAGGAATTTCAATCTGGTACAGATACAATGGGAGGCTGATCGATGCCCGGGTGCGGTCAAGGGATGGCTCCCTATTGCTCAACCATGTTATGCATGCCGATGATCTGGTAAACGGGCGTGGCACGGGCTAGAGAAGAGATGGAGTGATGTGGTACAGGAGGACGTTGAGCTGAGTGGACTTGCCGACGACTGGTACCAGCGGTGTTAAGATCGGCCTCTGTGGAGGAGGCTCGTGAAGGACGCTACTGTGCACTTGCCCCGACAGTCTGTTAGAGGCTACACGGGGGATCTTTGTTTTTGTAGGCGCTACTACTCGCTAACAGCACTTGCCCCAACAGTCTGTTAGAGGCTACACGGGGGATCTTTGTCTTTGTCTCCTTCATTGGTGCTGCTGCTGCTACTTGATGACAGCACTTGCCCCGACAGTCTGTTAGAGGCTACACGGGGGATCTTTGTCTGTGTCTCCTTCATAGGCTGCTGCTGCTACTCGCTAACAGCACTTGCCCCAAGTCTGCTAGAGGCTACACGGGGGACCTTTGTCTCTGTCTCCTTCATAGGCGCTGCTGCTACTCGCTGACAGCACTTGCCCCGACAGTCTGTTAGAGGCTACACGGGGGATCTTTGTCTTTGTCTCCTTCATAGGTGCTGCTGCTACTCGCTGACAGCACTTGCCCCGACAGTCTGTTAGAGGCTACACGGGGGATCTTTGTCTTTGTCTCCTTCATAGGCGCTGCTGCTACTCGCTGACAGCACTTGCCCCGACAGTCTGTTAGAGGCTACACGGGGGATCTTTGTCTATATTTTTGCTCACGTGCATGCGTGAGCGAGCAAAGCGAGCGGCTCAGCGGCGGCAGCAGAGGAGACAAATAAATAAATAATAAAATCTCGGAGCAATCTGATTTGTTATCCACTTAGGAAGCGGCCGGAGAGATTAGACGGCGCTGTCGACTGTTGTATCTTCTCGCCTGGTGGACTCACCCCTCGCTCGCTCTTCTCGCTCTCTCTCGCTCTCTCTCTTCGCTTCGTCTTGTGTGGCCGCGGTGGTGGGATAGTGTTGTTGTGGATGGATGCGCGTTTTGGGGTGTTGGTGTGTGTGTGATGTGGTGTGTGTTGGTGTGTTGGTGAGATGTGATGTGGTGTGTTGGTGTGAGTGAGATGTGTTGGTGTGTTGGTGTGATGTGGTGTGTTGGTTTGAGTGTGATGTGGTGTGTTGGTGTGTGTGTGATGTGGGGTGTTGGTGTGATGTGGAGTGTTGGTGTGTGTGAGTGTGATGTGTTGGTGTGTGTGAGATATGTGGTGTGTGTGATGTGTGGTGTGATGTGGTGTGTTGGTGTGTGTGTGATGTGGTGTGTGTGATGTTTGGTGTGATGTGGTGTGTTGGTGTGTGTGAGAGATGTGGTGTGTTGGTGTGTGTGTGATGTGGTGTGTTGGTGTTTGTGAGTGTGATGTAGTGTGTTGGTGTGTGTGAGTGTGATGTGGTGTGTTGGTGTGTGTGTGATGTGTGCTGCTGTGTGTGAGAGATGTGGTGTGTTGGTGTGTGTGAGATGTGGTGTGTTGGTGTGTGTGTGTGAGTGTGATGTGGTGTGTTGGTGTGAGTGTGATGTGGTGTGTGTGATGTGATGTGTTGGTGTGTGTGAGTGTGTGATGTTGTGTGTTGGTGTGTGTGAGATGTGGTGTGTTGGTGTGTGTGTGAGTGTGATGTGGTGTGTTGGTGTGAGTGTGTGATGTGGTGTGTTGGTGTGAGTGTGATGTGGTGTGTGTGAATGTGATGTGGTGTGTTGGTGTGTGTGAGATGTGGTGTGTTGGTGTGTGTGTGTGAGTGTGATGTGGTGTGTTGGTGTGAGTGTGTGATGTGGTGTGTTGGTGTGAGTGTGATGTGGTGTGTGAGTGTGTGATGTGGTGTGTTGGTGTGTGTGTGATGTGGTGTGTTGGTGTGTGTGAGATGTGGTGTGTTGGTGTGTGTGTGTGAGTGTGATGTGGTGTGTTGGTGTGTGTGTGTGTGATGTGGTGTGTTGGTGTGTGTGTGTGTGATATGGTGTGTTGGGGTGTGTGAGTGCGATGTGGTGTGTTGGTGTGTGTGTGTGTGATGTGGTGTGTTGGTGTGTGTGTGTGATGTGGTGTGTTGGTGTGTGTGTGTGATGTGGTGTGTTGGTGTGTGTGTGTGATGTGGTGTGTTGGTGTGTGTGTGTGATGTGGTGTGTTGGTGTGTGTGAGTGAGATGTGGTGTGTTTGTGTGTGTGTGAGTGCGATGTGGTGTGGTGTGTGTGTGTGATGTGGTGTGTTGGTGTGTGTATGTGTGATGTGGTGTGTTGGTGTGTGTGAGTGTGGTTCTTGAGTGGCCTGTGTATGGTGTAGCGGTGAGCGCTACGCTGCGCTATGAACCCAGCACCCGAATTCGATTCCCGCTCATGGCCAACACCGGTGTCGATTATCTGAACCGGTCCTGGACCTCCCCTAGGTCAACTCAGCCTCAAATGAGTGCCTGGTGCGATGTGTAGTAAACATCGCCACTGGGGAGACAAAGGCGGTCGGGCGTGGTGCTGGCCACCCACCCCCTCGTGTACCGTGCCGGCCTTCATAGGTGCTACCCGCTATCAGCACTTGCCCCTACAGTCTTGTTAGAGGCTACACGGGGGATCTTTGTCTTTGTCTCCTTCATAGGTGCTGCTGCTGCTACTCGCTAACAGCACTTGCCCCAACAGTCTTGTTAGAGGCTACACGGGGGATCTTTGTCTTTGTCTCTTTAATAGATGTTGCTGCTACTCGCTAACAACACTTGCCCCAACAGTCTTGTTAGAGGCTACACGGGGGATCTTTGTCTTTGTCTCCTTCATAGGTGCTGCAGCTACCCACTATCAGCACTTGCCCCAACAGTCTTGTTAGAGGCTACACGGGGGATCTTTGTCTTTGTCTCTATAATAGATGTTGCTGCTACTCGCTAACAGCACTTGCCCCGACAGTCTGTTAGAGGCTACACGGGGGATATTTGTCTTTGTCTCCTTCATAGGTGCTGCTGCTACTCGCTAACAGCACTTGCCCCAACAGTCTTTTGGAGGCTACACGGGGGATCTTTGTCTTTGTCTCTTTCATAGATGTTGCTGCTACTCGCTAACAGCACTTGCCCCAACAGTCTGCTAGAGGCTACACGGGTGGTCTTTGTCTTTGGTGATAGTGGTGGTGGAGCGGTGACGTAGCGCTTGCCGCGCCGCGCCACGAACCCGGCTGCGAACCCGACTTCGATTCCCGGCTCACGGCCAACGCCAACCGCGCCGGTGACGATCGTTTGAACTGGTCCTCGGCGCACGTCGCTCCGTCGAGGGCGGCCGATGGCAGAGCGACGACAACGCGACTTCGCGCGTCCGGGCGGTCAAGCCCCGGGCAGCCGCGTCGGGAGCAAATCGACGCGGTGCATCGCCGCGACGATGCCTCCTTCGCGTCCGAGGATCGGTGCATCGCGTTGTCACGGAGGGCGGGGGGGGCGGATGACCACAGTCGCACGCTACCGCTGGAGAGTTTCGAAGAAGAAAAAAAAATTAACCCGTAAAAACTAAGTTTTTCACTATAAATCCTTTATATGCGTGGCGGCTAGAGTCCTCTCGTCCTCTGGCTTGAGATGGCTGCCACCTATGGGTCAGATGATTTCCTGCCACCATTAAGCAATTGGTAATTAAATATAACAAAAAAAATTTCCTAAAAAGTGTAAAATTTTGGAAAACATTTTTTCACGAAAATAAATTGTCACGCACGACGAGTCTGTGTGCAAAATGTCAGCTCGATTGGATCACGGGAAGTGGGTTTAAAAACGACCGAAAGATTTGCACGGTCGTAAGCAAGCAAGCACGCAAGTGAACTTAATATAAAGGATTTAAAAAAATGTTCCCGCTTGTGCATCAGGGTGGTGAAATCCGCATCTGTTGCGATCGCCCCAACAGTCTGTTGAGGCTGCACGGTGGGGGGCGGTGGGGGGGGGGGTCTTAGCATGTGTTTTTTTTACGCCCGCCCGCCCGCCCGCGCCGGATTTCACTTCATTAACTCCGCTGCAGGCCCCGCCGCTCATCCGCTTCATTTTGTTTCGTCCTTGAGAAGAAGAAAAAAAACGAGAGAGAGAGAATAAATAAATTGTTATTATTTCATCCCAGAGGTCACCTCTGTCCGGCCACGGTCAGCTAGGAGATGTTGACTACCTCGCCCGGTATACAGGAGGTCGTGGGTTTGATCCCGACCATGTGGTGCCCGCTGCTGTGTATTTGGAGTTTCCGTGTCTCGCTCTCTCCCAATGGTGAGATGTTAACTACCTCGCCTGGTATACAGGAGGTCGTGGGTTCGATCCTGACCCTGACACCTGCTGTATATGTAGAGTTAGGGTGTTTTTCTCTCCCCGTGGTGAGATGTTAACTACCTCGCCCGGTATACAGGAGGTCGTGGGTTCCATCCTGTGACGCCTGCTGCTGTGTATTTGGAGTTTGTGTCTCTTTCTTTCTCTCCTGTGGTCACGTCACGGTGTTCAGGGTACGTCAGCCCGTCGTTTAGTTTCTACGTCGGCCCCCCATTGAGCTCTTTTTATTTTTTAGAAGCGTTCACCACCACAAAAAAATGACGGCTCAACGCAAAGTGGTCTTTTGTATTTACCGGCACAGTGGCGGGTCAAATGACCGATGAACGGATGACGTTGATTCGAGCGGCGGAGGGCCAGGACCGGTTCAAGAAAACGGAACTCGGCCCACCGCCGCCGGTGTGCGTAGCGTGGCGCGCGCTAACCGCTGCGCCACCGCTCCCCGCAACAAATTCCGCCCCCCCTCCCCCTCCACTCGCCCCAAGCTCAGTGATGTCGATGAGAGAGAAGACACAACCCCCACCCCCGCTCCCTCCAGAGACCCAATTAAACAAAGCTTAGAAGAAGCTCTCATTAAACAATCAGGTCCCTTTCCCACTCGGGCGATGTTGATTTGCCTCCCGGCCAAGTTGGCTTGTACGTGTGTATGTGTGTACGTACGTTAAACTTCTTTCGCCCCGTACGTAACTAACTGTGCTAATACGTGTGTACGTTGAACTTCTTTCGCACCCTACGTAGCCACCCGTGCTAATACATATTTAAGTCGAACTCCTTTCGCACCGTACGTAGCCGGCCATGCTAATACGTACGTATGCGCTGAAACTCCTTTCGCCCGTACGTAGCCGGCCATGCTAATACGTACGTATGCGCTGAAACTCCTTTCGCACCATACGTATCCGACCATGCTAATACGCACGTATGCACGCTGAAACTCCTTTCGCACCGTGCGTAGCCGGCCATGCTAATACGTATGTATGCGCGCTGAAACTCCTTTCGCACCGTACGTATCCGCCCATGCTAATACGTTCGTATGCACGCTGAAACTCCTTTCGCACCGTACGTATCCGACCATGCTAATACGCACGTATGCACGCTGAAACTCCTTTCGCCCCGTGCGTAGCAAACCGCGCTAATTGGAGGAGGATTAGCCGATGGCGCGCTCGCTTGCTTAACCCAGGGGCACGGCAAACATAGAATAACAAGGCGAGCCATTTTAGTTTTTCGAATTGGATATTTCAAGAGCCGGCGACGCGCCTGGTGCATACGAGACGGCGGTTCTCGTCAAATAACTTCACGAAGAAGTTCCGCAAAGAGCCCGCTGGTTTGCCGAGGCCCCTGGCCCAACCGCTTCGTCAGTCCGTTTCGTGTTGACGCTCAGACTGATGTCTGTAGTTTAAATTTTTTTTATTTTTTTACCCCGGCCGTCACAAGTGATAGCCCGACGAAGTGGCTTATCATCATCAAGTGGACATTTATGGCTGCCAAATGCTCTTGAGCGCCCATCGATTTTAAATGTGGAGGGGGAAAAAACCATGCGACCGCGGGGAAAGAAAGAGGGGCACTCACTCCAAATATACAGCAGAAGGCGTCACAGGGTCGGGGTGGAACCCACGAACTCCTGTACACCAGGCGAGGTAGTTCACATCTCACCACGGGGCGAGAGCGAGACACGCCATCTCCAAATATACAGCAGCAGGCGTCGTCAGGGGTCGGGATGGAACCCACGACCTCCTCCACACCAGGCGAGGTAGTTAACATCTCCTAGCCACCGTGATGATGATGAGAGAGAGAGAGACACGCAAACTCCAAAAATACAGCAGCAGGCGTCGTCAGGGGTCGGGATGGAACCCACGACCTCCTGCATACCATGAGAAGGAGGTTAACATCTCCTAGCCACCGTGATAATGATGATGATGAGAAAGAGAGAGACACGCAAACTCCAAAAATACAGCAACAGGCGTCAGGGTTCAGCATCGAACCCACGACGTCTGCGCACCAGGCGAGGTAGTCAACATCTCGGACACCGCTGCGCCCACGACCTTCGCTCTCAACAACACTGCCCTCTCTCCGTCTTCCCTCACCTCCCCCTACCTCCCTCCCTGCCCCCCACCCCACCCACCGATGCCCACCCCGGCTCCCCCTGTACAGAGGAGCAGGTGCCTGCTGGCTTCCCGCGCATCGACATGGCACCGCAGCTCAAGGTGGTGGAGCGCACGCGCACCGTCACCATGCTGTGCGCCGCCAGCGGCAACCCGGAGCCCGCGGTCACGTGGTACAAGGACTACCTGCCCCTCGACGTGGCGGCCAGCGACGGGCGCATCCGCCTGCTACCCGCCGGTGAGGCCTTCACGTGCTCACGCGCGAAGACAGCAATCCCCCCCACACCAAAGACAAAGATCCCACCACCACCACCCCCGTATAGCCTCAACAGACTGTTGGGGCAAGTGGCGTTAGCGAGTAGCACCTACGAACTCTGCAGCGACAACAACAACAAAATCCGCCGTTCGCCTCTAAGCGGCGGGGGGCGTCGCCAAGACGCTTGTGCCAGGCCAGGCCTACAAGCGCAGACAAACGCACGGATGAACACACGGACGAACGCACACAACCACACACAACCACACACGAACACAAGAAGACGAAGATCCCCCCCGTATAGCCTCTAACAGACTGTGGGGGCAAGTGCTGTTAGCGAGCACCTATGAAGGCCGGCACGGCAAACGAGGGGGCGGGTGGCCGACACCACGCCCGGCCTGCCGTTGTCTCCCCAGTGGCGATGTTTACACATCGCACCAGGTACTCATTTGAGGCTGAGTCGACCTAGGGGAGGCCCAGGGCCGGTTCTGATAATCGTCACTGGTGTTGTTGGCCGTGAGCGGGAATCGAACTCAGGCCGCCGGGTTCGCACACGCGCACACACGCACACACGCACACACGCGCATCAACTAAACAGAGCTATTTTTATTTTAGCGGCCAAGGCCCACTGAGCTATCGAGCTCTTTTCTCAGAAGCATGCCTGGCTGTCACAAATGATAGCGCAACGAAGTGGCTTGTCGTCATAATCAGCACGTGGAAATGTATAGCAGCCAAATACAGTAAATTGCACGCCGATTTAACCTTGACTCGAAGCTTTCGTGACTGCAGGAATTCGTATTCTTTGGGTCTTTCGGTAAAGTCACGTGGATAGGTTCTAAGAAAATAACAAAAAAACTACGACGTTTCGATCGCAAAACAAGCGTTCGTCATCAGGAAAAGGGGGTTAGCCTCTAAAGGCAAACTGTTTATAGAGGTTTAAAATGGGCGTAGCCCAAGTGTCAGCAGCATGGGCAGGGCAGCTGATGTTAATGTGAGTGGTGGGCGGGGCAGCTGATGTTAATGTGAGTGGCGGGCGGGGCAGCTGATGTTAATGTGAGTGGTGGGCGGGGCAGCTGATGTTAATGTGAGTGGTGGGCGGGGCAGCTGATGTTAATGTGAGTGGCGGGCGGGGCAGCTGATGTTAATGTGAGTGGCGGGCAGGGCAGCTGATGTTAATGTGAGTGGTGGGCGGGGCAGCTGATGTTAATGTGAGTGGTGGGCGGGGCAGCTGATGTTAATGTGAGTGGCGGGTGGGGCAGCTGATGTTAATGTGAGTGGCGGGCGGGGCAGCTGATGTTAATGTGAGTGGCGGGCGGGGCAGCTCATGTTAATGTGAGTGGTGGCGGGGCAGCTGATGTTAATGTGAGTGGTGGCGGGGCAGCTGATGTTAATGTGAGTGGTGGCGGGGCAGCTGATGTTAATGTGAGTGGTGGGTGGGGCAGCTGATGTTAATGTGAGTGGTGGCGGGGCAGCTGATGTTAATGTGAGTGGCGGGCGGGGCAGCCGATGTTAATGTGAGTGGTGGGCGGGGCAGCTGATGTTAATGTGAGTGGTGGGTGGGGCAGCTGATGTTAATGTGAGTGGTGGGTGGGGCAGCTGATGTTAATGTGAGTGGTGGGCGGGGCAGCCGATGTTAATGTGAGTGGTGGGAGGGGCAGCTGATGTTAATGTGAGTGGTGGGAGGGGCAGCTGATGTCAATGTGAGTGGTGGACGGGGCAGCTGATGTTAATGTGAGTGGTGGGCGGGGCAGCTGGTGTTAATGTGAGTGGCGGGCAGGGCAGCTGATGTTAATGTGAGTGGTGGGCGGGGCAGCTGATGTTAATGTGAGTGGTGGGCGGGGGCAGCTGATGTTAATGTGAGTGGCGGGCGGGGCAGCTGATGTTAATGTGAGTGGCGGGCAGGGCAGCTGATGTTAATGTGAGTGGTGGGTGGGGCAGCTGATGTTAATGTGAGTGGTGGGCGGGGGCAGCTGATGTTAATGTGAGTGGTGGGCGGGGGCAGCTGATGTTAATGTGAGTGGTGGGCGGGGCAGCTGATGTTAATGTGAGTGGCGGGCGGGGCAGCTGATGTTAATGTGAGTGGTGGGCAGGGCAGCTGATGTTAATGTGAGTGGCGGGCAGGGCAGCTGATGTTAATGTGAGTGGCGGGCGGGGCAGCTGGTGTTAATGTGAGTGGTGGACGGGGCAGCTGATGTTAATGTGAGTGGCGGGCAGGGCAGCTGATGTTAATGTGAGTGGTGGGCGGGGCAGCTGATGTTAATGTGAGTGGTGGGAGGGGCAGCTGACGTTAATGTGAGTGGTGGGCGGGGCAGCTGATGTTAATGTGAGTGGTGGGTGGGGCAGCTGATGTTAATGCGAGTGGTGGGCGGGGCAGCTGATGTTAATGTGAGTGGTGGGAGGGGCAGCTGATGTCAATGTGAGTGGTGGACAGGGCAGCTGATGTTAATGTGAGTGGCGGGCGGGGCAGCTGACGTTAATGTGAGTGGTGGGCGGGGCAGCTGGTGTTAATGTGAGTTGCGGGCGGGGCAGCTGATGTTAATGTGAGTGGTAGGCGGGGCAGCTGATGTTAATATGAGTGGTGGGCGGGGCAGTTGATGTTAATGTGAGTGGTGGGAGGGGCAGCTGAGGCTCGGTCTCATTAGCAGCAGTTGCACTTTAACAACTCTGGCACCCCCCCCCCCCCTTCTCAGCCAGTCTACATAACAAAGGCTCAGTCCTTTGTTATGTAGACTAGCCGTAGTCTCAAGCCGCACCAACCTTACCATCATAATAATAAAAAGGGGGCCTTTTTATTATTATGGAGAGAGAGAGAGACACAGGGAGAGACAGAGACACACACTGGGAGAGAGACACAGGGAGACAGAGACACACACTGGGAGAGAGACACAGGGAGACAGAGACACACACTGGGAGAGAGACACAGGGAGACAGAGACACACACTGGGAGAGAGACACAGGGAGACAGAGACACACACTGGGTGAGAGACACAGGGAGACAGAGACACACATTGGGAGAGAGACACAGGGAGACAGAGACACACACTGGGTGAGAGACACAGGGAGACAGAGACACACACTGGGAGAGAGACACAGGGAGACAGAGACACACACTGGGAGAGAGACACAGGGAGACAGAGACACACACTGGGAGAGAGACACAGGGAGACAGAGACACACACTGGGAGAGAGACACAGGGAGACAGAGACACACACTGGGAGAGAGACACAGGGAGACAGAGACACACACTGGGAGAGAGACACAGGGAGACAGAGACACACACTGGGAGAGAGACACAGGGAGACAGAGACACACACTGGGTGAGAGACACAGGGAGACAGAGACACACACTGGGTGAGAGACACAGGGAGACAGAGACACACACTGGGAGAGAGAGACACAGGGAGACAGAGACACAAACTGGGAGAGAGAGACACAGGGAGACAGAGACACACACTGGGTGAGAGACACAGGGAGACAGAGACACACACTGGGAGAGAGACACAGGGAGACAGAGACACACACTGGGTGAGAGACACAGGGAGACAGAGACACACACTGGGAGAGAGACACAGGGAGACAGAGACACACACTGGGAGAGAGACACAGGGAGACAGACACACACTGGGTGAGAGACACAGGGAGACAGAGACACACACTGGGAGAGAGAGACACAGGGAGACAGAGACACACACTGGGAGAGAGACACAGGGAGACAGAGACACACACTGGGTGAGAGACACAGGGAGACACACCCCCTCAACCAGTATATATATACGGGGTAGTATTTCTTGGAATCTCTCATTTACTTGATACAGCAAGCGTGCTGTGACGGTTCCACCTGAACACGGAAACTTGTGTTGCCTCCGAAACGTCGTGATTTTTTTATTTTACTTTTATTAATTTTAATTTTTTTACCTACGTGACTTTACCGAAAAAACCTAGGAATATAAAAATTAGCATGTTAATGTAAGATCGGTGAGCGGCCTCCACGGCGAGCGCGCTGAGGTGGCTATGTTAATGTGAGAGATTAGCGTGTTAATGTGAGAAATTAGCGTGTTAATGTGAGAGATTAGCAGGTTAATGGCAGATCGCAGAGCCGCAACCTCTAGGTCGGCGCGCGAAGGTGGTCGTGTAAGTGTGAGTAATGTAACCTGTTAATGTAAAATCAGAGAGCCGAAAATAACAACTAACATCGCAAGGTGGTAGGATGCGAACATCGCAGCCAGTTGTGACTTAAACTGGTTGATAACGTGCTTTCAGTGATTGCTGAGTTTGTACCCATCTTCTCGGTTGAAATTGTGTCTGTATATATGGATGGCTTCACGAACAAATCTTTGTTGATAGCCAGTGGGTTTGCAAAGTCCCTTCGTCTTAGAGAAATTAATTTTGTGTGAGCACACCGCATTTAAACAATGATCAGCCACGGCCGAGGTATTGGTCCTACCGTGTTTCAGATCCGCCTTGCGTTCACGAACACGGTCCGAGACATGTCGCTTAGTTTCCCCAATATAACTACTGCCGCAGACACAGCTTAGTTTGTAGACGCCGGGGTATTGCAAGTCAGGGATCACATCCTTTACAGATGGGATCAGATCACAGATTTGATGTACCGTGTTAAATCGAATCTGGATCTTGTGTTTGCTCATGATTTTGGAAATATTTTTGGTAACCCCTGCTATGAGAGGGAAGGGGAGCAGAGTGAGATGAGAGGGGAGAGGTAGGAGAGTGCGTGGAAGGGGAGTGGAGTGAGATGAGAGGGGAGAGGCAGGAGAGTGCGTGGAGGGGGGCAGAGTGAGATGAGAGGGGAGAGGTAGGAGAGTGCGTGGAGGGGAGTGGAGTGAGATGAGAGGGGAGAGGTAGGAGAGTGCGTGGAGGGGAGTGGAGTGAGATGAGAGGGGAGAGGCAGGAGAGTGCGTGGAGGGGGGCAGAGTGAGATGAGAGGGGAGAGGCAGGAGAGTGCGTGGAGGGGAGTGGAGTGAGATGAGAGGGGAGAGGCAGGAGAGTGCGTGGAGGGGAGTAGAGTGAGATGAGAGGGGAGTGGAGTGAGATGAGAGGGGAGTGGAGTGAGATGAGAGGGGAGAGGTAGGAGAGTGCGTGGAGGGGAGTGGAGTGAGATGAGAGGGGAGTGGAGTGAGATGAGAGGGGAGGGGCAGGAGAGTGCGTGGAGGGGAGTGGAGTGAGATGAGAGGGGAGTGGAGTGAGATGAGAGGGGAGTGGAGTGAGATGAGAGGGGAGGGGCAGGAGAGTGCGTGGAGGGGAGTGGAGTGAGATGAGAGGGGAGTGGAGTGAGATGAGAGGGGAGAGGTAGGAGAGTGCGTGGAGGGGAGCAGTGGCGATGTTTACACTCCGCACCCGGTGCTCATTTGAGGCTGAGCCGACCTAGGGGAGGCCCACGACCGGTTCTGATAATCGTCACTGGGTGTTGGCCGTGAGCGGGAATTCAACCCGTGTCGCCGGGTTCGTAGCGCAGCGTAGCGCTAACCGCTACCACTACCGCTCCCCGCGACTACTCACCTACCTACTCACATGCACACACACCTAATCACACACCGACTCACATCAATACAACACACACACAGAGAGAGAAACTCGATCCATCGATTTAAAACCTTCACCCGTTCAGAGCCCTTACAACAGCCACGATCGATGCGGCAGAAGTAAACGCGTTACAATCAGCATCCGTTTTTTTGTTCGGGGTTGAGGGGGGGGGACACGCGGGGGGGGGGGGGGCGTTGAAGAAAACGACAGCGTCGTGAAGTCTACGGCGGGCAAACTCCCTGTCCCTCGCGGCAAGAAGGGCCTGGGTTTGATACCCGCCTGGGTGGAATTTCCGGGTGTCTATTGCGCGTCTGGAGTTTGGCAACGTTCTCTCTACCCCCCTGCCTCCCCCCAATTTTTCTGCGTAAGTTTTCCTCCGTGTTCACTCATAGCCGCGGTGGCTAGGAGATGTTGACTACCTCGCCTGGTGTACAGGAGGTCGTGGGTTCGATCCCGACCGTTATGCCTGCTGCTGTATATTTGGAGTTTGCGTGTCTCTCTCTCTCATCATCATCACGGTGGCTAGGAGATGTTGACTACCTCGCCTGGTGTACAGGAGGTCGTGGGTTCGATCCCGACCCCGTGACGCCTGCTGCTGTATATTTGGAGTTTGCGTGTCTCTCTCTCTCATCATCATCACGGTAGATAGGAGATGTTGACTACCTCGTGTGGTATACAGGAGGTCGTGGGTTCGATCCCGACCCCGTGACGCCTGCTGCTGTATATTTGGAGTTTGCGTGTCTCTCTCTCTCTCATCATCATCACGGTGGCTAGGAGATGTTAACTACATTGCCTGGTATACAGGCAAGGTAGTGTCTCTCTCTCTGTGGGCGCGTGGATTTTTCTCCGGGGTTCTCCGGTTTTCCCCTCCACATTTAGAATCGACGTCACCTGTGGCCTCCTCCTCTAGGTCAGCTCAGCCTCAAACGGGTACCTCGGTGGGAGGTGTAAAACATCGTCACTTTGTAGACAGAGGCGGGTGGGCGGGCAGGCGGGCGTGATGTACGTACTTGTGCCGAACTTTCACACCATACGCAACCAACCCGTGCCAAATCGGGGGTACGATGTCCAACCAACCCACCCACCCACCCCTCCTCCCCCACTTCGTGTGCCGTGCCGGCCTTCACAAGGTGCTGCTGCTAACAGCACTCGCTGTTAGCCTCCTAAAAGCTACACGGTTTGGGGGGGAGGGGGGCGTCTTTATCTTTGATGGTAATGGCGGCGGTGATGATTACGGGATAGAGAGATTTGGATGTAGGGATGTGGAGCGTTCGAAGGTTAAATAACGTCGTTCGGTCGGTGAGTTGCATGAAAACTCACAAGGGGGCTGGCGACATTAAACATTAAACAAAAAATCCTCGTGGGGTCCGTGTGTGGCGACGGAGTCCTAGGCGAGCCAAGCGTGCCGAGCAGATGGAACAGCGCAGATAGAGGATTAAAGAGGCTGCTGCCGCTGCTGCTACTGCCGCTGCTGCTGCTGCCGCTGCTACTGCCGCTGCCGCTTGCCGAACGCAGCAGGGGTGTACGAGCCGCGTCCAAGCCGTCGAACACAGGGAGAGATGTACGCTAGATCGCAGGACGCGTTGTGCATTCTGAGCACAGGACGGATATGTTGAGGCTTGCAGGACTTGTTTTAAGCGTAGGCGACACTCGTTATAGAATGTGAACGTACGGACAGATGCACGTTAGATCATGTGACTTGGGGGGGGGGGGGGGGGGGGATAAGCCACATATTTCACACGCGTGTGGAACATAGGGGATGGCACATTAAACAATTCGGGACGTGTTTGAAGCATATAATGACCGCTGTTTAATGCGACACACGCGGGAAAAGTTGTAGAGTAAAACGTGGGGGGGGGGGGGGGGGGGGGGGTGGAATACGTTGAAAAATAAAAAAAATCCGTGCTCGACACGGGAAAGGGGACGGCCACGGTGGAGATGGAGCGACGGAATGAGCTATAATCTCACCTTAAATTTCCGCGTAGCGCTTTAACCAAGGCATCGTCGCCACTGGGGAGACAAAGGCGGCCGGGCAGGCGGGTGTGGTGCTGGCCACCGAGGCCCACAGCTTACAGCACTTGCCCCAACAGTCTGTTAAGGCTACACGGGGGATTCATCTTCTTGGTTCTTTCGGTAAAGTCACGTAGAAGGGAAATAATAAAATAATAATAATAAAACATAGTAAAATAATTCTCACGACGTTTCGGCCACAACGCAAGCAGCCGTCCTCAGGTGAAGAACAGGTCGGTCTCATTCAGACGCTGTCTTTCCGACAGACCTGTTCTTCACCTGAGGACGGCTGCTTGCGTTGTGGCCGAAACGTCGTGAGAATTGTATTTTAATTATGTTTTATTATTATTATTTTATTATTTCCCTTCTACGTGACTTTACCGAAAGAATAAAGATGAATTGTATTTCATTATGTTTTATTTTTATTATTTTATTTCTTCCCTTCTACGTGACTTTACCGAAAGAACCAAGAAGATGAATCCCTGCAGTCACGAAAGCTTTAAATCGAAATTTACACGGGAATCTTTGTCTTTTGCGTGCGTGCGTGGAAAGCGGTGGTGGTGGTTAGCGAACCACGCTACGAACCCGGCCACCTGAGTTCGATTCCCGCTCACCGCGGACCAACACCGACGTCGATGACGGTGATCAGAAACCGGTCCTGGACCGTCTCGTAGGTCGACTCAGCCGTAAAAAATTGAGTACCTGGAGCGGCGGGTTTATAGACGACATCTGCACTCAGCCTTAGTGCGCGCTCGCTGACGACCCTTGCCCCGTCAGCCTACGTGGGCTACGCGGGGGATCTGCGTCTTTGTTTGTGTAATTATAACGGAGGGGTTTTTTCGGGGGGGGTTTAGATCGCACCACCCGGACAACATCCAATTTAGTCACGGGGGTTCGTCATCCGCAACAATTACAAGCCTCGTTCGCTCGCGTTCCTAATTAGGTTACTTATTGCAATCGTACTAATTAATCTAATTTATTAAAATTATTACCATCAATCTAATCAGATTAATTCTTACAATTGTGGTAATTAATCTAATTATTGCAATTGTACTTACTAATTAAGCTGATTGTCAGCACAATTACAATTATTGTAATTATAATTACAACAATTTAATTTACATTGAAATAATGGATAGTAATAATGAATGAATTAATTAAGCATTCAATTATAATTCATTAATATTTTTTGCAATTACAATTGCAATCATTACAATTGTAACAATGAATCTAATTAAGAACGCAGCGAATGACGCTTTTGAGTAGCAAGTGAGAGACATTGTAACAACTACGATTACAATAGCGGGTTTACTCTCCAACACACCACCGGTGTGATGCTGTACTCGTAACGAACTGGGCCACGTTCTGTGGACGTCACACAACCCTCACTAATTGGCTGTGACGGGTGGTGGTGGTGGTGGTGGCGGGTCTAACGGCACAACGTTCATATTCACGCGGTCTACACCCGAAATAAACCTCTGGTGGATAATACTGGGCGCGAAAGCCTCCTCCTCCTTCTCCGTGTTCAAGTTGTAATCTTTTGTTTCGTGCGTGACGCCGGGATTTCAATTGACATCTTCATCCATAAATTTCGATTTAAAGCTTTCGTGACTGCAGGGATTCATCTTCTTGGTTCTTTCGGTAAAGTCACGTAGAAGGGAAGTAATAAAATAATAAAAATAAAACATAAAATAATTCTCACGACGTTTCGGCCACAACGCAAGCAGCCGTCCTCAGGTGAAGACCAGGTCTGTCGGGGAGACAGCGTCTGAATGACAGACCTGGTCTTCACCTGAGGACGGCTGCTTGCGTTGTGGCCGAAACGTCGTGAGAATTATTTATTATGTTTTATTTTTATTAGTTTATTACTTCCCTTCTACGTGACTTTACCGAAAGAACCAAGAAGATCTTCATCCATAATAGAGGGGTTTTTTTTTATTGGGTTAGATCGCGTAAATGTATAAATGTGTCGTTAAAACCTGCCACCACTCAACACAGCCAACTAGCACTAGTGTATAGTAGTGTAGTGTATAGTGTAGTGTATAGTAGTGTATTGTATAGTGCAGTGTATTGTGTATAGTAGTGTAATGTATAGTAGTGTAGTGTATAGTAGTGTAGTGTATAGTGCAGTGTATAGTAGTGTAGTGTATAGTAGTGTAATGTGTAGTGTATAGTAGTGTAGTGTATTGTGTATAGTAGTGTAGTGTATAGTGTAGTGTATTGTGTATAGTAGTGTAGTGTATTGTGTATAGTAATGTAGTGTATAGTGTATAGTAGTGTATAGTGTAGTGTATAGTGTAGTGTATAGTATAGTGTATAGTAGTGTAGTGTGTAGTGTATAGTAGTGTAGTGTATAGTGTAGTGTATAGTGTAGTATACTCGTACAACACACCGGTGTGTTCGAGAGCCAAGCCACAACATTTACAATCTGAGCACGACGTTTCAGCCAGTAATTACAACCAGCTTCATCAGGCGACAGCCAAATTTGTGGAGAAGTCTCCACCTGTTTCGTTCCTTATATAGATTCGTAGATGCGGTGACCACACTTCTGCGCTCTTGCGTTAAGTGGGGCCGGGGGGTGATTAATGAGTAAACGTACATTATATCGGTCGCGAAAGGCTACCTCTTAAACTGACATCTTCATACCTGACAATTAGCACTCATTCCGATGAAAGTTTTAAAACATTTTGTTGTTTGCTAAAACTGTTAGCGGCCGTGCGAACAGATGAAAAAAAACACGTCAAAATTAAGGCGCTGTTCCCACGGCAGTCAGAGCGAAAATAAATATTGGTTTAGAATTTTCTTTTATTTCCCTCTTATTTAATTTTTGTTCAAAGTTTGCTCTATTCATTTCAATTAAAGTCCGGGTAATTTATAGATTTCGACTAAGTTGACGCTGAATATTAACAAGCGAAACAACCCACCCCCCTCCCCGCCCGCTCTCTCCCTACGCCCGTTGCATGCGTATTGTTGTGCTAATCCACTGTGCTTTTGTAACAATAATTTTAATATTCTTGGTTCTTTCGGTAAAGTCACGTAGAAGGGAAATAATAAAATAATAGAAATATAAAACAAAATTTTCTTGCCGTGGATTTCACACCTGATGACGATTGCTTGCGTTGCAGTCGAAACGTCGTGAGAATTTTTATTGTTTTATATTTTTATTATTTTATTATTTCCCTTCTACGTGACTTTACCGAATGAACCAAGAATATGAATCCCTGCAGTCACGAAAGCTTTAAATCAGTAATTTTTAATGCCTCAACGGGGCTTTGCCTGGTAGGATGTGGATCGCTTAGTGTTGTATTTGTTTGTGTTTGGACGATTTGTTTACCGTTCGTGTACTACGAACTCCTATCGTGTTTGTTGTTGAAACCTTCTTACCCAGTTCCCTCGAATGGACACGTGTGTTAAAAAGAGCTTTATAGCTCCTAGGATTCCTCCTGCAGTAGAAAAACAGTATTCTGATTCTGTTCACGTGCGTTCCACTTTACTCCGTGGGGTCACGGTGGAAATGTTGACAATCACCCCGTGACCCGTGTTCAATTCCTGGTCAATCCACGGTGGCTAGGAGATGTTGACTACCTCGCCTGGTGTACAGGAGGTCGTGGGTTCGATCCCGACCCTGACGATGCCTGCTGCTGTATATTTGGAGTTTTTGTGTCTCTCTCATCATCATCACGGTGGCTGGGAGATGTTGACTACCTCGCCTGGTGTACAGGAGGTCGTGGGTTCGATCCCGACCCTGACGATGCCTGCTGCTGTGTATTTGGAGTTTGCGTGTCTCTCTCATCATCATCACGGTGGCTGGGAGATGTTGACTACCTCGCCTGGTGTACAGGAGGTCGTGGGTTCGATCCCGACCCTGACGATGCCTGCTGCTGTGTATTTGGAGTTTGCGTGTCTCTCTCATCATCATCACGGTGGCTGGGAGATGTTGACTACCTCGCCTGGTGTACAGGAGGTCGTGGGTTCGATCCCGACCCTGACGATGCCTGCTGCTGTATATTTGGAGTTTGCGTGTCTCTCTCATCATCATCACAGTGGCTGGGAGATGTTGACTACCTCGCCTGGTGTACAGGAGGTCGTGGGTTCGATCCCGACCCTGACGATGCCTGCTGCTGTGTATTTGGAGTTTGCGTGTCTCTCTCATCATCATCACGGTGGCTGGGAGATGTTGACTACCTCGCCTGGTGTACAGGAGGTCGTGGGTTCAATCCCGACCCTGACGATGCCTGCTGCTGTATACCGTGATCCCTCGTTTATCGCGGTTAATGGGGACCGGAACCCCTCGCGATAGGTGAAAATCCGCGAAGTAGGATTGGCCCCCTAGGAATTTCCGTATATGTGTGTGTGGGTACCAGAATGTTTAAAATATGTATATTTATACTTTATATATATATTTTACTTAAATCTATTTAATTATAAAACCTTAATATTATACATTCACTCTCTCTCTCTCATACGATACGTATTATGGTGTTCTACACTCACCAATGACAGTAGTATCTTGAGACTTGACTCCAGTAATGACGACGACGACGATGATGACAATGACGATGACAATGACGATGACAATGACGACGATGACAGACCTGTGCAGTTCGATTAATGTGATGATGAATGATGATGATGATGGTTTTACTGCACAGGTATAATGAGGCCTTTAAATCAGTTCGAAAAATCCACGATGCACTGAGGCCGCGAAACTTGAACGGCGAAGTGGCGAGGGATTACTGTATTCTGATTCTGTTCACGTGCGTTCCGCTTTACTTGGTTGGGTCACGATGGAATTGTTGACAATCACCCCGTGACCCGTGTTCAATTCCTGGTCACACTCATCAATCATCGCCAGCCATGATCAAACCACGGTGGCTAGGAGATGTTAACTACCTCGCCTGGTGTACAGGAGGGTCGTGGGTTTGATCCCGACCCTGACGATGCCTGCTGCTGTATATTTGGAGTTTGCGTGTCTCTCTCTCTGTCATCATCATCAGGGTGGCTAGGAGATGTTAACTACCTTCCCTGGTGTACGTGAGTTCGATTCCGACCCTGACAATGTCTGTATATTTGGTGTTTGCGGTCTCTCTCTCTCTCTCTCTCCACGTGGTCGCGTTGATTTTTCTCCGGGTCCTCCGGTTTTTCCCCGCCACGTTTAAAATCAACGTCACGGCGTTGAGTCTTTGACTTCTGCTATGAATGCCCACGCGATGATGGTGATGATGATAATCCCACTTTCGTTGAGCTATCATATGTGATAGCCAGGTACGCATCTGAAAAAGAGCCATATATCTTCTTGGTTCTTTCGGTAAAGTCACGTAGAAGGAAAATAATAAAATAAAAAAATTAAACATAATTAAATATTTCTCACGACGTTTCGGCCACAACGCAAGCAGCCGTCCTCAGGTGGAGAACAGGTCTGTCGAGAGGACAGAGTCTGAATGACAGACCTGTTCTCCACCTGAGGACGGCTGCTTGCGTTGTGGACGAAACGTCGTGAGAATTATTCTATGATGTTTTATTTTTATGATTTTATTATTTTCCTTCTACGTGACTTTACCGAAAGAACCAACAAGATGAATCCCTGCAGTCACGAAAGCTTTACATCGAAATAAGAGCCATATCGTTCAGTGTGGCACTTACCTGATATAATAAAATAAAATGAATATAGAAAGCACTTGCCCCAACAGCCTAAAAAAAAAAATTGCTGCGGTTTTCCCACCTGATGATGATTGCTTGTGTTGCGATCGAAACGTCGTGATTTTATTTATTTTATTTTATACCTACGTGACTTTACCGAAATCTAGATTTGTATTTGTATAATAGTTTAGAGTCTTCCCCAAGCCGCCACCATCACCACCTCCTCCCCTCCTCCTCCGAGCGGTTCCTGCCACGCAATGTCGCACGTGGCCTCCGTAGGCAAAACAGAATGTCTTCTTGGTTCTTTCGGTAAAGTCACGTAGAATGGAAATAATAAAATACAAATAAAACTGAATAAAATAATTCTCACGACGTTTCGGCCACAACACAAGCAGCCGTCCTCAGGTGAAGAACAGGTCTGAAGAACCAAGAAGATGAATCCCTGCAGTCACGAAAGCTTTAAATCGAAAAAAACAAACAGAATGTGTGAACCCCGGGGGGCCTGGCACCACACTCGCAGGTCAGCTCGGCCTAACCCAGCCCTCCCACCCCGAGAAGGTCACCTCAACCCAAAATGTCGACCTGCTGTGGACACCTTGAACGCCGGCAATCCGCGGAAGCCGGACAACGCGGCGTTCATCAAGAGTGAGAATCTGTTTTGGTTATCCCGAAGGAATCCGATGAGATAAGAAGCTAAAAAGAAATGTTACTTGACAACAGATCTTCCGTTTAAAAGCGTGGTCCGTTGTGTCCACCCCCCACCCCTTAATAGGTGTACATTGGCAGCACTTGCCACAACAGTCTATTAAGGCTATACGGGGGGATCTTTGTCTTTGTGCATTTGTGTACACTGCTCGTGAACAGCACTTGCCCTAACAGCCTATTGAAGGCTATAACAGGGGGGGATCTTTGTTTGT
This sequence comes from Lethenteron reissneri, assembly GCF_015708825.2. Lineage (NCBI taxonomy): Eukaryota > Metazoa > Chordata > Hyperoartia > Petromyzontiformes > Petromyzontidae > Lethenteron > Lethenteron reissneri. The sequence continues at coordinate 12,980,206 of NC_083842.1, read as the reverse complement.
GTCTTTGTGTACGCGTCGCGAGGGGTGGCGGTGGCGAGCACACTGCACCATGAGCCCGGCGACCCGAGTTCGATTCCCAATATCAGTGACGATTATCTGAACCGGCCCTGGGCCTCCCCTAGGTCGACTCAGCCTCAAGTGAGATAACCTGGGTTGCTGGTGCGTAGTTAAACGTCGCCACTGGGGAGACAGAGGCGGTCCGGGCGTGGTGCCAGCCACCCCCTCGTGTGCCACAGCGCCGGCCTTCATAGGCAGCGCTGCTAACTTGGCAAACAGCGCTTGGCTCCCCCCCCACTCACCTGTCTGTTAAAGGCTAACGGGGGGGGGGGGGTATCTTTGTCGTTGTGTGTGCAGGTGGACTGCAGATCGAGAAGAGCCGTGACCTCGACCAGGGCAAGTACGAATGCGTGGCCTCCAACAGCCTGGGCACCGTTTACTCAACACCGGCCAACCTGTACGTCAGAGGTAAGGCAGTCGCGAACGCACCCACGCATGCACGCACGCACACGCACACACGCACCCACACGCGCACACGCACGCACACACGCACGCACGCACACACACACGCACGCACACACGCATCCACCCACGCACACACGCACGCACCCACACACGCATCCACCCACGCACACACGCACGCACCCACACACGCATCCACCCACGCACGCACCCACGCACACACACACGGACCCACACACCCACGCACACACACACACGCATCCACCCACGCACTCACGCACGCACACACGCACACAACAACAACAACAAACACAAGCGCCATTCGCCACCAAGTGGCGGTTGGTGTCACCACGGCGCCTGTGCCAGGCTCAGGTGCACTTTGAACGCCCACCGCTGGCAGGAGGTCACGGGGCAGACCCAGCAGGTGCCACGGGTTGACCGACTGAGATGACTGGGAAGATGCACCCAGCTGTACCCCCCCCCCCCAACTACACGCACGCACACACACGCACACGCACGCACACACGCACACACGCACACACACACACGCACGCACACATACGTACACGCACGCACACACACATACGCACACATACACACACGCACGCACACATACGAACATGCACGCACGCACACACGCACGCACACATACGCACACACACATACGCACACACACATATACGCACGCACGAAAGGGTACAGACACGCGGCGCCATGCGCGGCGGTCACTCTTGGTGACGCACGACCCACGTGACCGTCCTTGTGACGTAGACGTGTAGCCCCGCCCAGTCTCAAGGCTCCGTGCTTTTTGTTTTGTTACCTAGGGTGGCGATGCCCCGGCTTACCCCGGGACGTTTTCGGCGACTTCCCGATCGTTGAGAGCGCACAGGAGCAAAGCGCTTTTGTCCATTTGTTTAGTTTCACGCGCGAACGGAATTTGTTACGAGCGGCCCCGGATTGGGCGTAAAAGCCGCGCGCGTCAATGATGAGCAAAAAAATGCGCCCGGCAAAACGACACTTAACGACTAGGATCTGGCCCGCAAGGTTCCGCGCGTGCAGGAAGACCTTCTTGTGGGGAGATGAACGAAATGACGTGCAAAATAACGTTTCATATTCTTTGGTTCTTTCGGTAAAGTCACGTAGATAGAAAATAAGAAAATAATAATATAAAGATTTAAAATAATAAAAACTCACGACGTTTCGGTCGCAACACAAGCGGTCGTGGTCAGGCGGAGAGAAAAAAAATCGTTCGCGTCTAGACGCCGCGATAAAAAACGACGTACGTCCGTTGAACTTCTTTCACACTGCACGTAGCTAACCGTGCTAATCGGAGGTACGCGGGCGGGCGGGGGGGGGGGTAAGCCTGAAGAATCGCGCTCCCGTGGCACAGAGCACCCGGCAGAGGCTGAGAATCGGAATCTTTGTGTATCCTGGAGGTAGGAAGAATCTGATGGACCCTTCACCCACCGCACCCACCCACCACACCCACCCACTCAAACCACACTCACCCAAGCCACCCACCCAAGCCACCCACCACACCCACCCAACCCACCCACCCACCGCACCCACCACACCCACCCACCCACTCAAACCACACCCACCCACCACACCCACCCAAGCCACCCACCACACCCACCCAACCCACCCACCCACCGCACCCACCACACCCACCCACCCACTCAAACCACACCCACCCACTCAAACCACACCCACCCAACCCACCTACCCAACCCACCCACCCACCACACCCACCCAACCCACCCACCCAACCCACCACCCACCCAACCCACCCACCCAACCCACCCACCCACCACACCCACCCAACCCACCCACCACACCCACCCAACCCACCACACCCACCCAACCCACCCACTGCACCCACCCACCCAACCCACCCACCGCACCCACCCACCCACCAACCCACCCACCCACCCACCCACCACACCCACCCAACCCACCCACCGCACCCACCCACCGCACCCAACCCACCCACCCACCCACCACACCCCACCCAACCCACCCACCCAAGTCACCCACCCACCGCACCCAACCCACCCACCTACCCCACCCACCGACGGCAGCCTGACCGACGCGCTCACATCCCAAGACTGGCACGGAGCATTCACGCTCGCAGCACGGGGGGGGGGGGGGGGCGGCAGGGGGGGGCACGACGGTCGGGGGGGGGGGGCGGGCAGGCGGGTGGCGAGGGGGGCCGGTGGTGGCTTTGGTTGGGACAGGTTGAGAGTTGGAGGTGAGAAGACACCGCCTGTAGACACGACGACGACGACGATGGCGGTGATGATGATGATGAGCCCGCCCCCCTCCCTCCACCACCTCCTTTACACCCCCCGACCCCCGCGTCTCGACCCCACTCCCCCACCGCCACCACCGCCACCACCGCCGCCACCACCACCGCCGGCTTCCTCGTCGCGCCGACGACTTCTCGGCGTCACTTCGTCGTTTACGAGCCGGCACCTCGTCGGCACGGCCCCCCCACCCCCCACGCCCCCCACGCCCCCCACGCCCCCCCCACCGTAATATTTGTTGTTAACATAAAACGGAAACAGCTGCCACCTCTCGCCGTTTCACATCCTTTGGTGTTGCTTTAAAGCCGTCGGGAATAGACAAAAGACATAACCAGCGGGTGTCTGCCCACCCCCCCAACCCCCCAAAAAAAAATCATCCCCAAAACCAATAACGCCCGGCAGTGGGGGGGGGGGGGGGGCGCGTTGTGTCGGAACATTCGGTGGTGGTGGTGGTTGTGGTGGTGGTGGTGCAGGAGAGAGGAGGGCACGGTGGGGGGCACGGTGAGTGGCCCGCGGCACGGTGACCCGGACGGAGCGATGGAACATTTCTCGCGCCCGCTCCCTTCCACGTCCCACGCACCCCCCCCCCGCCCCCCACCACCATCACAGCCACGTCAGGCGGTAGTGGTGGTGGTGGTAATGGGGGGCCGAGGGGGGCAGGGGGGGCTGGTACGGCGGCAATTTAAAAGTGAACGCTTCGCCACCAATCGTCGCGCTACGACGCTGTTCGTGCCCCCCCTCCGTTCCGCCCCCCACCCCCTCCGCGCATGAATCAACGGCCGTGCCGTCCGTCTAATCGTGGCTTTGGCCGTGCGAGTCTTGGTGGTGCGCGCGTATATGTGTGTGCGCGTGCGCGTGTGCGTGCGTGTGCGTGTGTGTGCGTGCGCGAGTGTGCGTACATACGCGTGTGTGCGCGTGTGTGTGTATACGTACGTGCGTGTGTGTGCGCGTGTGTGTACGTGCGTGTGTGTGTGTACGTGCGCACGTGGTTGTCGTGTGTGTACGTGCGCACGTGCATGCGCGCGTGTGTCGTGTGTCCGCTTTCCCGTTGTGCGCGCAGCACTCCGCGGCTGTCCCCCCCCCCCCCCCCCCCCCAATCTCTACCGCCGTCTTCTCCGTCCCGTCGTGGTCTCTCTCTCTCTTGCCTCCTCGCGCGACGCTCACGGATGATGATCATGACGATGATGATGATGATGATTAATGGATGATGATGGCGATGATGATGATGATGGCGATGATGATGATGGCGTCGATTGCTTTGCCGTGAGTTGCCGTGGATACCCGGGCTGTTTTTACTCTCTGGTTCTGTTTTGTTGTTTTGGTTCTGTTTTGTTTCCGTTTGTTGTTGTTGTTTCTTTTCCCCTTTTCTTGCGTTGTTTCTCCGTTGGTTTTGTTTCGTTTCTGTGCTCTTTTTGTGCTTTTCCGTTGATTATCCTTGGTGTTCTTGAATGTGCCGCGTGCGTGTGTGTGTGTGTGCGCGTGCGTGCGCGCGTGCGTGCGTGCGTTTATTCCTCGGTTACTGTGTTCTGTGGGGTGTGATTCTACGTTCTCTTCTACGAAACTCTCACGCAGAGCTACGACCAGGTTGGTGTTCACCCTCTTTAACAAAAAAATTCTCTTATATTTCTTCTTCCTTCCTACTCCACTGGTTTTTGTTGTTTTTCTTCTTCTTCTGGTTGCGTGGCCTCTCCTCCCACTCTCCAATTGTTCTTTTTTGAATCTCAACAAACGAGCAAACAAGCAAACAACAACAAGAAAAACTCACGAACATTTTCACCTACCCGCCGCCCACCACCCCCCCCCCCTTCGCCCCCCCCCCCCCCACCAAAAACACCACCACCGTCTCGCCACTTTTCCCACCCCCCCCCCCCCCTCCAAGTCGCAGCAACCAAAAAATTTTGTTTTCAAACTTTTTTCTCAAAGTTCATTAAAGGAGAAACACCCCGATGTTTTGTTAGTGGCGTTAACGACTTTTCTAAAGTGTTAATTTTCTTTTTTTCTCCCTTCCCCCGTTAAGCGAGAGAGAGAGAGTTGAACCAAAAAAAAATCTTTGATTTACTTTTGCTAATCAAGACTGTCGAGTACATTAGCCACGCTCGGGAAACTCGTAATTGGTACACTTGTCACCTGGCCGCCTGTGACGCTTCCCTTTGACTCGTGCCTACTTATTTATTTTATGTGCGCGCACCAGTGTACGCACGTGTGCGCGCGTGCGCGTATATATACGTGCGGGGGGAGCGGTGGCGTTTCGGTTAGCGCGCTGCGCTGCGCTACGAAGCCCCCGGCTGCGACCCGAGTTCGATTCCCGCTCACGGCCAACACCACCGGTGACGATTATCTGAACCGGTCCTGGGCCTGACGTTCAATCGGCTCAGCCTCAATTGAGTAGCTGGTGTAGGTGTGTAGACATCGCCACTTGGGAGACAAAGGCGGCCGGGCGTGGTGCTGGCCACCCTCCCTCCTCGTGTGCGCCACCGTGCCGGCCTTCGTAGGTGCCGCTACCCGCCACGGATGGACCTTTGGCTTTCGTTGAGTGCGTGCGTGCGTGTGCGTGCGCGCGCGTATTTTTATATTTTTCTTTTTTTACGCGGGAGAGGTCGTTAGCGATAATTAGACCTATGCAGGTCGATGCGCCTCACCGCGTCCAATAATGAGAGCCTTCGGAACGCTCCTCTTTACGCGGCCCCTAATTGGGTAGTTTGGTGCTTCACGAACGCCCCCGTTGCCAGTTCCAAAGCGGCGTCAGAGCCAACAGAAAGCACGCGCGGCACGTACGTACCCACGTGCGACACGTGTATGTATCGTACGTGCGTGCGTGTGTGCTTTTACGTAGGCGTATGTACGTGTGCACACGTACGTGCACTTATGTACGTGTGTATTTACTTGTACGTTTGTATACATTTGTGTATGTACGCGAACGTGGGTACAAACACGTACGTATGCAAACGTGTGCGCACGTGTACGTGCGTATACACACGTACGTACACGTATGTGTGTGTACACGTATATACGTACATGTATATACACACACACACACACGGGACGGTAAGGCGCTGGGTTCAAAGCAAATATATATGATATAAACAATCGATTTAAAAGTAAACAAATTGTTTTTGAGTTTTACACGTGGGCTTTCACGACCAATATCATCAATATTCGAGGTTTTTGGGGTAGATCAGGAAGACTTCTCCACAAATCTGGCTGTCGCCTGATGAAGCTGGTTGTAATTACTGGCGAAACGTCGTGCTCAGTTTGTAAATGTTGTGGCTTGGCTCTCCAACACACCGGTGTGCTGTACTAGTATACTACACTATTCACTACACTATACACTACACTACTATACACAATACACTACACTACTATACACTACACTACTATACACTACACTATACACTACACTACTATACACTTCACTATACACTACACTATACACTACACTACTATACACAATACACCACACACTACACTACTATACACTACACTACTATACACTTCACTATACAATACACTATACACTACACTACTATACACTACACACTACACTATACACTACACCACACACTAGTGCTGTACCAGTGACGAATTGGCCACGTTCTGTTCACGCGACAACCCTCACTGGTTGGCTGTGTCGGGTGGTGGCGGGTTTTAACGACTCAACAATTTATACATTTACGCGATCTAACCCCAAGAACCTCTATTATGAATTGTTTTTATTTTCCGAGGTTAAGGCCTTGGCCACCGCAAAACGGTGGGCTCGAGGAAGCGGCTGCACGATGTTGCGTGTTCGCGGCGAGCGTCCTTCCGCGCCGTGCGTGGGCAACCGCGCTGATGGGAGACGTGGACATTCACGGCGGCCACAAACACATCGAAACGCACGTCGATTGCAATTGCGGAAGGGGGGAAGAGAAAAAATTAACCCGTAAAAACAAAGTTTTTCACTATAAATCCTTTATGTGCGTGGCGGCTAGAGTCCTCTCGTCCTCTGGCTTGAGATGGCTGCCACCTATGGGTCAGATGATTGTCTGCCAGCATTAAGCAATTGGTAATTAAATTTTTTTTAAATGTTTCCCTAAACAGTGTAAAATTTTTGACATTTTTTTTCACGAAAATTCATTGTCTCGCACAACGAGTCTGTGTGCAAAATGTCAGCTCGATTGGATCACGGACGGCTGCTTGCGTTGTGGCCGAAACGTCGTGAGAATTATTTTATTATGTTTTATTATTTTATTATTTTATTACTTCCCTTCTACGTGACTTTACCGAAAGAACCAAGAAGATGAATCCCTGCAGTCACGAAAGCTTTAAATCGAAAAAATTCGACGAAAATTTAGTTTTCTTTTTTAAAGAATGGCAAAGCTTGAAGCGAGGGCCTGGGCAAGCAAGCGTGTGGGGGGGCGGGGGGGGGGGAAGGGGGGGGCTCTCCCGGTGTTGTCTGTTGGAGGCCTACAGAGTTGACAGTCGTGCGGAACAACACAATTGCTTCCCACGGCCTTTCAAGTCCGTTCGCAGGTTGTGTTTTTTTTTTTTGAAGGTTTTAGAAAGGCCCCCCCCCCTTTTTTTTGTTCTCACGTTTCGTGTCTTCGCCGCAGTTACCGCTAATGAGTTTTGGGGGGGCGGGGGGTGAGGTGGGTGTAGGGGTGGGCGGTGGATTTTTGTTGCTTTCGCTTTTTGTTTTTCCTCCGAGCGTGAATTAGCGCAAGGCTCGCGACATCAGCTCGCGGACTCTTGTTGTCGGCAATAAATACTCGGCCGCCGGTTTAACGCCTCCGGCCCTATCCGTCCCGTCCGTCTCACCTGGCCCTGTCCGTCCGTCCGTCCCGTCCTGCGCGAACCGTGGTGGTAGCCGCCGCTGCATCCCCACCGCCGCTTCTCCCGCTGCTGCCGCCGCCGCCCGAGTGAAGTGAAGGCGGTCGGTCCGTGGAGGCCCAATACCCCGCGGGCGCTCGCTGCAGCTCACGGGTCGACATCGTTGGGGCGGCGGTGGGGTGGAGGGGGTTGTTGGATGGGTCGGGGTTTGGGGGATGGGTTTCATTTTTTGTGCCGCGTTTAAAATCCTAAATGAAATGGGGGAGGGAGCGGGGAGGGCAAAAAAAAACGAACAAAAAACCTTGCGCGTCCTTAACATCGGTGGCCGATCGCCGTGATGACGGCACGAATTAAAAACAAATCGTCGTCGTCTTATTTTTACTCGACACATCCCGCGACCCGATGCTGTACCGAATATATATAAAAAATATTTTTGTTACGTAAAAAAAATAACGCTTTTTTTACTTTTCCAGCTAATAGCCCACTGAGATATTAGGTCTCTAGGTTTATGGGTCTCTATGGGTCTCTTAGATGTATCATGGGTCTCTGTGTGAGTCTATGGGTCTGTAGGTGTATGGGTTTCTATGGGTCTCTTAGAGTATCATGGTTCTCTGTGTGAGTCTATGGGTCTCTTGGATGTATGGGTTTCTAAGTCAGTCTATAGATCTCTTTGTGAGTCTATGGGTCTCTCGGTGTATGGGTTTCTATGGGTCTCTTAGAGTATCATGGTTCTCTGTGTGAGTCTATGGGTCTCTTAGATGTATGGGTTTCTAAGTCAGTCTATGGATCTCTTTGTGAGTCTATGGGTCTCTAGGTGTATGGGTCTCTATGGGTCTCTTAGATGTATCATGGGTCTCTGTGTGAGTCTATGGGTCTCTTAGATGTATAGGTTTCTAAGTCAGTCTATGGATCTCTTTGTGAGTCTATGGGTCTCTAGGTGTATGGGTCTCTGTGAGTCGATGGGTCTCTATGTGAGGATGGATCTCTAAGTATATGGATCTCTTGTGAGTCCATGGGTCTCTATGTGAATCTATGGGTCTCTATGTGAGTCCATAGGTCTCTTTGTGAGTCTATGGGTCTCTATGTGAATCTATGGGTCTCTAGGTTTATGATTCTCTATATTCATCTATGGGTCTCTAGGAGTATGTGTCTCAATGTGAGTCTATGGGTCTCTATGAAAGTCTATGGGTCTCTATGTGTGTGGGTCTATGTGAATCTATGGGTTTTCAGATGTATAGATCTCTGTGAGTCTATGGGTTTCTAGGTGTATGAGTCTCTATGCAAGCAAAGAAAACTATAAACTATTTATTATTTTACCAGCTAAGACCCACGGAAGCGACCTGGCCACAAATGACAGCTCACGTGGAGATTTAGAGCAGTCAATTATCCTGAACGCGCGTTAATTCTTAATGTGGAGGGGAAAAGACGTGCAAAATATACAGCAGCTGTCGGGGTCGGGCTAAACCCCACGACGACCTCCTGCATACTGGGCGAGGGAGATGACATCTGGCCACCCGAGGTCACGGGTGTCTCTGCTTGATCAAGACAAGCGAAAGCACAAACAAGTAAACCCGTAAAAACTAAGTTTTTCACTATAAATCCTTTATATGCGTGGCATCGGGGCGGCTAGAGTCCTCTCGTCCTCTGGCTTGAGATGGCTGCCACCTATGGGTCAGATGATTGTCTGGCAGCATTAAACAATTGGTAATTAAGTACTTAATTTTTTTCCCTAAACAGTGTAAAATTTTGGAAAAACATTTTCACGAAAATGCATTGTCACGCGCAACGAGTCTGTGTGCAAAATGTCAGCTCGATTGGATCACGGGAAGTGGGTTAAAAAACGACCGAAAGATGTGCACGGTCCTAAGCAAGCAAGCAAGCGAACTTAATATAAAGGATTAAAAAAGTTACACGAGCACGCAGATATGTACGTGAACACTTCATTGTGCGTCTCCACATACAAATGGAAATATTAGTTTTAATCCATCAGCCTAATTGGCATTTTCCCCAGTCCGACATCATCAAGCGGGGCGTTTTGATTGAACGTGGGGCGAACCCCGCGGGGCACTGCGTACACCCTCTGGGTCTCGTCAGCGGTCTCGTTAAAACAATTTGCTGCCGGAAGTTTCCGGGTGACGACGACGACGGCGGTGGTGGCACGTCAAGCGCGGTGCCTCGCGTCAGCGGAGTCGCAGCTCGCAGCCCTCGTAATTATTGCCGATTATTATTGCTAAAAGTTTTCGTGACTGCAAGGACACGTACTCTTTGGCTCTTTCGGTAAAGTCACGTAGATGAAAAATATAAATAATAATAAAAAAATGAAAATAACTAAATTAAATCACATTTTTTTTCGTCTACGTGACTTTACCGACAGAACCAAAGAGTACTAATTTTTATACTTGTAGGAACCCACTGGTTCCACCAGCCCACAGGGGATTATTGTGTCCGTCCGTCATGCAGGGAGGGGCTGGGTGGGGAGGGAGGGGCAGGGTGGGGAGGGGCTGGGTGGGGAGGGGTGGCGCTGGGTGGGGAGGGGCTGGTCACCCCGTGGTGCCCTTATTAAACTCAACGTTTAACCTACTCACGCCGGCTTGTGCCCGCCCTCACAGTCGGGCATATTTGCGGAATACACCACGCCGCCGTTGACCCTGGCCATTGGACCGAGCAACCCAACGTTCCTACCAGCTCCCTCCGCAGGAATGTGTTTGTTATTTGTAAGCTCTTTGTACATCCGCTGCTGGATGAAGGCCTTCCCACGCCGGTCCGAGTCACGAGGTGGGGGGGGGAGGCGTGGGTGGGAGGGGGGGGGTTGTTCGACCATACTTCACCTCGCCGGTCAGTATGGGTCGGTGAAGGTGGCGTGGGTGCGCCGTTACGTACCACGTTAGACCGTTGTAGCCGTGTCTAGAATAAAAGTCGCGGGGGAAGACCCGAAGCCCAACTTTAAAAGTTGCAACTCCCTCGCCCCCATTGGAACGCTCTGCACGATAGCAGATCGGCTTTCGTGACCAATAGTATTCATGATACCTCTCGTTGGGTGAGATCGCTCGAGTGTGAATGTGTGCCGTTAAACCCGCTGCCACCACCCGACACAGCCAATTAGTATGGTGGGTTTGTCGCGTAAACAGAACGTGGCCAATTCGTCACTAGTACAGCACGCCGGTGTAGTGTAGTGTATAGTGTAGTGTATAGTAGTGTAGTGTACAGTAGTGTAGTGTGTAGTGTAGTGTATAGTGTAGTGTATAGTAGTGTAGTGTACAGTAGTGTAGTGTATAGTGTAGTGTATAGTAGTGTAGTGTATAGTGTAGTGTATAGTAGTGTAGTGTATAGTGTAGTGTATAGTAGTGTAGTGTATAGTAGTGTAGTGTATAGTGTAGTGTATAGTAGTGTAGTGTATAGTGTAGTGTATAGTAGTGCAGTGTATAGTGTAGTGTATAGTGTAGTGTATAGTAGTGTAGTGTATAGTAGTGTGGTGTATAGTAGTGTAGTGTATAGTAGTGTATAGTAGTGTAGTGTATAGTAGTGTATAGTATAGTGTAGTGTATAGTGTAGTGTATAGTGTAGTGTATAGTAGTGTAGTGTATCGTGTAGTATATAGTGTAGTATACTAGTACAGCACACCGGTGTGTTGGAGAGCCAAGCCACGACATTTACAATCTGAGTACGACGTTTCGCCAGTAATTACAACCAGCTTCATCAGGCGGACAGTCGGCATCATCAGGCGGACATCCAGCAAAATCTCCCAGCTGATGGCGGTAAATAGAATGGAGAGGTCAATTATTTTAGTTTTTATTGAGTTTTTCGAATTTTTCTTTTTTGAAGAGAAGCAAGAAGGGCACCGCCAATTAATTTGGTCTCCGCGCGGCCTCGAAACGAGCGGCGCGGAGAAAAACAATTGATTGATGCCCCTGGCCTCAGCGCCCGCTCGGACTCGAACGCCGGGGTCTCCTTTAATGAACCGGGGTGACTTCCACCAACACACCCCTCCCCCCCGCATGTATTATTATTATTCTTGGAGGACACCCGCATCAACAATTAAACACCCTATCCGCCCCCCCCCCTTCCGTTTTTTTTATCATTCGCAAAAAACAACAACAACAACTACTACTACAACAACAACTCCTGCCAACAACAACATACAAACAGTGCAATACATTTTTCCCCTTCTCTCACTTTCTCTCTGGACATTTTTGTTTCTTTTTTTTCCCCACGATTCAGAATCGACGAACAAAAAAACTCGTCAATAGTGTCACTGAACCCCGGCCACCCCAACGCACCCGCCCCCCCCTCCCCCAACAGCCATAGCATGGCATGCTGCCCATATCGGTGAGTCGTGTGTACGGTTGGGCTTGCTGCATGCCTCAAACCCCCACTACGCTACCCCAACCACCCACACCTTTCGTTTTACGCGTGGACAATGCCGCTTGCAGCCTAAACCAACCCCTCGCTCTTACCCCCCCCCACCTCCCCGTCGTGTCGCACGCACCCCCACCCTCATCGCCGTGGCCCCCCACGACCCCCGTGTGTTTTACCCCCCCCCCCCCCCCCACTCCTCCACCCCTGTGCTCCCACGCGGTCTCTCCGTGCTTCCACGCGAATCCCCGCGCGCCTGCAGATATGGGCAGCCTGCGTTCGCCTGCCCACCCGCCCGCCCGCTCGACCGCTCCCCTGCCCACCCGCTCGCCTGCCCACCTGTTCGCCTGCCCACCCGCTCACCTGCCCACCTGCCCACCCGCTCGCCTGCCCACCCGATCGCCTGCCCACCCACCCGCTCGCCTGCCCACCCGCTCGCTTGCTTGCCCGCCTGCCCGCCCGCCCGCTCGCTCGCCTGCCCGCGCGCTCGCCTGCCCGCTCGCTCGCTTGTTTTCGCCGGACTTCTTCCGTTGCTTTGATTCATTTTTGCAATTTGTGCATTTTACCGGAAGTGTCAAAAATAATTCTTACTGAAGGCAACCTTCGACAGAGCCCCCCTCCCCCATCCCCTCCCTACCACTGCGCGGTTCCTATCCAGAGTGGGGGGTTGCAGGTAAGGGCAGAGAGGCTGCCCTACCCCCAACATCCCTTCCTCCTCCTCATTCTCCCCCCTCCACCAACCACAACGGCTCTATGGAGCGTTCCACAGAGCCTCGCCTGAGCTGACGCGCGCCGTGTAGGAGCGCACCACCATCTTCCACTTTGCGGCGGTGGGGAGAGAAGTGGAAGACCCAGGCACCCATTGCCCCCTCTCGACTGATGCCCTGGCCATGCCCCAGTACTTCCTCCCCCTCCTCCTCCACTGCTTCCCTCCATCCCTCCATCCTCTCTCTCTCTCTCCCTCCCTTCCTCCCACGCCACCCCCCCCCCCCCCCCGGCCGGCTGGCACTGCCCCCATGGGAGGAGGCAGCCGTGGGCACAGAGACAAAGGGCACGGACAGGCGGGCGCTAATCGTGCGCGCACAGCCCGCGCAGCTCTCGCTCGGCACTTTTCAGAGCTGCCCTTCCACACGGGCTGGTGGGGGGGGGGGGGGCTTATCGACCACATATCCACACATCCTCCCATTCAGTTCATGAACTCCGCGTGAGATACGACACCAGAGAGAGAGGGAGATACATGTCCAATATTCTCGGATGTAGTGAGATGCCAGGAGAGAGATATAGACGAGAGATGGAGTGAGATGACAGGAGAGAGGTAGACGAGAGACAGAGGATGGAGGAGGAGGGAGTGGAGGAAGATGGAGTGGAGGATGATGTAGTTGAGGAGGATGGAGTGGAGGATGATGGAGTGGAGGATGATGTAGTTGAGGAGGATGGAGTGGAGGATGATGGAGTGGAGGATGATGTAGTTGAGGAGGATGGAGTGGAGGAGGATGGAGTGGAGGAAGATTGAGGAGGATGGAGTGGAGGATGATGTAGTTGAGGAGGATGGAGTGGAGGAGGAGGAGGAGGATGGAGTGGAGGAGGAGGATGGAGTGGAGGAGGAGGATGGAGGAGAAAGAGGGAGCAGAGGAAGAAGGAGGAGGGAGTCGAGGAGGGAGGAGGATGCAGCGAAGGAGGTGGGGAGGGAGGACAGAGCAGGCGAGGGTGGAGGATGCAGCGGAGGAGGTAGGAAGGTTTGGTGGTGAGGGGGGGGGGTAGTAGGAGGTGGTGGTGGTGGGGGGGTGGGTAGTAGGAGGTGGAGGGGGGGTAGGAGGTGGTGGTGGTGAGGTCGTGGTGGAGGTGCGGGACAAACAATGACGCGTGAAAATGAACGAAGGAGATCGCCGCATCTTGACTGACAGGTCCATCTGGGGAGTGCGGAGAGCGTGAACGGGGGGGGGGCAGCAGTTATTAAGGTCACGGAGGGACCGGCGGTGACCCCGTGACCCCGTGTTGACAGACCGGTCGCATCCGACCGGTCGCCCGGTCCGTGTGAGTGAGAACTCCCTTCAGTTGAACACGTGGTAGGGGGAGAGGACGTCATCACTGATGACGTCCTCCTGCTGCTCGATTTAAGAACGAAAATCGGGTGTTTTGCTTCGCAATTCTGGCTGACGATGATCACAGCTGACGATGATCACAGTTGATGACGATGATCACGGCTGATGGTGATCACAGCTGATGACAATGATCACGGCTGATGATGATCACAGCTGATGACGTTGATCATGGCTGGTGACGATGATCACAGCTGATGATGATGATGATCACAGCTGATGACGATGATCACAGCTGATGACGATGATCACAGCTGATGGCGATGATCACAGCTGACGATGATCACAGCTGACAATGATCACGGCTGATGGTGATCACAGCTGATGATGATCACAGCTGATGATGATCACGGCTGATAGTGATCACAGCTGATGATGATCACAGCTGATAATGATCACGGCTGATGGTGATCACGGCTGACGATGATCATGCCGGACGATCTCGGCTGACGATGATCACAGTTGATGACGATGATCATGGCTGATGGTGATCACAGCTGATGGTGATCACGGCTGACGATGATCACGGCTGATGGTGATCACGGCTGATGATGATCACAGCTGACGATGATCACGGCTGACGATGATCATGGCTGGTGACGATCACGGCTGATGGTGATCACGGCTGATGATGATCACAGCTGACGATGATCACGGCTGATGGTGATCACAGTTGATGACGATGATCACGGCTGATGATGATCACGGCTGATGATCACAGCTGACAAAGATCACGGCTGATGACGATCACGGCTGACGACGATCACAATCGTGATCACAGATTGCGGTAGGGGGAGGGGGGAGCAGTGAGTGGGCGGTGTGCGGGGTTGGGTATCACTCACGTGCCCCCCCCCCCCCCCCCCGTTCTGCTATCACCTCGCCGACCGTAATTGGCCCTGACCCCTCCCCCCCACCACCACCCCCGCCACCACCCCCGCCACCCCCGCGGGTAGCCGGGCAGACGAGCGAATTGACGGCGGTGTAGCAGCAGCAGCAGGAGGAGGAAGAGGAGGACGGAGAAAGGCGAGAGGGAGGGCTGGAGGAAGGCGGGAGGCCATCAGGCGCAGTGGGGAGAGAGAGAGACAGACAGAGAGAGATGTGCTGCGTGTAGAGTGACAGCGGGAAGGGTAGGGAGGCGATTGACGTGGTAAGAGGGGGTAAAGAGAGGAGCGGGTGGATGAATGAAAAGCAAAAACGCGAGGGAGGAGGGAAGAACGAGGGAGGGAGTGATGGAAGAAAGGAGAGCAGTGGCGCAGGGAGACAGATAAACAGACAGGCAGGCAGACAGGTAAACAGACAGCCAGGTAGACAAGTAGACAGACAGGCAGACAGACAGGTAAACAGACAGCCAGGTAGACAAGTAGACAGACAGGCAGACAGACAGGCAGACAGACAGGTAAACAGACAGCCAGGTAGACAGGTAGACAAGTAGACAGGCAGACAGGTAAACAGACAGCCAGGTAGACAGGTAGACAAGTAGACAGACAGATAGGCAGACAGACAGGCAGACAGGTAAACAGACAGCCAGGTAGACAAGTAGACAGGCAGACAGGCAGACAGACAGGCAGACAGGCAGGCAGACAGGCAGACAGACAGGCAGACAGGTAGACAAGTAGACAGGCAGACAGGTAAACAGACAGGCAGACAGGCAGGCAGACAGACAGGCAGGCAGACAGGTAAACAGACAGCCAGATAGACAAGTAGACAGGCAGACAGGTAGACAGACAGGCAGGCAGACAGACAGCCCTCTACCACACCCCCCTCTCATAGCCCTCTCTCATATCCCTCTCCCATAGCCCTCGATCATAGCCCTCTCCCATATCCCTCTCCCATAGCCCTCGATCATATCCCTCTCCCATAGCCCTCGATCATAGCCCTCTCCCATATCCCTCTCCCATAGCCCTCGATCATAGCCCTCTCCCATAGCCCTCGATCATAGCCCTCGATCATATCCCTCTCCCATAGCCCTCGATCATAGCCCTCTCCCATATCCCTCTCCCATATCCCTCTCCAATATCCCTCTCCAATATCCCTCTCCCATAGCCCTCGATCATAGCCCTCTCCCATAGCCCTCGATCATAGCCCTCTCCCATATCCCTCTCCCATATCCCTCTCCCATATCCCTCTCCAATATCCCTCTCCCATAGCCCTCTCTCATAGCCCTCTACCACATCCCTTTCTCATAGCCCCCTCCACGTGCCTGATCTATTACCCCGCTTCCATTACCCTCCCTCATAGCCTCGGCCCTTGCACCTTTTCTCTCTCTCTCGTCTGCCTCCCCACCTGAGTACCCCCCCTCTGCCCCCACCAACCCTCCCCCCCCCTCTCCACCGCTTCATGCTGTGATGAGCTCAACTCATTTGTGTGGCCTCTGCGTGAAATTCGCCTCCTCGACCGCTGTCCCCCCCCACCTCCACCCTCCACCTCGCCACCGCGAGTGGCGACTGTTTACTGAGCTATTAAAGTCGCGGTTTGCAAATTCCCGGCGAAATTAAAGGGGACAAGGCCAATATCGCGGCAGCCAATGGGGAGGCAGTCGCGCGCACGCACAGCCGCGAGCTCGTTCGCCTCGCGTGTGCACGCGCGCGCTCGTGTGTGTGTGCACACGCGTGTGTGTGTGTGTGTGCGAGTGAGTCAGTGAGTGGGTGAGTGAGTCAGTGAGTGGGCGAGTGAGTGAGTGAGTGGGCGAGTGAGTGAGTGAGTCAGTGAGTGGGTGAGTGAGTGAGTGAGTCAGTGAGTGGGCGAGTGAGTGAGTGAGTGGGCGAGTGAGTGAGTGAGTCAGTGAGCGGGCGAGTGAGTCAGTGAGCGGGCGAGTGAGTCAGTGAGCGGGCGAGTGAGTGAGTCAGTGAATGGGCGAGTGAGTCAGTGAGTGGGCGAGTGAGCGAGTGAGTCAGCGAGTGAGTGAGCGAGTGAGTGAGTCAGTGAGCGGGCGGGCGAGTGAGTGAGTCAGTGAATGGGCGAGTGAGTGAGTCAGTGAGCGGGCGAGTGAGTCAGTGAGTGGGCGAGTGAGTGAGTGAGTCAGTGAGTGGGCGAGTGAATCAGTGAGTGGGCGAGTGAGCGAGTGAGTCAGCGAGTGAGTGAGCGAGTGAGTGAGTCAGTGAGCGGGCGGGCGAGTGAGTGAGTCAGTGAATGGGCGAGTGAGTGAGTCAGTGAGCGGGCGAGTGAGTCAGTGAGCGGGCGAGTGAGTGAGTGAGTCAGTGAGTGGGCGAGTGAATCAGTGAGTGGGCGAGTGAGCGAGTGAGTCAGCGAGTGAGTGAGCGAGTGAGTGAGTCAGTGAGCGGGCGGGCGAGTGAGTGAGTCAGTGAATGGGCGAGTGAGTGAGTCAGTGAGCGGGCGAGTGAGTCAGTGAGCGGGCGAGTGAGTGAGTGAGTCAGTGAGCGGGCGAGTGAGTCAGTGAGTGGGTGAGTGAGTCAGTGAGCGGGCGAGTGAGTCAGTGAGCGGGCGAGTGAGTGAGTCAGTGAATGGGCGAGTGAGTCAGTGAGCGGGCGAGTGAGTGAGTGAGTCAGTGAGCGGGCGAGTGAGTCAGTGAGTGGGTGAGTGAGTCAGTGAGCGGGCGAGTGAGTCAGTGAGCGGGCGAGTGAGTGAGTCAGTGAATGGGCGAGT
Source organism: Lethenteron reissneri (assembly GCF_015708825.2). Lineage (NCBI taxonomy): Eukaryota > Metazoa > Chordata > Hyperoartia > Petromyzontiformes > Petromyzontidae > Lethenteron > Lethenteron reissneri. The sequence goes on along the minus strand of NC_083842.1, from coordinate 12,962,580 downwards.
GAGTCAGTGAGCGGGCGAGTGAGTGAGTGAGTCAGTGAGCGGGCGAGTGAGTCAGTGAGTGGGTGAGTGAGTCAGTGAGCGGGCGAGTGAGTCAGTGAGCGGGCGAGTGAGTGAGTCAGTGAATGGGCGAGTGAGTCAGTGAGCGGGCGAGTGAGTGAGTCAGCGGGCGGGCGAGCGAGCGAGCGAGGGATTGAAGGGAGAGGGCCAAGCATCAGCAACTCCACTCCAACAGCCCCTTAGGGACCCCCCCCCCCCCGCCAGAAAAAAACAACAACCCCCAACTGAGCACATCCGTCAATAGCACTGCCTTACAACCTACAAACAAACATATTAAGTCGACAATAATGGGTGACGTGTCCTCCTGCCTAACGCCAAATCGAGACCCCCATTTGAACGGCAAAGTCCACCACGAAGGGAATTGGTCAGTGCGCACGCACGCGCGTGCAAACGTGCGTACGCGCGCGTACGTTGAACTTCTTTCGCACCGTACGTAGGCATACCGCGCTCATCCGAGCTGCTGTTGGGGAACGGCAGCAAACTACAAACACACAAAGAGCAGTGGTAAATAAAATTCGTTTTCAATCGAGATGATTTCAAAGTGAGGTGGAGACGGCGCCACGCAAATCCACCACGTGGAGAGAGAAAACACACACGCGCGCGCGCGCATGTATTTATTATTATTATAGCATGGGAGCTTTTTTTTGTGCCAGTATCAAAGTATGAATGCTGCCAAAAAAGGGTGTCCCGTGGTGTAGCTGTTCACGCCGAGCTATCGATGCTCTGATACAGGTGGCATTGCCCTTGCCCCGTTCGCCTTTTTGGCGTCTTTCTCTGGGTCCTGACACTGGTGGTGGTGGTGGTGAGACTTGAGGCCCAGGGGTGGGGAACCTTCTTTCTGCCAAGGGACATTTGGATATTTAGAACTTCATTCGCGGGACATACAAAATGATCAACTTAAAAATTAGCCCGTTATATTTGATCAAACATTTAATGAACTCGCCTCCTAATGCGATGGGCTGGAACTGCTTCTCTTTGGCGAGACGTGTGATGTTAGCTGGTTATTGATGATGTTGCCGCTTTTGATTTAAAGATTTCGTGACTGCAGGGATTCATATTCTTGGTTCTTTCGGTAAAGTCACGTAGAAGGGAAATAATAAAATAATAAAAATATAAAACAATAAAATTCTCACGACGTTTCGACCGCAACACAAGCAATCGTCATCAGGTGTGAAAGCCACAGCAAGAAAATTTGAAAAAATAAATCTTGCTGTGGATTTCACACCTAATGATGATTGCTTGTGTTGCAGTCGAAACGTCGTGAGAATTGTATTGTTCAATATTTTCATTATTTGATTGTTTTATATTTTTATTATTTTATTATTTCCCTTCTACGCGACTTTACCGGAAGAACCAAGAATAAGATGATGATGCTGCTACTCGCAACTGCTTTGCCAGGTTTGCTCCTAGATTTATTGAATTTCGAGTCCCACCCTGCGGTTGCCTTGGCAGGGCCTCACCAAGTGATTTCGTGGGCCTCATACGGCACCACGGGGCCGGACGTTCCCCACCTCTTGCTTTAGGCCATAAAGAAGGCTGCTGCTGCTTGCTGCTGTGTCTCTGGCATAGGCCAGTCAGTTTCAAAGCCAATGCCTCGTGTATCGTTATCAGAGCGCGTTCGTTTTGGCAAGTTCAACACAGGTCATGTGTGTGGTTCATGCAGGACTTGATTCCTTGCATAAAGCTATCTCCATTTGGTTAAATTTCGATTTAAAGCTTTTGTGACTGCAGGGATTCATCTTCTTGGTTCTTTCGGTAAAGTCACGTAGAAGGGAAATAATAAAATAATAAAAATAAAACATTATAAAATAATTATCACGACGTTTCGGCCACAACGCAAGCAGCCGTCCTCAGGTGAAGAACAGGTCTGTCGGACTCTGTCGAGAAGATAATAAAATAATGATTTTATTATGTTTTATTTTTATTATTTTATTATTTCCATTCTACGTGACTTTACCAAAAGAACCAAGAAGATGTATCCATTTGGTTGTTTGAACATCTTAACAAACAACTCCTGCTTTATTGGCAGCAAGGGTAAAACATCTACTTTTATTTTTCATGTTCATTACACTGGTCAACAAAAAAAAAATTTCTGGCCTGGACTTTTGCAGCTGTTCTAGACTAATTTCAGGGTGCTGATTCCAAATCTGATCTCAGATTTGTTCTATCACATCTCATTTTTATGCTATCGGCATACCCCATTTTCATTAATTTTACCCGAAATTAACTGTCACTTATGATTGCAAGTTGTTGCGAGTCAGTGACTGCTTTAGTGTTAAAATATGGTGCTGTATTTTTAGGATAGTGTGTTTATAATATAATTTTATGTAGATATCCACATTTATTTCATATTTTTCTTCTGCAGTTTTTATTGAAAATGCTATATTTGATATCTCAAAAACCTGATGTGATAGACAAAAACTGATGCCAGATTTGGAATCAGCACCCCCCAAAATTACATTAAAACCGATGGAATACCTAATGCCAGAAAAAGTGCGTTGACCAGTGTTATTGATGTTGTTTCACAAAAAAATGTAAGCGGCCGGTTAACACTTCAAGCCCATTTTCCCTTTCTGGAAATAATTGCCATCTCTTTACCGTATAGGATCGATATATAGATTCTATATCTATATCGATTCTGTATATATCTTCTATATCTATATCGATTCTATATATCGATTATATATAGATTCCATATATAAATTCTATATATATAGATAATATATAGATTATATATCTATATAGATTCTATATATATAAAATCTATAGATGCTATATCGATGTATAATCTATAGATTTAATATCTATGTATAGATTCTATATATATAGATTCTATATATAGATTAAATATCTATATAGATTCTTATTCTTGGTTCTTTAGGTAAAGTCACGTAGAAGGGAAATAATAAAATAATACAAATTCAAGATCATCAAAATTCTCACGACGTTTTATTATGTTTAATTCTTATTCTTTTATTATTTCCCTTCTACGTGACTTTACCGAAAGAACCAAGAATACGAATCCCTGCAGTCACGAAAGCTTTAAATCGATATATAGATGCTATAGATGTAATATCTATAGAATCTATATATATAATCTATAGAATCTATATAGATCTATCCATAATAGAGGTTTTTTTCGGGTGTAGACCGCGTGAATATGAACGTTGTGTCGTCAAACCCGCCACCACCACCACCCGGCACAGCCAATTAGTGATGGTTGTGTGACGTGAACACAACGTGGTCCAGTTCGTTACGAGTACAGCACTACACCGGTGGTGTGTTGGAGAGTCAACCCACGACAACACTGACAACCGGTGTGCTGGACTGGTAACGGATTGGCCATAACCCCCCACGACAAAAAAAAACCTCCATTATGGATATTGGTCGTGTTCAACAGATCTACATATATTTATATTCTCGGCTAATAGACGTAACGGTTACTCCCCCTCCGTGATTCATGATGGCAATTCGCTTGGCTCCCACCACCCAGGTCACCTGGTTCATCATTCCTCCCAACGCAATGACGGCAGCCAATGTCCAACCGCGGATGTTCCAACCATCGGCGAATCGGCGCCCTTCTTAAATCCTTTATATTAAGTTTGCTTGCTTGCTTAGGACCGTGCAAATCTTTCGGTCGTTTTTTAACCCACTTCCCGTGATCCAATCGAGCTGACATTTTCCACACAGACTCGTTGTGCGTGACAATTAATGTTCGTGAAAATTTTTTCCAAAATTTTACACTTTTTAGGACAAAAATATTATATTTAATTACCAATTAATTAATGGTGCAATGCAATCATCTAACCCATAGGTGGCAGCCATCTCAAGCCAGAGGACGAGATGACTCTAGCCGCCACGCATATAAAGGATTGATAGTGAAAAACTTTGTTTTTACGGGTTATACTTGTTTAATATTCATTCAAAATCTTCACCATCCTTCGATCGTCCCGACTGCAACAGGAATTACCGCCCGCCCCCCAATTGGTGCCGTGGGGTAGTTGGCAAGTCGCGACAGCCCCCCCCCCCCCAGCTACCCCCTCCCTGCTCCCCACAACTTCCCTGCTCCCCCCCCTCTCCCACACACGCACGGGACACAGAAACAGAGACAACCTTCGGTCCTTTCTCCCCGTGCCGGACTGGTGGTTGGTGGTGGTGGTGGTGGAGGAGGAGGAGGAGACAGCGGTAACTGTGGTGGTGGTGGTGGTTGTAGTAGTGGTGGTGGTGGAGGAGGAGGAGGAGGAGGTTGAGGAGGAGACAGCGGTAACTGTGGTAGTGGTGGTTGTAGTAGTGGTGGTGGTGGAGGAGGAGGTTTAGGAGGAGGCAGCGGTAACTGTGGTGGTGGTGGTGGAGGAGGAGGTTGAGGAGGAGGAGGCAGCGGTAACTGTGGTGGTGGTGGTGGAGGAGGAGGTAGGAGGAGCGGGGAGAAGGAGGTAGGAGGAGGGAGGAGGTGGTGGTGGTGGGGGAGAGCTCACCGGCCGGATAACCCCGCAGGGCACTCACGCGTTATTAAACTCAGCAGAGGGTGGGGGGGGCGTTGGGGGTGGGGGGCTGGTGGTGGAGGGACGCCCTGCAGGCATAGGTGCGATGACCCCCCCCGCCCCCCATTCTTACATCGGTGAGGAGTTGGTGTCGGGGGAGGGGGGGGCAGGGGGGGGGGCTTACCAGCGTTACCTGTCAAGGTCGTGACTCCTACGGTTTAATTTTTGTGTTTTGTGAGCGATGTGGACAAGGTTTAATTAAACGAGGTTGCGGGGGGCGAGGAGGGGGGGGGGGGCTAGGGGCGAGGGGGGAACTGGGGTGGTGGCTTGTTCGTCATCGACAGACTGGGCCCGGCTCGCTCCCCCCCACCGACATCGCCCGGCAGGGATTATTCTACCGTCGGTGCGTCTGCGGACGATAGCGACAAATCTTGCGCGGGGGTTTTTTTTGTCTCTCTCTCACTCTCTCTTTTTTTACGATCAGAGGAAACAAGGAGATGCTCGGTGTAGTCGGCACTTTGCTTCGTTCATCATTTCGTTTCTTTTGGTTTTTGCTTTGCTTTATGTGCCCCCCCCACCCCACCCTGTTTAAATGAAAGATTTCACGCTCTGCTCTCCTCTTTCTTACCTCTTCCCTCTCTCTCTACCCCTCTCTCTACCCCCCCCCCCCTCTCTCTACCCCTCTCTACCCCCCCCACTCTCTCTCTACCCCCTCTCTCTACCCCCCCCCCCACTCTCTCTCTACCCCCCCTCTCTCTCTACCCCCTCTCTACCTACTCTATGTTCCCCGTGTTTTCTATGTAATTCTTTTTTTTTACGACGACAACTCCCTTCCTCTCTCTCTCACTCTCTCCCTCTGCCCCTCTTTCTCTTTTTTTTACGATCAGTGGAAACAAGAAGATGCTCGGTGTATTCGGCACTCTGTTTCGTTCATCATTTCGTAAAATGTGTTTTTTTTAATAAACGGGGCTTTATGTAACCCTCGCTCGCTCTCTCGCTCTGTCCCTCTCTCTCTTTTTTTACGATCAGTGGAAACAAGGAGATGCTCGGTGTAGTCGGCACTTTGCTTCGTTCATCATTTCGTAAAAAAAAAAATCTTTTTTTTACTTTGCTTTATGTAAACCCCCACCTCTCGCTCACTCTCTCGCTCGCTTTCTCGCTCGCTCGCTCACTCTCTCGGTCACTCTCTCGCTCACTCTCTCGCTCTCGCTCACTCACTCTCTCGCTCTCTCTCGCTCGCTCACTCTCTCGCTCACTCTCTCGGTCACTCTCTCGCTCACTCTCTCGGTGACTCTCTTGCTCACTCTCTGGTTCACTCTCTCGCTCTCTCTCTCGCTCACTCTCTCGCTCTCTCTCTCGCTCACTCTCTCGGTCACTCTCTCGCTCACTCTCTCGCTCTCGCTCACTCACTCTCTCGCTCTCTCTCGCTCGCTCACTCTCTCGCTCACTCTCTCGGTCACTCTCTCGCTCACTCTCTCGGTGACTCTCTCGCTCACTCTCTGGTTCACTCTCTCGCTCTCTCTCTCGCTCACTCTCTCGCTCTCTCTCTCGCTCACTCTCTCGCTCACTCTCTCGGTCATTCTCTCGGTCACATTCTCGCTCACTCTCTCGGTCACTCTCTCGGTCACTCTCTCGCTCGCTCTCTCGCTCACTCTCGCTCGCTCGCTCGCTCGCTCACTCTCTCTCGTTCTGCACGCAGCCCTTCTCGCAGTCCAACGGCCTCCGACGGGTACCTCATTACTCGCACAGAGCCGCTCGAAGTCAAAATCGGGATATTTTGTCCGAGCAGAGGTTTTACTCTGGGCTGGGTGGAATAGGGGTGGATGGGGTTGATGGGGTACTGCTGGACATATGTGCGAACACAGAAAGAGACGGAGCTTTTATATAGATGACTAAGGCGTAAAAACAAAAAAAAAACATCTCGAATTCTGATATCCGAGTTATGAATCTCACCTGGACAAAAAAAAAACTCCAAAACGTCGTTATTAGTTGCAGGTTTTGATGAACGTCGGTTTTAAAACGTGGCAGCCTTTTGCAACCAAATATTATCCATAATGGATACTATTTTTTTTTGGGGGGGGGGGGGTGGGGTTATATCGCATAAATAGATTTGCGCGATTCGATGAACGCCCCGGAAGGGTAAGACGCGGCGTCAGCCGTGGGTTCTACGGCAGGCGGCGGCCTCCTCCTCCTGGACCACAACCACCAAAGACAAAGATCCCCCGTGTAGCCTTCACAGACTGTTGGGACAAGTGCTGTTAGCGAGCGACACCTATGAAGGCCGGCGCGGCACACGAGTGGGTGGGCGGCCAGCACCACGCCCGGCCACGACCGCCTTTGTCTCGCCCAGTGGCGATGTTTACTACGCACCGCACCAGGGGATTCATTTGAGGCTGAGTCGACCTAGGAGAGGCCCAGGACCGGTTCAGATAATCGTCACCGGTGTTGGCCGTGAGCGGGAGTCGAACTCGGCTCGCCGGCTTCGTAGCGCAGTGCAGCGCTAACCGCTGCACTACCGCTCCCCACCACCACCAACCACCACCATAACCACCAACAACAACCACCACCACCACAAAACCACGGTACTAAATTGTCTCCTCCTTTTCCCTCCGTGGTAGACCCACGCCTCGAACCCCATCCTCCCCAACCCGCCTTGACCCTCCCTAGGCAGCCAGACAGCTGAGGGGTCCGTGTCCCCTGCTAGGGGGTCTCTTGGGGGTCTCTAGGGGGTCTCCCTGCCTGGGGTATAACCTGGCAGGGGGTCTGCCTGCTAGGGGGTCTCTAGGGGGTCTCACTGCCTGGGGTCTCCCCGCCCACCCTCCGTGACTCCCGTCATTCCTCGTGTGTCTGTGCCGGTCTCCTCCTCTATGCCACCCATCCCACCCACCACCACCCACCACCACCACCACCCACCACCACCACATTCTGGGTGGCACGAGCGCTTCTCAACTTCTCAGCGCGCGCACATTCCCCTCGACCCCTCCTCCTCCTCCTCATCCCCTTCCTCCAGCGCCCCCCCCCTCCCTCCCCCAATCCCCCCCCCTCTCCCCCACCTGCTGATAAAGAGAAGAAATCAAATCAGCGGTCGATAATTCTCAGACCCTCTCCCCATTTTCCAGAACCCCGGAGGATCGCCGCTGCCGCCACTTAGCCCGAGTCCGAACGCTCTCCCTCCCTCCCGTCCGCAATAGGGGGGGAGGGTGGGGTATGTTGGTTGGTGGAGGGGGGGGGGCAGGCAGGCAAGCCTCGCTATTTATTAGACTTACGTACCCGTTAAGAAGAATTTTTCGTTGTTTGATCGTCACCAAAAAAAAACCACAAAATTTTTGGGTATTATTTTCTTTGTTTTTTTTCTACACATTTATATCTTTCTCTCATTTAACCATCGTTCCTCCCCCCCATCACCCCCACCTACCCATCCACCCGTGCCCGCCTGCTCCATCCACCCCCACCCCACCCGTGCCGGCCTGCTCCACCCGTGCCCGCACGCCCGCTCCACCCACCAACTCACCACGCGCCCGCCTTGCCCGCGACCCTGAGCGCGGGTCGCATATTGTTGCGGCACGCACATGTTTTTCTTTTGCATACATCGATTTCCTTTTTGCAACGGTGATCCCGGACCTGACAGCCACCACCACCACCACCAACCTCCTCCTCGTCCTCGTCCCTTCCTTACCCTGCAACTCTTATTTCTCTCCTCCCGTGCGGTGCGGCGCGCGTGTGTGTGTGTGGTGGGGGGGGGTTCGTGTCTGTCTCCTCCCGTTTGTTGTCCTTTGTGCTCCTTGTGTTTGTTTACTTGGTTACTTGTTTTCGCGCGTGCGTGTGTGCGCGTGAGCGAGAGCGCGCGCGCGTGTCCTTCCCCTACCCTCTCCCCACCCCCTCCCCCAAACGTGCGTTCGTCCCACCTACCTACCTACCTTAGACCTCTCTACCTAACCCTGGTGCCCGTGATGTCTTCCCCAACCGCCCCTCCTCCCCACCACACTCTTCCCGTGGTTCTTTTGAGATGTCCGCCGTCAGGGATTGTGCGGGAAAGCCATCCTTGCGCGCACGTGTGTGCGTGTGCTGGGTTGTGTGTGTGTGTGTGCTGAGTTGTGTGTGTGTTGGGTTGTGTGTGTGTGCTGGATTGTGTGTGTGTGTGTGCTGAGTTGTGTGTGTGTGTGCTGGGATGTGTGTGTGTGCTGAGTTGTGTGTGTGCTGGTTGTGTGTGTGTGCTGGGTTGTGTGTGTGTGTGCTGGGTTGTGTGTGTGTGTGTGCTGGTGTGTGTGTGCTGGGTTGTGTGTGTGTGCTGGGTTGTGTGTGTGCTGGGTTGTGTGTGTGTGCTGGGTTGTGTGTGTGCTGGTGTGTGTGTGTGTGTGCTGGGTTGTGTGTGTGCTGGGTTGTGTGTGTGTGTGTGCTGGGTTGTGTGTGTGCGTGTGCTGAGTTGTGTGTGTGTGCTGGGGTGTGTGTGCGTGTGCTGCGTTGTGTGTGTGCTGGTGTGTGGATGTTAGGGGTGTGTGTGTGTGTGTGAGATGTGTTGGTGTGAGTGAGTAGCGCTTTAGTGGTGTGTGTGTGTGCTGGGGTGTGTGTGTGTGTGTGTGCTGGGGTGTGTGTGCGTATGCTGCGTTGTGTGTGTGCTGGTGTGTGTATGTTAGGGGTGTGTGTATGAGAGAGATGTGTTGGTGTGACTGAGTAGCGCTTTAGTGGTGTGTGAGTGTGTTAGAGTGAGTTCTGGGGTGTGTGTGTTTTATTAAGTGTTGGTGTGTGTGTGTGTGAGAGAGAGTGAGATATGTTGGTGTGAGTGAGTGAAGCTTTAGTGGCGTGTGAGTGTTAGCGTGAGTGCTGGTGTGTGTGGGTTATTGCGTGATAGTGTGTGTGAGTGTTAGAGCCTTGTTGTGTGTGTGTGTGTGTCTAAATGCGGGTGAGTGTCAGAGTGAGTGCTGGTGTGTGACAGTCACATGTGGTGTGCGTGTGTGCAATGTATAGTGCGCTGAGAGAGTGTAGCGGTTAGCACCACGCTGCGCTACGAACCCGGCGACCCGAGTTCGATTCCCGCTCGCGGCCAACACCGCCAGTGACGATTGTCTGAACCGGTACCTGGGCCTCCCCTAGGGCGACTCGGCCTTAAACGAGTGCCTGGTGCGGTGGAGCGTGGTGAACATCGCCACTTCTACGGCTGCCCGGCGTGATTTGTCAGGCCACACCATCGCCTTTGCGTGCCGTGCCGGCCTTCACAGGCTAAACAGCGCTGGCTCCGCCAAATCTGTTACCGGCTATACGGGGGGGCGGGGGGGGGGGATCTTTGTCTTGGTAATAATAACACGGTGTAACACGATTTTTGTTCCTGGGTAGGAAGTGTTATTTTTTTTATTGCTCATGCCTAAAAAGTATAGAAAATGTCTATTATTGCCCACAAACTTTGCCTTTGTGACCAGGACTTTACGTGAAGGAATGACGCAAATGCGCACCACGTTTTCTCATTTAAAATAGCTGCATTTCAAAATGTCAACGTCCTGGTCACAAAAGAAAAGTTTGTGGGGAACAATAGCCATGTTCTGTACTTTTGAGGCATAAGCAATTAGGAAATAACACTTACTAGCCAGGAACAAAAGAAAATTTTGTTACACAGTCTAATTGGCCGTATCCTCCCCGGGTGGCGAGGGTGATGTGATGTTGATGGGTGTGGTGCTGTGAGGTTTTACAGCGGGTCGCCAGCTCTGCACGGTGACATTCCGCTCACCGCACCGCCCGTTCAGATGTGCTTCTGTGGCCGTCCGGAACGCTCTTGCTTCCGATGTTAGAAAGAAAGAGCCACTGGGAGCTGTACGATGCACTTTTAAATCTAGATTGAAAATTTTCTTTTTTTCTAACCGCTTTTTGTGTGTTTAGTTTGTACTCCCCTCCTCCCCGCACCTCCGATTAGCACCGTTGGCGATGTACAGTGCGAAAGAAGGGCAACATACATACAGAGACTCACACAGAGACCCATAGACTCACGCAGAAACCCATAGACTCACGCAGAGACCCATAGACTCACGCAGAGACCCATAGACTCACGCAGAGACCCATAGACTCACACAGAGACCCATAGACTCATGCAGAGACCCGTAGACTCATGCAGAGACCCATAGACTCACACAGAGACCCATAGACTCACACAGAGACCCATAGACTCATGCAGAGACCCGTAGACTCATGCAGAGACCCATAGACTCACATAGAGACCCATAGACTCACACAGAGACCCATAGACTCACACAGAGACCCGTAGACTCACACAGAGACCCATAGACTCACACAGTAGAGATCCATAGACTCACACAGAGACCCATAGAGACCCATAGACTCACACAGAGACCCATAGACTCACACAGCAGAGATCCATAGACTCACACAGAGATCCATAGAGACCCATAGACTCACACAGAGACCCATAGACTCACACAGCAGAGACCCATAGACTCACAGATACCCAGAGTTTGGTGTCCTTCCCCTCGCACCTGGCTGCGTACGGTGCGAAAGAAGTTCAACATACTAAAACTATTCAAAACTAAACAATTTTAATTGATTAATTAAGGCCCACGGAGCTACATCGTAGCTATTTTTCAGAGACAACCGGGCCACAAATGAAAGCTCAACGAAGTTGCTTATCAACATGCAGAAATTGACATCAGGCAAATACTCTAAACGCGTGACGTTGATTCTAAATGTGGAGGGAAATACCGGAGGACCCGGAGAAAAATCCACGCGACTACAGGGAGAGAGAGAGACACCGCAAATTCCAAATATACAGCAGCAGCAGACGTCGGGGTCAGGGCCGAGTCCACGACCTCCTGTGCACCAGGCGAGGTAGTTAACATCTCCTAGCCACCGTGATGATGATGAGAGAGAGACACGCAAACTCCAAATATACAGCAGCAGGCATTGTCAGGGGTCAGGATCGAACCCACGACCTCCTGTATACCAGGCAAAGTAGTTAACATCTCCTAGCCACCGTGATGATGATGAGAGAGAGAGACACGCTTACTCCCAATATACAGCAGCAGGCATTGTCAGGGGTCAGGATCGAACCCACGACCTCCTGTATACCAGGCAAAGTAGTTAACATCTCCTAGCCACCGTGATGATGATGAGAGAGAGAGACACGCATACTCCCAATATACAGCAGCAGGCATTGTCAGGGGTCAGGATCGAACCCACGACCTCCTGTATACCAGGCAAAGTAGTTAACATCTCCTAGCCACCGTGATGATGATGAGAGAGAGAGAGACACGCATACTCCCAATATACAGCAGCAGGCATTGTCAGGGGTCAGGATCGAACCCACGACCTCCTGTATACCAGGCGAAGTAGTTAACATCTCCTAGCCACCGTGATGATGAGAGAGAGAGACACGCAGACTCCCAATATACAGCAGCAGGCATTGTCAGGGGTCAGGATCGAACCCACGACCTCCTGTATACCAGGCGAAGTAGTTAACATCTCCTAGCCACCATGATGATGAGAGAGAGAGACACGCAGACTCCAAATATACAGCAGGCATTGTCAGGGGTCGGGATCGAACCCACGACCTCCTGTATACCAGGCGAGGTAGTTAACATCTCCTAGCCACCGTGATGATGATGAGAACGAGAGACACGCAGACTCCAAATATACAGCAGCAGGCATTGTCAGGGGTCGGGATCGAACCCACGACCTCCCGTATACCAGGCGAGGTAGTTAACATCTCCTAGCCATTCGATTCAAACTTCGCAACCTTTTTCTCTGACCCTCTCCACCCCACACTCCCTCCCTCCAGCGAAACTCTGAACAAAACAGGCGATATTTATAATTCTAGCGCAATCTAGGATGCTCTTTCATGAAGTCGCTTTCGTTTTGAAGCAGCTATACGGTAATAGAATAGATTTAGTTTTTTCAAGTCGTTTGGGTTTTTTTTTTATTTTAACGGCACAATTGCGAGCGTGTGATGCGATAAAATTAATTTAGAAATTTTGAAATTAATTTGACCCCCGAGATTCGTTGTCGCACGAACGAGTTCAAGGCTCCGTGCGCGTGTCTCCGTGTATGTGTGTGTGTGGGCAGTGTGTGTGTGAGCTAGTGTGTGTGTGTGTGTATGGGCAGTGTGTGTGTGGGTGAGCTAGTGTGTGTGTGAGCTAGTGTGTGTGTGTGTGGACAGTGTGTGTGTGTATGGGCAGTGTGTGTGTGTGTATGGGCAGTGTGTGTGTGTATGGGCAGTGTGTGTGTGTATGGGCAGTGTGTGTGTGTATGGGCAGTGTGTGTGTGTATGGGCAGTGTGTGTGTGTATGGGCAGTGTGTGTGTGTGGGCCAGTGAGCATGTCTATGGGCTAGTGAGTGAGCGTGTGTGTGTATGGACAGTGTGTGTGGGCAGTGTGTGTGTGTATTGGCAGTGTGTGTGTATGGGCAGTGTGTGTGAGCTAGTGTGTGTGTGTATGGGCAGTGTGTATGTGTGTGGGCAGTGTGTGTGTGTATTGGCAGTGTGTGTGTGTGGGCAGTGTGTGTGTGTGGGCAGTGTTTGTTAGTGTGTGTGTTAGTGTGTGTGTGAGCAGTGTGTGTGTGTATAGGCAGTATGTGTGTGTGGGCAGTGTGTGTGTGTGTGGGCGAGTGTGTGTGTATGGGCAGTGTGTATGTGTGTGGGCAATGTGTGTGTGGGCGAGTGTGTGTGTGGGCAGTGTGTGTGTTTGTATGGGCAGTGTGTGTGTGTGGGCAGTGTGTGTGTATGGGCAGTGTGTGTGTGTGTTAGTGTGTGTGTGTGTATGGGCAGTGTGTGTGTGTATGGGCAGTGTGTGTGTGTGGGCAGTGTGTGTGTGGGGAGTGTGTGTGTATGGGCAGTGTGTGTGTGTATGGGTAGTGTGTGTGTGTGTGGGCAGTGTGTGTGTGTATGGGCAGTGTGTGTGTGTATGGGCAGTGTGCGTGTGTGTGTGGGCTAGTGTGTGTGTATGGGCAGTGTGTGTGTGTATGGGCAGTGTGTGTATGGGCAGTGTGTGTGTGTGTGGGCAGTGTGTGTGTGGGCAGTGTGTGTGTGTATGGGCAGTGTGTGTGTGTATGGGCAGTGTGTGTGTATGGGCAGTGTGTGTGTGTATGGGCAGTGTGTGTGTGTGGGGGCAGTGTGTGTGTGAGTGAGCGTGTGTGTGTGTATCGGCAGTGTGTGTGTATGGGCAGTGTGTGTGTGTTAGTGTGTGTGTGTGTGTGGGCAGTGTGTGTGTGAGTGAGCGTGTGTGTGTGTATGGGCAGTGTGTGTGTATGGGCAGTGTGTGTGTGGGCAGTGTGTGTGTGTATGGGCAGTGTGTGTGTGTGGGCCAGTGAGCATGTCTATGGGCTAGTGAGTGAGCGTGTGTGTGTGTATGGGCAGTGTGTGTGTGTGGGCCAGTGAACATGTCTATGGGCTAGTAAGTGAGCGTGTGTGTGTGTGTATGGGCAGTGTGTGTGTGGGCCAGTGAGCATGTCTATGGGCTAGTGAGTGAGCGTGTGTGTGTATGGGCAGTGTGTGTGTGGGCCAGTGTGTGTGTGTGTATGGACTAGTGAGTGTGTATATGGGCTAGTGTGTGTGTATGGACTAGTGAGTGTGTATATGGGCTAGTGTGTGTGTGTGCGTGTGGGCTAGCCAGTGTGTGTGGACTAGCGAGTGCCCAAGCGATGTCACAAACTCCACTTTGAATGCAAGCGCCAATTCCCCCACGCTCCCAGGCCGCCCACCGACCCCTTTCGCCAGATGGCAGCAACGAATCCCGATTCTGATTCCTCTCCTCCTCATTATGATTCGTCTTATGAGTTTTGTTATTCGTTTTATTTTTGTTCCGTGTATTCTGCACGTTCGGTTTTCGCTAAGCTGTCCGCACGGGTCCCTGTGGGCCGTCAGGAGAAAAAAAAACCCACGGCTTCGGATGTTGAGAAACACGCCGTTCGTGACTCGCTCTCTCTTCCCGATTGAAAGTGGAGTCCAAGGCATCCCTTGGCAGTGCGCGAGGGGCACATCCCTTCCGCCTCCCCCCCGCATTGCCCTTGTGTCGCGTGTGGCAGTCAGCGTGAGTGTGACAGCCAGCGTGTGTCAGCCAGCGTGTGCCAGTCAGCGTGAGTGTGTCAGGCAGAGTGTGTCAGCCAGCGTGTGCCAGCCAGCGTGAGTGTGTCAGGCAGAGTGTGTCAGCCAGCGTGTGCCAGCCAGCGTGAGTGTGTCAGGCAGAGTGTGTCAGGCAGAGTGTGTCAGCCAGCGTGTGCCAGGCAGCGTGAGTGTGACAGCGTGAGTGTTCCAGCGTGCATGTGCCAGGCAGCGATGAGTGTGCCAGGCAGAGTGTGTGTGCCAGCGTAAGTGTGCCAGCGTGAGTGTGCCAGCCAGAGTGTGTGTGCCAGCGTGAGTGTGCCAGTAAGTGTGATGAGTGTGCCAGCCAGCGTGATGAGTGTGCCAGCCAGAGTGAGTGTGCCAGTCAGAGTGTGCCAGCCAGCGTGTGCCAGCCAGCGTGATGAGTGTGCCAGCCAGAGTGTGTGTGCCAGCGTGAGTGTGCCAGTCAGTGTGATGAGTGTGCCAGCCAGCGTGATGAGTGTGCCAGCCAGAGTGTGTGTGCCAGCGTGAGCGTGCCAGCGTGAGTGTGCCAGCCAGCGTGATGAGTGTGCCAGCGTGAGAGTGCCAGCCAGCGTGATGAGTGTTCCAGCCAGCGTGAGTGTACCTGCCAGCGTGTGCCAGACAGAGTGTGCCAGCCAGCGTCTGTGCGTGTGCCTGCCAGCGTGTGCCAGTCAGCGTGAGTGTACTTGCCAGCGTGTGTGTGCCAGCCAGCCTGAGTGCGTGTGTCAGCCAGAGCGTGTACCTGCCAGCGTGTGTGCGTGCGGTTCTTTGCCGGCATGCCAGATGCACCATCCCCATGAGTTGCATGCCGAGTCTGGTGGGTGCCCAAACCCCCCCCCCCCTCCCCTCCTTGCCCTGACTCCCCCCCCCCCCCAGCCCCTCACCTTGACCCCCTCGACCCCGACATATTCGCGACGCCGTCTTTACCCCATGGCCACGAACAGCAGCCCAAGGTGGTCCTGGTCGCCATTGCGGGAGGCACGGCTCGTGCAAAGGCAAAGATGCCCCGTGTAGCCTCTAACAGACTGTTAGGGGCAAGTGCCATCAGCGAGTAGCACATACGAAGGCCGGCACGGCACGCGATGGGGTGGGCGGGTGGGTGGCCATCAAACACGCCCGACCACCTTTGTCTCCCCAGAGGCGATGATTACCACACACCGCACCAGGTGCTCATTTGAGGACGAGTCGACCTAGGGGAGGCCCAGGACCAGTTCATATATTCGTCACGGGTGTTGGCCGTGAGCGAGAACCGATCCCGGGTTCGCCGGGTTCGTAGCGCAGCGCTAACCTCTGCCGGAGAGTTCAAAGGCAAAGATCCCCCGTGTAGCCTCTAACCGACTGTTGGGGCAAGTGCTGTTAGCGGAGTAGCAGCAGCACCTATAAAGAAGACAAAGATCCCTCGTGTTGCCTCTAACAGACTGTAGGGGCAAGTGCTGTTAGTCACGAGTAGCACCTCCGAAAGCCGGCACGGCACATAAGCGGGGTGGGTGGTCAGCACCACGCTCGACACACACACACACACTCACGTACACACACACTCACATACACACGTACACGCACACACTCACACACACACACTCACGTACACACACACACTCACGTACACGCACACACTCACGCACACACACTCACGTACACGCGCACACACACACACTCACGCACACGCGCACACACTCATGTACACACTCACACTCACGTACATGCACACTCACACGCACACACACACTCACCTACACGCGCGTGCGTGCACGTACACAGCTACGGCAAATGGAAACCCGGGTCACCTTGGGCTGCAGGTTACCCCACCATGGTTCGCAAACAAACGAACAACCCCCCCTCCCGCCCCCCCACAGTCGCAGAATATGTGTCTTCCTCTTCGGAGCATGTGTATGGTGCCGGCCCCACGCGGACTCGTCCCAGAGAGCTCAAGTTTAAGCGTCGCCGCCACCGCCGCCACCGCCGCCGCCGCTGCTGCTGCTGCTGATCGGGCTGAACGATGAATCGATTTCAAATCGATGAATCGCACTTTGAAGCAATGCGATGAGCACATCGCAAAGGCTGCGATTTTTTTGGCGATTTCAAAAAAGTCCCTGTTACTTTCTCGTTGGAATTGTTTTATTGTTTTAACCTTATTTATTTAACTTAGCAATTGTCCCATGTTTGATCGTTCTCTTTCGATTAAAACATTTTAATAAATGCATGTTGGAAGCAATTCGTATCTTTTAAGTTCTCATCCTTGCATTAGAATATTTCGAGCAGTTCATATTTTGATGGGATCACGTGGTAACGCTCCATCATCACGTGTTTGAAAATCTATTAGACGGTGAATATTGAACTGAAGCTCGACTTTAACAATTTTAATCGCAAATCGCAATATCTGTCAGAAAAATCGCAATTAGACATTTTCCCCAAATCGTTCAGCCCGAGTCTGCTGCTCCTGCCGCTGCCGCCGTCACCGCAGCCGCCGTCACCGCAGCCGTGATAGCCGAGATAACCGAGAGGGACTCGGGCAAGGAGCGGCTCTTGGAACAGAAGCGCCACCGACACCGCTGCCGCCGCCGCCATAAACGACTACGACGCAGCGGCGGTGGTGGCGGCGGCGGTGGTGGCGGTGGTGTTGGTGGTGGTGGGGCTTTTTGCCGGTCAATTTTTCGGGCGCAGAGAGTTGCCGATGGGTCCGCCTCGGCTTGGTGGCAAGGGAGAGGAGGCGGGGGGGGAAGCGGCTGTAGTGGCTGCGGCGGCGGTGATCTTGAACTGCTCGTACCGTGCGTACGTTGAACTTCTTTCGCACCGTACGCACGTGTGGAGGCGGCGGTGGCGGTGGCGGAACAGCCGCCACAACAACAACAACAACAAACTAAGCGCAAAACAAAAAAACAACCAACAGCTCTCTCTCTCTCGACGGACGCTCGCCGTTCCTTTGGCGGACGAGGCCGCCGCGCAAGATGACGCGTTGGCATCCTGGGGTGCACGGAACTATTACGCATGCACGCGGGGCAAACTCCCCACTGCCCCCCCCCCGCGAGCCCCCCCCTCCCCGTGCCCCTCCCTACCCCCCCTCCCCCCGCGCGCCCCCCTCCCTACCCCCCCCTCCCCCTGCGCGCCCCCCTCCCCAAACCTGTTGTTTTCTCGGGTGACTGTTTACAACGCATACAATGGAACCCGCTCAGTGTCGCGCCGGAAATTCACAAGTCCGCTGAGCGAAGCCGGGTCCGGCAAACAGAAAAGTCGGTCGGCTTAGTGACCACGTTTCTCACGCGGGCGCCAGGACGGGTTGGAGGGTGTGAGGTGAGGGGGGTGGAGGTTGAGGGGGGTACGGGGGTGGGGTGGGGGGGGGGGCCATGCAGTTGCGATGTCCAAATTTGCCCGGTTGGTCCCGGCTGGTGCTGGCTAGTCCCGGCTGGTCCGAACTGGTCCCAACTGGTCCTGACCGGCCCCGGCAAGCCCCCCCACCACCCGGCGTGGATAAAATCCGCGGGTGGTGGTGGTGGTGGTGGGCGCAGAACGCGGTGGGGTGGGGGGGTGGGTTAGAAATTAACAACAAAAAATCATCACCCATCGGGCAATGTTCCGGACCTCACGGCATTCGAAGGGTTCCACTGTATGTCCACGTGGTGCCGTTCTTTTACCCCCGCAAAGTGTGTCGTGTAAAAACGATTCTTTATTTCTTTAGTTTAAATTTTCTTTCCTGCCCCCCACCTCGCCTCGCCTCGCCTCGCCCCCCAACCTCCTTCCACGCCACTTTGACTGTGGGTCGTCTTTGGTTTTTTGTTATTCTTTAAAACCAAGGTTCAGGTTTTTAGCGGCGGCAGTTAGCGTTACACACACACGCACGCGCGCGCATATATATGCGCGCTCCGTGTCATATATATCCATGAAATTATTGTTGTGATTTTTTTTTAAAACATCTTTTCAAACCCTAACCCCCCCTCCCCTCACCCACCCGCCACCAACCACCGCCGTCAATTCGCATCCATCGAAATGTCAAAATGTTTTTGCCGGTAAATTGCTAACGCCCCCCCCCACCACCACCCCTTGCACTATAACCATCCCTACCCCCCCCCCCCCCACCTGCCATTTGTTTTAAATGCCGGTCTCGATCAAAACAAATCAGGGGGGCGAAGTGTTAATAGAAGGTTCCACTTAGCGCGCCTCGCCCAAACCCCATTCATTTTACGAGAGCACGGCGCAGAGGTAGGTGACAGCAGACCGACCTAATCTCAATGCGGTAAGGGACGGGGTGGGGGGGGCTCCTCCACTTACGAGCGTACGGCCGACGAACTTTCAGAGTTACGGACAAACCCGGTCCGTAGATCGTAAGTTGGTGGTGGCGTCTGCGTCCGCGAGTCGATTGTGCAACTCGCAAAGCCGTTCATTCCCCCGCCGCGCGACGCGTTTGGAATCGACAGGCAGTAAATGTTTTGGACTTGAGGACGCATCGACTTACGCACAGACGCCTCTGGAACCGAGCTCGTTCGTAAGTGGAGGAGTCCCTGTAATTGTAATAATTTAACAGAACGACAAAACAATTGTTTTTACTTAACGACGAATCTTTTAGAGCTGGAAAAACAAACTAAAAACTAAAAAACCCAGTTTGTAATGAAACGGTGTCAGAGTATCTCTTTGGCTGGCTTGTGCCTGTATTCTGCTGCGGTTATTTTCACGGTTCTGGTTTATTTTTGTGTTGTTGCCATCGTGTTCGGTCCGTCCGTCCGTTCTGTCGTCTTTTGTTTTCATCTCCACTCACTCGCTCACTCGCTCTCTCTCTCTCCTCTTCATGAATTCACTGCTCGCGTAACGATCAACCACCCCCCCCCTCCCCTTCTACAAAGCATGAACCCCCCCCCACTACACCGAACCCCCCTCAACCCCCCCTCTGCCCCGCCCCCCCACTTCGGACGCCCCCCCTCGGCACCCACCCCCCCCCCAAAACATTAACAACACCGCCTCCCCCCATCTCATTCCCGTTGCCAACCCCCTTCCTCCTCCTCGTTTTCTCGTCATTTGAATAATTTTTCACTCGTTTTATTCCACTGCGTTTTTTTCTTTTTGTCTCTTTCTCTCTCTGCTTGTTCTTCTTGATTTCCCCCGCCCAACCACCACCACCAACCCGTTCCGTCATAATCCACGTTCCCGTTATCATCATTATCATCATCATCATCGTTATCCTTCCTTTGGTTTTGTTTTTCTGTTTGTTTTGTTGTTTTCGTTTCTGGAAATCCCCCTTCCCCCCCCCCCCCGCCGCCCCCACCCTTTCTGACGTCACAGTCCGTCACGTGCCGCCGAGGCTGACGACGCCGCCGGTGAGCCAGGAGGTGATGCCCGGCGCCAGCGTGAACGTGACGTGCGTCGCCACCGGCTCGCCGCTGCCCTACGTCAAGTGGATGTCGGGCGGCGAGGACCTGACGCCCGAGGAAGAGATGCCCATCGCTCGCAACGTCCTCGAGTTGAGCAACGTGCGTGAGAGCGCCAACTACACCTGCGTGGCTCTCTCGTCCCTCGGCGTCGTCGAGGCCACCGCGCAGATCAGCGTCAAAGGTGTGGGAGGGTGGGGGCGCGGGCAAGGTGATGCTGTGGTGGGTGGGTGGGGGAGTGAAATCCGTCGGCGATGTTCTGAGTGGTTTTATTTTATTTGTGAACGCTTGCCAACTGAGGCGGATGTTTTGGTTGCTGTGGGGTGGTGGCGGTGGTGGGTGGGTTGGGTGGGTCGGTTGGGTGGGTCGGTCGATGAGGTGGGTGGGTGGGTGAGTCGATTGGTTGGGTCGGTGGGTGGGTTTGGTGGGTCAATCGGTGGGTGTGGTGGGTCGGTTTGTGGGTTGGGTGGATCGGTTGATGGGAGAGTTGGTGGGTGGCTTTTTTTTTGTAAACGCTTGCCGACTAAGGCGGATGTTTTGACGTTCAGGCATTGGCGTTGAGGCAGTGGCGGTGCTTTTGGTGGCGCCTCCGTGGCGAGATGTTAACTACCTCGCCTGGTACGCAGGAGGTCGTGGGTTTGATCTCGACCCTGACGTGTGTCTCTCTCTCTCCCCGTGGTCGCGTGGATTTTTCTCCGGGTCCTCCGGTTTGTCCCGCTACATTTAGAATCGGCGTCACGCGTTTAGAGTATTTCGCTGCTGCTATAAATTTCCACGCGATGATGAGCCACTTCGGGTAGCCGGGTATCGGGTAGGGTACGGGTATCGGGTACCCGATTGCGACCCTGGTGCGGCCGGGTACGGGTAAGGAATCAAAACCCGTTTGCGACCTCTGGCGTAGCCGCGGTGAGACGCTGCCACCGCCGCCGCCGCCGCTGCTACCACTGCCTTTGACAGCGACGCGACGCGCGTTCCTGTGTCAAGATCCACCGCGACCGTCCGCCCCACACAGTCTCGGTTCAATTGATTTGTTGCAGCACGGCCGATGATACCGTGGCTATGTTACAAGGGAGATCCGTGCTGCTGCTGCTACTGCTGCGTGAGCACGGCAACATCAACGGATCTGGCACACGGAGGGGGTGGGTGGCCAGCACCACGCCCGTCCGCCTTTGTCTCCCGAGTGGCGATGGTTACGCACAGTACCGGGTACTCATTTGAGGCTGAGTCGACCTTGCGGAGGCCCAGGTCGGGTTCAGATAATCGTCGCCGGTGTTGGCCGTGAGCGGGAATCAAACTCGGGTGGTTGCCGGGTTCGTAGCGCAGCGTAGCGCTAACCGCCACACTACCACACCCCACGGACACACCAATACCACGACCCGCAATTCGCCACTAATTAGCGGTAATTTCACCACGGCGCCTGTGCCAGGCCAGGTGCACTTTGAGGCTATCACGTGAAGTGTCGAAGGCTCGCTGCTGGCAGGAGGTCACGGGATAGACCCAGCAGGTGCCATGGGTTGGCTGACTGAGATGACCGGTAGATGCAGCACCACCGGCTGTGACCCATCACTCTGCCAACCAGTGGCGGCTCGTCAATAGAGGGCGCAGGGGCGCCGCCCCCATCAATATTCTAGAAATATACGTATACAAAATTTATATAAAAATACATAAATAAAATATTTTTTTCATACGATGTGCCGGCTGGTAGTAAGAAAAGCATCAGCATTTAATAAAAACTGGCTTTAATCGGTCAACTATTTTCTATGTTTTTCAATGTGTTTCATGCGGGGCGCCGGACAAATGGATGTCTATGTGAGACTTTACATTTTCGGACAGCATGTGACCTGAAGCTGGTCTCTAATTGGTTTCTTAAAGATTCTCCTCGGGGCGCAAGTCGTTGCGTCCCTGGCCAATCAGAATTGGATACATGTTATTTTATCCAATCTGATTGGTTCTCGTCACCTGTCATTCAAATTTACGCTGTAGGCC
Organism: Lethenteron reissneri; assembly: GCF_015708825.2. NCBI lineage: Eukaryota > Metazoa > Chordata > Hyperoartia > Petromyzontiformes > Petromyzontidae > Lethenteron > Lethenteron reissneri. The sequence continues at coordinate 12,940,648 of NC_083842.1, read as the reverse complement.
ACTACTGCGAGTGCGAAGGCGACACCACTTTGACACTTGCTAGGCTGATCAAATTTTTTGTGTAAACAATGGCAGCAGTTCATCCAAATTCTGTAATTTATTTACAAAAAAAACCCTTTCACAAGGCTTTCGCTGGAAGAAATAAAAAAGATAAAGGATCTCGGACCGGACCAACCCGATTTACAATCCAGCAGCAGGCCAGTGACAGAGGACGAAGCTACACACGAAGCTTCACCCGCGCTTGTTATGAGAAACGGAGGTGGCTGGCTGGATGTGATGTTAGCAATTCTCTTTTTTGTTTTCCCTGTCTTTTATTTCAAAGTGTCGGCACTGAAGTTTTGTGGACAACGACGGGGGTAAGAGACCTCAAACATCTCTCTGACAAATGCAAACGTCATGAAAGTAGCCGCAGCCATATTGATAATAGCATGAAACTAACGTTTTTATGTTCAAGTAGGAAACATGCTTTTTGGTACTTTGGTCTGAAATGTATATAAAAGAGAAACATTTATGTTCAAGTAGGAAACATGCTTTTTGGTACTTTGGTCTGAAATGTATATAAAAGAGAAACATTTATGTTCAAGTAGGAAACATGCTTTTTGGTACTTCTTTTGGTCTGAAATGTAAATAAAGATCATCAAAATTTATATTAAAGTAGTCAAAATGGTTTTTGGTACTGCTTTATATTTATTTGCCCCCCTCAATAAAATAAAAAAAATGCGCCCCCCCAAAAATAAATATCACCAGCCGCCACTGCTGCCAACTGGCTACGTTTTAGCCGCTCGGCTCTCCGCTCATTGTTGTGAGCGTCGCTCCTCTGCCCTCCGTCGTTGCTGGAGGGCGACTGCCTCCAACTGCCCAGTAGCAGCGTCCTTCACGACTCTCCTCCATAGAGAGAGTATACACACACAGACACCCACACAGAGACAAAGATCCCCCATATAGCCTTAACAGACTGTAGGGGCAAGTGCTGTTAGCGAGCACCTATGAAGGCCGGAACGGTACACAAGGGGGTGGGTGGCCAGCACCACGCCCGACCGCATTTGTCTCCCCAGTGGCGATGTTTACACATCGCACCAGGTACTCATTTGAAGCTGAGTTGACCTAGGGGAGGCCCAGGACCGGTTCAGATAATATAATCGTCACTGTGGTGTTGGCCGTGAGCGGGAATCAAACCCAGGTCGCCAGGTTCATAGCGCAGCGTAGCGCTAACTGCTACACCACCGCTCCCCACTCCATACACGCACACACACAGACACCCACACGCACGCGCACACACAGAGAGCACGATAACATTTCATGCTGCAGTCTTTCTTCGTGGAAAGGGCAGCCTGAACATTCTCCCTGACTTATAGATGGAGAATGTAACAATCCCATATGTGTATGTGTGTGAAAAGAATAACAGTGGCTGATGTACGGATGTGCTCTGCTAACAGACATCAGCACCACGAACACACATTCACCAAAGGACAGGTACAGCGCACTGCACGTCATGGACGTGCGTGCGCGTGGTGAGCCGTGTTTATTGGGGTGAGCCGTAGTGTAGCGGTCAGTGCGCTCCAAACCCGGCCACCCGGGGTTCGATCCCCGTCAGGGCCACCACCATCGCCGGCGACGATTTTCTCACCTTGTCCCGGGCCTTCCCCTAGGTCGACTCGGCCTCAAATCTGCGCCTGGTGCGTGGTGGGTGAGGGTTGGGGGGGTGGTGGTTGCCTCTGCGTGCGCGAGCGTTTCGCCTTCGGACCTACGACGAATCGATCGGCGTAACGGCTGCGGTGCGCGACCCGCGGTGTTGGTGCCTGCCCTCGCGCACGCGTCCATGCGCGCGTGCGGAACTCGGCGGGATAGATTGATGGGGGCCGTTGGCTCGGCGGCGTGGCCGGACAGGGGCTTACGGGAGGGGGGCGAGCGCGAGCTGATGGACCGGCAGAGGTCGCAATCGGGTACCCGATACCCGTACCCTACACGATACCCGGCTACCCGTACCCGGCCAGGTACGGGTACCCGTTTGCAACCCTGGTGCGGCCGGGTACGGGTACGGGTAGGCCGTGAGTCACTGGTGAGTCACCGTCTTCTTCTTGGTTCTTTCGGTAAAGTCACGTAGAATAGAAATAAGAAAATAATAAAAATAAAACATTATAAAATAATTCTCACGACGTTTCGGCCACAACGCAAGTAGCCGTCCTCAGGTGGAGAACAGGTCTGTCGAGGAGACAGAGTAACCGTTTGTCACTAATTTCACTAATTTCGGGTAGGGTACGGGTAGGGAACGGGTACCAGTACCCGGCCGGGTACGGGTACCCATTTGCGACCCTGGTGCGGCCGGGTACGGGTAAGCAATCAAAACCCGTGTGGGCGATGAACGCGCGGGCGGACACGCGGATGGCTCTCGTCGTCAACGGCGGTGGCGGCGTTCTTTTTAAATCCTTTATATTAAGTTCGCTTGCTTGCTCGTGTGCTTGCTTGCTTGCTTACGACCGTGCAAATCTTTCGGTCGTTTTTAACCCACTTCCCGTGATCCAATCGAGCTGACATTTTCCACACAGGCTCGTTGTGCGAGACAATTAATTTTCGTGAAAAGAAATTCCTAAATTTTACACTGTTTAGGGAAAAAAATTTAATATTAAATTACCAATTGCTTAATGCTGGCAGACAATCATCTGACCCCTAAATGGCAGCCATCTCAAGCCAGAGGACGAGAGGACTCTAGCCGCCACGCATATAAAGGGTTTAGAGAGAAAAACTTTGTTTTTACGGGTTCATTTTTTTGTTTTGTCCGATGGGCTCAGCAGCACCCTCCCTCCCAAACCCCGGGGCTTCCTCGAGTGAGTACGGCGGTCGCGTTTCAGACGCCGTTCGAATCGTGTTTGTGGCGAACGTGACCCAAAAGCCTGTTGAGGTTATACGGGGAATCTCTGTGTGGTTGTGTGTGGGTGTGTGTGTGTCCGTGTGGGAGAGTGCTCGCTAACAGCGCTTACCCCAACAGCCTGGTGAGGCTATACGGGGGATCTTTGTGTGGGTGTGTGGTGGTGGGCTCGCTATCGGCACTTGCCCCAACAGCCTCTTGAGGCTATACGGGGTGGGGGTGTGGGGTATCTTTGCCTTTGCTACCGGTGATCTCGCCGCCCGTGACCGCCACCGGCACGGCCGCCTCCTTCACCACCAGTGACGACGCCGCCGGTCTGCATGTGACCCCCCCCCACCACCGCTCACCCCCCCCACCCCCCACCCCTCACCCCCTCACCGCCCCCTCACCACCCCCTCACCACCAGCCCTGCCGCGCCCGCCGGGCGCCCCCGTGGTGACGGAGACGACTCCGACGAGCGTGACGCTGACGTGGGACTCGGGCAACACGGAGCGCGTGAGTCACTACACGCTGCTCTACCGCCCGCGGCACGCCGGCCACGGCGGTGGTGGTGGCGGTGGCGGTGGTGGCGGCACCACCACGGGGACGCGGGCGAGGCCAGCGCCGGCCGCGCCGTCGGAACCCACAGCACCCTTCCAGGTGAGCGCTCACCGCTCGTCGCGGTGGTGGTGAGGGAGGTGGTTGTTGTGTGTGTGTGTCTGTGTGTGTGTCTGTGTGTGTGTCTGTGTGTGTGTCTGTGTGTGTGTCTGTGTGTGTCTGTGTGTGTGTCTGTGTGTGTGTCGGTGGTGGTGGTGGTGAGGGAGGTGTGTGTGTCTGTGTGTGTGTCTGTGTGTGTGTCTGTGTGTGTGTCTGTGTGTGTGTGTGTGTCGATGGTGGTGGTGGTGGTGGTGAGGGAGGTTGTCTGTGTGTGTGTCGATGGTGGTGGTGGCGGTGAGAGAGGTTGTCTGTGTGTGTGTGTCGATGATGGTGGTGGTGAGAGAGGTTGTCTGTGTGTGTGTCGATGGTGGTGGTGGCGATGGCAGTGGTGGTGAGGGAGGTTGTGGCAGTGTGTGTGTGTCGATAATTGTGGTGGTGGTGGTGAGGGAGGTTGTCTGTGTGTGTGTCGATGGTGGTGGTGGCGGTGAGAGAGGTTGTCTGTGTGTGTGTGTGTCGATGATTGTGGTGGTGGTGAGAGAGGTTGTCTGTGTGTGTGTCGATGGTGGTGGTGGCGGTGGCAGTGGTGGTGAGGGAGGTTGTGGCAGTGTGTGTGTTTCGATAATTGTGGTGGTGTTGGTGAGGGAGGTTGTTGTGTGTGTGTGTCGATGATTGTGGTGGTGGCGGTGGTGGTGGTGAGGGAGGTTGTTGTGTGTGTGTGTCGATGATTGTGGTGGTGGTGAGGGAGGTTGTTGTGTCTGTGGGTGCTCGATTTCCACACGATGATCAATGATGCACTCGCGCGCACGCAAATACACGCACACCATCACACTCACTCGGGCGCATGCACTCACACACTCACGCACGCACGTAGATACACACACCTACACGCACTCACGCACACTCGCACGCACGTACATACACACACGTACACACGCGCACCTACAAATGTGCCCGCGTACACACGCACATAAAAACAAGTACAAAGACCCCCCGTATAGCCATAACAGACTGTAGGGGCAAGTGCTGTTAGCGAGCAGCACCTACGAAGGCCGGCACGGCACACGAGGGGGTGGGTGGGTGGCCAGCACCACGCCCGGCCGCCTTTGTCTCCCCAGTGGCGATGCTTACTACACACCTACAACCAGGTACTCATTTGAGGCTGAGTCGACCTAGGGGAGGCCCAGGACGGGTCTAAATAACCGCCGTTGTCCGCGAGCGGGAATCGAGCCCGCGTTGCCGCTGACCGCCGCCGCCGCCCCCCCACGCAGGAGATCGACACCGTCACGACGACGCGCTACACCGTCGGCGGCCTGGGCCCCTACTCGCAGTACGAGTTCCGCGTGGCGGCCGTGAACACGGTGGGCCGGGGCCCGCCCGGCGGCGTCACGGTGACGCGCACGGGCGAGCAGGCGCCGTCGAGCGCCCCGCGCAACGTGCAGGCGCACATGATCTCGTCCACGGCCATGCTCGTCACGTGGGAAGAGCCCGAGGAGCCCAACGGGCACATCCTGGGCTACCGCGTCTTCTACCACAACAACGACGGCGACGCCGGCGGCGGCGGCGCCGACGACGAGGACGACGGTGACGACGAGGGGCACGAGAGCGGCAAGAACGGCGCCTTCACGCAGCAGCAGGAGCTGCACCGGGAGCCGGTGAGAGGCGCCGAGGGGGGCGGGCGGGAGGGCGGGTGGCGAGGGATGGTTCGGCTGCTGCCACTGCTGCCGCTGATGATGGTGCACGCGCGCACCGTGCCAGGTGTTCATTGGAAGTCGAGTCGACCTAGGGGAGGACGAGGCCACGCTATGGCGCTCCTCGCACGCGCGCTGCGTGCGCGTCGTCGTAATCATCCGCCGCGGTGGGGCCCCCACAGATGACCACGGGTCGCCGGTCGCCCCGCCTCTCGCAGGCTCGTGATGCGGGAACCCAGGTGGCTCTTCACATCTCGCCATGGTGGCTGGGAGATGTTGACTACCTCACCTGGTGTACAGGAGGTCGTGGGTTCGATCCTGACCCTGACGACTGCCTGTATATTTGGAGTTTGCGTATCTCTCTCTCATCATCATTACGGTGGCTAGGAGATGTTGACTACCTCGCCTGGTGTACAGGAGGTCGTGGGTTCGATCACGACCCTGACGATGCCTGCTGTATATCTGGAGTTTGTGTGTCTCTCTCTCATCATCATTACGGTGGCCAGGAGATGTTGACTACCTCGCCTGGTGTACAGGAGGTCGTGGGTTCGATCCCGACCCTGACGCCTGCTGTATATTTGGAGTTTGCGTGTCTTTCTCTCTCTCATCAACATCACGGTGGCTAGGAGATGTTGACTACCTCGCCTGGTGTACAGGAGGTCGTGGGTTCGATCCCGACCCTGACCGCCTGCTGTATATTTGGAGTTTGCGTGTCTCTCTCCCTCTCATCAACATCACGGTGGCTAGGAGATGTTGACTACCTCACCTGGTGTACAGGAGGTCGTGGGTTCGATCCCGACCCTGACGACTGCTGTATATTTGGAGTTTGCGTGTCTCTCTCCCTCTCATCAACATCACGGTGGCTGGGAGATGTTGACTACCTCGCCTGGTGTACAGGAGGTCGTGGGTTCGATCCCGACCCTGACGATTGCTGTATATTTGGAGTTTGCGTGTCTCTCTCCCTCTCATCAACATCACGGTGGCTGGGAGATGTTAACTACCTCGCCTGGTATACAGGAAGTTGTGGGCTCGATTCCGACCCTGACGACGCCTGCTGTATATTTGGAGTTTGCGTGTCTCTCTCTCCCCGTGATCGCAGTGGATTTTTCTCCGGGTCCATCCATATTTTTTCTTCACGTTTAGACTCAACGTCACCACGCGTTCCGAGTTATTTGGCTGCTGCTGTAAATGTCTACGTGACGATGATGATGAGCTCACTTGTTGGAGCTGTCATTTGTGATAGCCTGCTCGCTTGTAAATAAGAGCTACATAGCTCAGTGGGGCCCTTAACTGGAAAAATAAAAAAATGTGCACACGAACTGAGTTCGTCCTATTCTTAGGTTTTTTCTTCGGTAAAGTCACGTAGGTAAAAAATTTAAATTAATAAAAGTAAAATACAAAATAAAATAAAAATCACGACGTTTCGGAGGGAGACAACACAAGCTTCCGTCTTCAGGTGGGACCGTCACAGCACGCTACCTGTATCAAGTGAGTTCGTCCTCCCGAAGATATTGCACGGTTCGAAATCAGAATGTGGATTTATCTTTGAGGAATCCGATGAGCTACAAAGCTCTTGTTCACAGGGGTGCAGTCGGGCCACGGGGTCAGAACGTCAGAACAACAAATAGTACAGAAATGCGATAGCGGTGCAAAGATTTCGATGTAAAGCTTTCGTGACTGCAGGGATTCATCTTCTTGGTTCTTTCGGTAAAGTCACGTAGAAGGGAAGTAATAAAATATTAAAAATGAATCTTCTTGGTTTTTTCGGTAAAGACGGCTGCTTGCGTTGTAGCCGAAATGTCGTGAGAATTATTTTATAATGTTTTATTTTTATTATTTTATTACTTCCCTTCTACGTGACTTTACCGAAAGAACCAAGAAGCGGTGCAAAGTTCAAGAAAGGTAAACATATCGCTTTAACAAAACATATCCACAAAAAAACTAAACCATTTTTTTATCTTAAGAGGTAAAGCCCCACTGATTGATCGACGAAGGGGCTTATCGTGTGACAATTTATAGCAGCAAAATAATTTAAATGCACGTTTCGTTTCAATCGGCCACGGGATATCGTTCCTTGGAAGGTTAGAAAATTCGCCTTGTCACAGACACTCAGCCAGCACATTGTGAGATTCTGGGTTCAAGCTCTGCGCCTGAGACGTATCTTTTATCTATCAAGAGAGGTTTATAATGACTGTGTCAGTAGATGCCGAGCCACTTCCACTGAGATCCTTGGGCAGGGTTCCTCCCTTGCATGTGTGTATATGTTGAACTTATTTCGCGGCGTACATAGCCGACTGTGCTAATCGGAGGTGCGTGGGGGGGGGGACGCAGGCTATATTTTAAAATAGTAATAGGTTTTTACCCTTTTAAACTGGTACAAAACTGACACCTTTATTCAAGGCATCATGTTTGCAATAACCACAACACAAGTAGTCAAAAAAGCAAACAAAAAGAAGCAACTCTGATAATGATAACAATAATAATATATTTAAAAATTGCAATGCTCCAGTGACTTTGTAATATCGTGTGTATGTTGAACTAGATTTGAAGCTTTCGTGACTGCAGGAATCCATACTCTTTGGTTCTTTCGGTCACGTGGGTAGTCACATATAGTAGTCACATCAACAGTACCTACGTGACTTTATCGAAAGAAATGAAATAATAAATCACGACGTTTCGGAGGCAACACAAGCTTCCGTCGTCAGGTGGAACAGTCACAGCACGATTGCTGTATCAAGTAAAGAGAAATCCCAAAGAGACCCGATTTCTCTTTACTTGATACGGCAATCGTGCTGTGACTGTTCCACCTGAAGACGGAAGCTTGTGTTGCCTCCGAAACGTCGTGATTTATTATTTTATCTCTATTATTAATTGTATTTATTTTAATTCTATTTTTTACCAACGTGACTTCACCGGAAAAAAACCTAAGCGTATGAATTCTTGCAGTCACGAAAGCTTCAAATCTAGAAATAGAACCGGAATCTCCGTCGTATTTCGCAAAAGCCGCAACCTACGAACGGGCGGTGGCCGCGGCACCGGTGGCGTTGACGGGAGGAGGAGGGGGGGGTGGGTGGCGGTGACGACAACGTCGAGCCGCAAGCCGCGTAATTGAAGCTCGCGCCATGTCAACACCGCCGCTAAATCAGAGTTAGGATCGAGGGCGGTGGGGGCGCTGGGATGGTGGGTGAACTCCCAGCGCTGTCAACGCTCTCTCCTCGAGCGAGCACGAGCAGAGCGGGAGCCCACCCTCACCGCCCCACTGTTTCCCGCGTGTTTATCTCTGGTTGTTTATCCCTAAATATTTAACCGGGGTTAAATCGCGAGTCACGAACAAGTCTCTATTAAGTCGGCGCCCTTCGGGGTGACGGGAAGGGGTGGGTGGGGGGGTAGCGGCGGGCGGGGGGAGGGTGCGATCAGCAAGAGCCGATGGTGATTCTTTAGCGGAGGCTCGCCTGCTACAACACCGGAGCCAAACCATCACCCGCCCCCCCCCCCCCCAACATTCGTTGCGGTAACGCATCGACGCCACCGCCACTTTCATCGCGCATTCGCCACCCGTCGCCACCCATCGCCGCCGCACTAAACGGCCATTCAGTCCGTGGGGAGGCCCCTTAGCCCGGGGGGGGGCGCGGGGTGATCAAGGAAACTCCCCCGTTGAGATTCGTCATCTCGCCTCCGTTCTGAGTTTCGGGAGAGAATTCGGCTGCGTGCGTTCGGTCCTAACGTGGGTGCGTGGGGCCAGTTGTTTCCGAGTGGTTAAGTCGGAATCGTGATGTTTATTTACGGCTGGTGAGGAATCGGATGAGGCACGAAGCTCTTTTGCACCGGCGTATGTACGCGCGCACGTTGAACTTCTTTCGCACCGTGCGTAGCCAACCGTGCTCATCGGGGGTACGGGCAGAAGGACAAACTAGACACGAAAAGCAGTTCTAGAGAAAATTAGTCCACCTGTCCACGGGGAGAGAGAGACACGCAAGCTCCAAATATAGAGCAGGCGTCAGAGTTGGGATCGAACCCACGACCTCCTGTATACCAGGCGAGGTAGTTAACATCTCCTAGCCACCGTGATGATGATAGAGAGAGAGACACGCAAGCTCCAAATATACAGCAGCAGGCGTCGTCAGGGTCGGGATCGAACCCACGACCTCCTGTACACCAGGCGAGGTAGTTAACATCTCCTAGCCACCGTGATGATGATGAGAGAGACACGCAAACTCCAAATACACAGCAGCAGGCATCGTCAGGGTCTAGATCGAACCCACGACCTCCTGTAAACCAGGCGAGGTAGTTAACATCTCCTAGCCACCGTGATGATGATGATGAGAGAGAGAGACACGCAAACTCCAAATATACAGCAGCAGGCGTCGTCAGGGTCGGGATCGAACCCACGACCTCCTGTACACCAGGCGAGGTAGTTAACATCTCCTAGCCACCGTGATGATGATGAGAGAGAGAGACACGCAAACTCCAAATACACAGCAGCAGGCATCGTCAGGGTCTAGATCGAACCCACGACCTCCTGTAAACCAGGCGAGGTAGTCAACATCTCCTAGCCACCAGCTGGAGGTTGTGTTGGGTGGGGTGGGCGTACGACGCAGCTACGCTTACGCTACCTAACGCAGACAAAAAAACAATAATTATCTTGCCATTAGCACCCAGGGTTTTCTCAGCATTGCTGCTGCAAAGCTACTGAGCGACATCACTGCCACCGTGGTGCCCCCTTAATTCATAAATTAATAAAGCGCATGAGTTCGGAGCGCATCGTCGGTTCCCAAGGTTCGGAAAGGGGTCGGTAAAAAAAAAACGACTTCAAAAACAAACTGTTCCCAGACCACGCCGAGAGAACGCCGCACAGTCCCCCGATACAAATTCCACGTTGAAATGGATTCAATTAACAAATTGACATTTTGCAAATGTGGCCGTATCCAGCGCCGATCTTCTGTTTCGCACCACCACCCCACCCTCTCAAAATCGCAATTGTGAACAACGCGCACAGCCGAGTATCTACTGGTTGTTTTGTTTCCCATAATAAGCAGCAGCGGCATCATCACCACCACCATCATCATTCACAATCGGTATATCATATTGTACGACCTTCGCACGGAGGTCATCGGCCGGGTCAAAGGCCCCCAATTAGGGCCCCCAACCCCACCTCACGCCACCCCGGGCGTACGATCCGGAAAACGTGGTGGGGTTTTTTTTCTTTTTAAAGCCACGCCACCCGTAAAGGGGTGAACTGTGCATTCGCAAATGGAACTCATTGTTTCTAGATTTGAAGCTTTGGTGACTGCAAGGATTCATATTCTTAGGTTTTTTCGGTAAAGTCACGTAGGTAAAAACATTAAAATTAATAAAAGTAAAATAAAAGCTGATACAGCTGTCGTGGCTGTGACGGTTCCACCTGAAGACGGAAGTTTGTGTTGCCTCCGAAACGTCGTGATTTTTATTTTATTTTACTTTTATTAATTTTAATGTTTTACCTACGTGACTTTACCGAAAAAACCTAAGAATATGGAACTCATTGTGTGATTCGCGCGTGCGTTGAGTAGCTCCCCTCCCCGTCCCTCTCCTCTCTCCCCCCCCCCCCCCCCCCCCCCCATTTGCCGCCATCTGAGTCTCAACGTTTCAGGGCAGCGGAATGTTTTTTTATCCTGAGTGCTCCTTTTGTTGTTCTTTCGCTTTTCAAAAACACCGCGCTCTCTCCAGCCGCCGTTGCCGCCGCCGCTGCTGTGAAAGCTCAAAGGCCGCTCCGTTCGCGTGGACAACAAAAATATTCAAATATTTTGCCGGTGGGCGGGGTGGAGGCTGGGGGAGGATTCCGCCGATGAAACGCGAGTCAGACGTCTCTTCCCGGGAGACGTCTTGGTCTTTGTCGGCCGTTATTTTGTCGACACTTTTCGGCCTGCGGTTTAGTTTTTTTGTTGTCGTTGGAAAACCCGGGACGGCGGTTTAAAACAAAGAAAATCCCCCGCAAGAGTCCTCGGCGAGTTGGTGATTGCGACGATGACGACGACAATGACAGTGATGATGATGATGACGGTGGTGATGATGATGATGATGATGACGGTGATGATGAAGATGATGACGACGACAATGACGGTGATGATGATGACAATGATGACGGTGATGATGAAGGTGATGATGATGATGATGACGGTGATGATGATGATGTCGGTGATGATGATGATCAAGGTGATGACGGCAATGACGGCAATGACGACAATGATGATGATGACGGTGGTGATGATGATGATGACTGTGATGATGAAGATGATGACTACAATGACGGGGGTGATGATGATGACGGTGATGATGATGATGATGACGGTGATGATAATGACGACAATGATGATGATGACGACGGTGATGATGATGATGTTGGTGATGATGATAATGATGATGAAGGTGATGACGGCAATGACAACAATGAGGGTGATGATGACGGTGATGACAGTGATTATGATGATGACGGTGATGATGGTGATGATAATGACGACAATGACGATGTTGATGATGACGACAATGATGATGACGACGACGACGGAGATGATGATGATGTCGGTGATGATGATGGTGATGATGATGAAGGTGATGACGGCAATGACGACAATGATGGTGATAACGATGGTGATGACGACGGTGGACCCCGCAGGTGCACACGTGGAAGCACTCGGACACGAGCGACGTCATGCTGGCCACGATCCGCGACCTGACGCCGCAGGTGGACTACGCGGTGCGCGTGCTCGCCTACACGTCGGTGGGCGACGGGCCGTTCTCGCCCGAGCTGCGCATACGCACGCAGGAGGGAGGTGAGGGCGGCCTGCGTGTGCGCGCGCGCCCGTCGATTTGCGCCGGTGAAAACGACGCCGCGCGCCCACCGACAGGACCGTGCGAGGCTCACGCGGCGCGGGTTGCCCGGCGGGGCGTCTCTGTTGCGCGTGGCAGTGCCCAACCAGCCCATCAACCTGAAGGCGGAGGCCGAGTCGGCGAGCAGCGTGCTTCTCACGTGGACCCCGCCGCGGCAGGAGGGCATCCTCAAGTACGAGCTCGCATACCGGCCCGGCGACGGCACCGCGACCACCGCCAGCGAGGTACCCGCCGCCGCCGCCGCCGCCGCCGCCCATCTCTCTCTCTCGCGCGCCTGTGCCAGCCTGACGAACAGTCAGCGCCCTTCTTGCCTACCCCCGCGCGTCACCCATCTCTCTCTCTCGTGTGCCTGTGTCAGCCTGACGAACAGTCAGCACCCTTCTTGCCTACCCCCACGCGTCACCCATCTCTCTCTCTCGTGCGCCTGTGTCAGCATGACGAACAGTCAGCGCCCTTCTTGCCTACCCCCACGCGTCACCCATCTCTCTCTCTCGCGCGCCTGTGTCAGCCTGACGAACAGTCAGCGCCCTTCTTGCCTACCCCCACGCGTCACCCATCTCTCTCTCTCGCGCCTGTGCCAGCCTGACGAACAGTCAGCGCCCTTCTTGCCTACCCCCACGCGTCACCCATCTCTCTCTCTCGTGCGCCTGTGTCAGCATGACGAACAGTCAGCACCCTTCTTGCCTACCCCCACGCGTCACCCATCTCTCTCTCTCGCGCCTGTGCCAGCCTGACGAACAGTCAGCGCCCTTCTTGCCTACCCCCACGCGTCACCCATCTCTCTCTCTCGCGCCTGTGTCAGCATGACGAACAGTCAGCGCCCTTCTTGCCTACCCCCACGCGTCACCCATCTCTCTCTCGCGCGCCTGAGTCAGCCTGACGAACAGTCAGCGCCCTTCTTGCCTACCCCCACGCGTCACCCATCTCTCTCTCGCGCGCCTGAGTCAGCCTGACGAACAGTCAGCACCCTTCTTGCCTACCCCCACGCGTCACCCATCTCTCTCTCGTGTGCCTGTGCCAGCCTGACGAACAGTCAGCGCCCTTCTTGCCTACCCCCACGCGTCACCCATCTCTCTCTCGTGTGCCTGTGTCAGCCTGACGAACAGTCAGCACCCTTCTTGCCTACCCCCACGCGTCACCCATCTCTCTCTCGTGTGCCTGTGTCAGCCTGACGAACAGTCAGCACCCTTCTTGCCTACCCCCGCGCGTCACCCATCTCTCTCTCGTGTGCCTGTGTCAGCCTGACGAACAGTCAGCACCCTTCTTGCCTACCCCCGCGCGTCACCCATCTCTCTCTCGCGTGCCTGTGTCAGCCTGACGAACAGTCAGCGCCCTTCTTGCCTACCCCCACGCGTCACCCATCTCTCTCTCGTGTGCCTGTGTCAGCCTGACGAACAGTCAGCGCCCTTCTTGCCTACCCCCGCGCGTCACCCATCTCTCTCTCGTGCCTGTGCCAGCCTGACGAACAGTCAGCGCCCTTCTTGCCTACCCCCACGCGTCACCCATCTCTCTCTCGTGTGCCTGTGTCAGCCTGACGAACAGTCAGCACCCTTCTTGCCTACCCCCACGCGTCACCCATCTCTCTCTCGTGTGCCTGTGTCAGCCTGACGAACAGTCAGCACCCTTCTTGCCTACCCCCACGCGTCACCCATCTCTCTCTCTCGCGCGCCTGTGTCAGCCTGACGAACAGTCAGCGCCCTTCTTGCCTACCCCCGCGCGTCACCCATCTCTCTCTCGCGTGCCTGTGTCAGCCTGACGAACAGTCAGCGCCCTTCTTGCCTACCCCCACGCGTCACCCATCTCTCTCTCTCGCGCGTCTGTGCCAGCCTGACGAACAGTCAGGGTCCTTCTTGCCTACCCCCACGCGTCACCCATCTCTCTCTCTCGCGCGCCTGTGTCAGCCTGACGAACAGTCAGCGCCCTTCTTGCCTACCCCCACGCGTCACCCATCTCTCTCGCGCGTCTGTGCCAGCGCCCGATGGTCGCTGAATAACATCGGTCGCGCAAGCCCACGCGGTGAATCTGTCAATTTCGAGATTCGAGTCTCTAAACCGGATGGAGATCTCAAGACACCGGCCAGTACGGCGAGCCTCTCGTTCGCACAAATGAGGGCGGCCCGGCTTCGCCGTCGAGACGCCCGTCGAGATCCACGGCTTTTCTGAGCTCGCGCCGATTGGTTACACGGGTTGCTCGCACGTGCACAATACAGGTGTTTTATCGGGTTAGATCGCGTAAATATTTCACCGTGTCGTCAAACCCACCACCATTCGCCTGATGAAGCTGTACGAGGAACGAATTGGCCAAGTTCTGTTTACGGGACAAACCTTACTAAGTGATGGCGGGTTTAACGACACATTTGTATATATTTACGCGATCGAACCCAACAACAAAAAAGACCTCTATTATGGATGATATCGGTCCCGAAAGCCTCTTTCGTGGTTGAACCGAGTACGTGCAGCGGGCGCCTTAGGGGGATATCGCGGGACTAACGAACGAGGCGTTCTTTATTTTTTGTTGTTAACGGTCGTAAACGAAAAGCACGCGAAATCGTCTTCTTCTAACCGCTCGTGACAAAAGCCCAATTGGAATATAACTCAGGAGAGGACGCAAATGAAGTAAAAGTTTCGCCGCTAAAGACGCTGTGACAACGATGAATCCGCCCCCCCCCCCCTTCCCCAGGGACCTCGCAGTCTTATGCTCTTTCGTCGGCTTTCGTTATATGACCGATGGAAGACGCCCCACGACGTAGATTACACTGGTCAACACACTTTTTCTGGCACAAGGTATTCCATCGGTTTTAATGTAATTTTGGGGGGGTGCTGATTCCAAATGTGGCATCAGTTTTTGTCTATTACATCAGGTTTTTGAGATATCAAATATTGCATTTTCAATAAAAACTGCGGAAGAAAAATATTAAATAAATGTGGATATCTACATAAAATGATATTATAAACACACTATCCTAAAAATACAGCACCATATTTTAACGCTAAAGCAGTCACTGACTCGCAACAACTTGCAATCATAAGTGACAGAGTTAATTTCGGGTAAAATCAATGAAAATGGGGTATGCCGATAGCATAAAAATGAGATGTGATAGAGCAAATCTGAGACCAGATTTGGAATCGGCACCCTGAAATTAGTCTAGAACAGCTGCAAAAGTCCAGGCCAGAAAAAAATGTTTTTTTGTTGTTGACCAGTGTAATTATTGACTCCGCTCTTAAACTTGTCGTTGTTTTTACTTACCACCAGGGTAAGGCCCCGGTGAGCTTACGCAGCCTTTTTTTCCGAAGCGACCTGGCCGCAAGCGATAGCCTCGGCGAAGTGGCTCATCGTCGTCAGCACGGGGAAATTCACGGCATCCAAGTAACTATACCAATAGGGTTTTTCCCCTTTTTTCTGGCAACAAAACTGACACCTTTTGCAAGGAGACAGCTGTCTCTGGTGTGGACCAATCAGTTTCAAAGACAATGCATAAATTACCAGAGTATTGTTTTTTTGTTTGCATTTGACTGCAAGTATTGCGGTTAATGTAGACATGATTCCTTGCAAAAGGTGTCAGTTTTGTTGCCAGAAAAAAGGGGAAAAACCCTATTGGTATATTTTGGTACTGGCAAAGGAGGTCCCATGATCCAAGTAACTCTTAAAAACGTGCGACGTCGATTCTCAAATGTGGAGGGGAAACGAACGGAGGAGCCCCGAGAAAAATCCACGCGACCACGGGGAGAGAGGGAGAGAGAGAGACACACAAACTACAAACATACAGCAGCAGGCGTCATCAGGGTCGGGATCGAACCCACGACCTCCTATATATCAGGCGAGGTAGTTAACATCTCCTAGCCACCGTGATGATGAGAGAGAGAGAGACACACAAACTACAAACATACAGCAGGCGTCATCAGGGTCAGGATCGAAATCACGACCTCCTATATATCAGGCGAGGTAGTTAACATCTCCTAGCCACCGTGATGATGAGAGAGAGAGACACACACAAACTCCAAACATACAGCAGGTATCATCAGGGTCAGGATCGAAATCACGACCTCCTATATATCAGGCGAGGTAGTTAACATCTCCTAGCCACCGTGATGATGATGATGAGAGAGAGAGAGACACGCAAACTCCAAATATACAGAAGGCGTCATCAGGGTCGGGATCAAACCCACGACCTCCTATATACCAGGCGAGGTAGTTAACATCTCCTAGCCACCGTGATGATGAGAGAGAGAGAGACACACAAACTCCAAACATACAGCAGCAGGCGTCGTCAGGGTCGGGATCGAACCCACGACCTCCTGCACACCAGGCGAGGTGGTTAACATCTCGTAGCCACCGTGGCGAGATGTTAACTGCCTATCATCCCTTCCCGCTCCCTCACCCTGTTAGTTGAAAGTCCACATCCTTCCGGTGACGATAACGGCCCCCCCACCCACCATCCTCGAAGCGGCTCCTTTGTCGATGGCACGGACAGGATTTGATGATGGCAGAGGGGGGGGGGGAGCTAGGGGGTGGTGATAATCACGGGGGGGTGGGCGGGAGGGCGGGGGGGGGCCAGCGAGGAATTAGCGGTGACGGAAAATCATCGCAGAAACGCCCGCACGCGCGAATTAAACGATCGATCTTTTTTCAACCAAAAAAAAATAACCTCAATAACGCTTACGGATGATGTTAAATCACCCCGCTCGCCCGGCCGCCCGCCCGGCGGGCAGGCCTATGTTCCCCGGCGATCTGTAACGAGAGAGAGGAGAGAGAGGAGGTAATGCGATGTCTGTGGCCGCGGAAAGTGACAATGCTGCTGACTTTTATCCAATACTCGAAAACAAATGTGGTTCTGGGGAGAGCCACCACCACCATGTCAGGCTCATGTGAGAGCGCAAGCTTGCCGTGAGCAAAAAATTTGGGGGCAGCTGGGGGCGGTTGGTTCGGCTGGACAGGGGGCTCCCTGAGATGCCACCGGTGCAGTAGCCACAGCCAGGGCAAGAGGTACTACTGGGGGATGTTGGTGTACCGGGTTTAAACATCCTTCCTTTTCTCCGGCTCTCCACCGATTTCCACTCTCCGCTACTCGTCCGCGCTCGACTCTCCGCTCTTTGCCGCCGCCTCTGATTGGTGCAATCGCACCGGCGAACCGACTTTGAAGAGCGCCCGCTGGGGAGAGAGAGAGACGCGGAGAGACACGCTGAGAGACACACGGAGAGACACGCGGAGAGAGAGAGAGAGACACACAGTAGACTAGCACTGAGACCCATGGACTTCACAGAGGCGCACAGAATAACAGAGGCCCATTGACTTAGATAGAGACCCATAGACTAGCACAGAGACCCGCAAACCTACATAGACTCGCACGGCTGAAAGAGCAGCAGATCCTGGGAGCGAGGTGGAGGGAGCCAGAGTTCGTGGAGTGGAGGGAGGCGAGCGGGGTGGAGAAGGCTGCGGAGGCAGGGAGGAGGAGTAGGTGGAAGGTGGAGGAGGAGGAGGAGATGGAATATTAAACTAAAACTATTGAACAGTTAAGGCCCACTTAGCTATAAAGCTTTTTTTCAGAAGCCGCCTGGCTGCCACACATGATGATAGCCCAACGAAGTGGCTCATCACGTGGACATGCATGGCAGCAGCCAAATACTCTAAACGCCGTGACGTCGACTCTAAAAAAACCGGAGGACCCGGAGAAAAATCCACGTGACCACGGGGAGAGAGACACACAAAAACTCCAAATATACAGCAGCAGGCATCGTCAGGGTCGAGATCGAACCCACGACCTCCTGTACACCAGGCGAGGTAGTCAACATCTCCTAGCCACCGTGATGATGATGAGAGAGAGACACACAAACTCCAAATATAGAGCAGCAGGCATCGTCAGGGGCGAGATCGAACCCACGACCTCCTGTACACCAGGCGAGGTAGTCAACATCTCCTAGCCACCGTGATGATGATGAGAGAGAGAGAGACACGCAAACTCCAAATCTACAGCAGCAGGCATCGTCAGGGTCGAGATCGAACCCACGACCTCCTGTATACCAGGCGAGGTAGTTAACAACTCATCAGTGAGCCGGAGTGAGGCCAGGCTGACAGATCACCGAGGTGCTGTCTAGATCCATGTTCCTATCACCAACCCTCCGTGCCCGGGGGGGGGGGGGGGGGCGGTTGATAAATTGAGTACAACTTTGCGAAAAAGTCAACAGTGGCTTGAGGCCCCTCCGCGAACGACTCGTTGATGAGATTCTATTTTTACGCTCGGCGCTTGGAATTAGTTGCTCGTGCAAATCGCATGCAAATGTTACCTCGAGGCGAGCGGGTTTACTCGCTAGGCAGAGTGCGGTGCGGCACAGGAGAGGCACGGAGTGTGACGGTACCGGGGAGAGATGAGTAGCGGCGGCGATCTGTCCTCGAGTCAAGAATCTTCTGGTTATCCTTCCCCCCCGCTCCGCCCCGCACCTCCGATTCGCGCGGTTGGCTACGTACGATATCTTCTTGGTTCTTTCGGTAAAGTCATCACGTAGAATGGAAATAATAAAATAACGAAAAGAAAACATAATAAAATACAATTCTCACGACGTTTCGGCCACAACGCAAGCAGCCGTCCTCATGTGGAGAGCAGGTCTGTCGGGAAGACAGCGTCTGAATGAGTCTTCTCGACAGACCTGTTCTCCACCTGAGGACGGCTGCTTGCGTTGTGGCCGAAACGTCGTGAGAATTATTTTATTATGTTTTATTTTTATTATTTTATTATTTCCATTCTACGTGACTTTACCGAAAGAACCAAGAAGATGAATCCCTGCAGTCACGAAAGCTTTAAATCGAAATTTACGTACGATATGCGAAAGAAGTCCAACGTGGATACGCGCGCAGAATGGTGGTGAGAGTGCATGGGACGGCGGTGTGAGTACGTGGGATGGCGGTGAGCGAGCGCGGACGGCATCGTGGTGTCCGTGCACGAGTTCGTGGCTGCGACGGGAGCGTTGAGATCGACACGTGACCGGCAACGGGGCACCGTTGCTGTCGCGTAACGCGCGTGGGCAGAGGTGTGACGCAGCGGTGACCTCCGTCTTTGATCGACGGCCGAGACAAAAGCCGCCGCTGCTGCTGCCGCTCTTGCTGCTGCTGCTGCTGCCGCTGCTGCTGCTGCTGCCGCCGCTGCTGCTGCTGCTGCTGGTGCTGGGGCTGCTGCTGCTGCTGCGAGGATGACCGGAGTTCGCGTGACGATGTTGATGTTTTACGCTCCCTGACGAAATCAGCAGCGAGGTATTTCGGGTTCATTTGTGGCGAGCATTTTGTGCGCGCGGTCGCGCGTGCGTGCGTGACGAGCGCGACACCTTATGCTGGACATCCGTGACAAAGAGCTTCAGAGCTCATCGGATTTCCTCCTCCAGCCTAAATCGAGATGCTAATTCGCGAGCAACCGACGGGCGAATGAAGCTGCGTGCGTGTTTGTGTGCGTGCGTGTCTGTGTGCGTGCGTGTCTGTGTGCGTGCGTGTCTGTGTGCGTGCGTGTGCGTGTGCGCGTGCGTCGGGCTGGCTGGCCGGCCGCCACCAGCAGCAGGTGGTGACGTTCGACCCCACCATGACGTACCTCCTGGAGGGCCTCAAGCCCAACACGCTCTACAGCTTCCGTCTGGCGGCGCGCTCCGGACACGGCCTGGGACCCGCCACGCTGGCCGTCACAGCCCGCACCATGCCCTCCAGTACGCGCACGCACACACACGCACGCGCGTGCGCACGTGGGCACGTGGCAGGTGGGGGAGGTAGTAAGCACGCGCAGGGATAATTCTAACACACCACACGCACACACACACCACACACACCCCACACACCCCACTCACACACACACCACACACACTCCACACACCCCACGCACACATCCCACACACACCCCACACACCCCACACACCCCACGCACACACACCCCACACACACCCCACACACACCACACACACGCACCCCACACGCACACACCACAAACACACACACGACACGCACCGCACACACCCCACACACACACACCACACGCACACCACACACACCCCACACACACACACCACACACATCCCACACACACCACACGCACCACACGCACCCCACACACCCCACACACCCCGCACACACCCCACACACACACACCACACACACCCCACACACACCACGCACACACACCCCACACACACCCCATACACACCACACACACCACACGCACACACCCCACGCACACACACACCCCACACACACACCACACACCCCACACACCACACACACCAAACACACACCACACACACCCCACACACACACCACACACACCCCACACACCACACGCACACATCACAAACACACACACGACACACACGCCACACACTCCCCACACACACCCCACACACACACACCACACTCACCCCACACACCCCACACACACACCACACACACCCCACACACCCCACACACACACACCACACGCACCACACACACCCCACACACACACACCACACGCACACACACACACCACACGCACACACACCACACGCACACACGAGGGTACAAAGACGAAGATTCCCCCCTACAGGACGAAACAGACCTTTGGGGCAAGCGCTGTTCGCGAGCACCTATGGAGGCCAGGCACGGCACACGAGAGTTGGGTGGGTGGGTGGCCAGCACCACGCCCCGATCACCTTAGTCTCCGATGTTTACTACACACCTAGGAGAGGAGGCCCAGGACCGGTTCAGATAATCGTCACTGCTGTTGTTGGTGGCCGTGAGCGGGAATCGAATTTGGGGCCGCCGGGTTTGTGGCGCGGTGCGCGGCGCATGTAGTCTGTAATCCACACCGCACTCAGCACTGCAGTGTACTCATTTTAGGTGGAGGCCCCGGGACCGGTTCAGATAATCGCCACCGATGGTAGCGAGCCGTGGCCGGGAATCAGAACTGGAGGTTGCCGGGTTCGTGTACTCATTCAAGGTTGAGTCGACTTAGGGGAGGCCCCGGGACCGATTTAGATAATCGCCACCGACCACCGCCTTCCTGCGTGGGTGGCTGGCCCTCAATAGACGCTCGTTAACCAGCAGTCCGTTGAAGGACGGGGGGGGAGGGTTGGGGGCCAGGGAGCTGTACATAATGCTGCCCCCCCCCCTCCCCGGTACATCGCGAGCGGAATGCACGGTCCCGCGCGTGTGTGCAGATCACAAGCGCGCGGACACACACGCACACACACGCACACGCGCGTCCGGTTCGTTGCGTTCCCATTCTTGATGAAAGCCTGCGGAGCCGAGCGCCATGTTTTTTGTTTCCCCCCCCCCCCCCCCCCCTGGCGGCCGAATTCCCAGATTCGGCTCTTTCAGAAACCGGCTTTGCCCCCGCCGCAATTTGTGGGCTCCGGTATTCCGCACCGCCTCGGCGCCTTTGAAAGCTGCCATCAAGGCGCGTGACACCCCACCCCCCACGCCTCCTCGCCCCCCACGCCCCCGACCACCCGGTTTCCCCCCCCCCTTTCTTCCCCCCCACCTCCCCCCCCGGACCGCAATACAGTAGTCCCTCGGTTAACATCAACGGGATATAGGCATTACGTGTCATGAGTACAAGAAATGAATCACTTGAGTCAGTGCCCAAAAGCGTAAAACGCGGTGCAAACAAAGCCGATCGAGGATCTGAATAGATCACGAATAGAGCGCCTGGTGGGAAGAGAGGCCAAAGAACCGCCCATGGGTGTCTCCCGGGGGAGTGGCGACCTCCGCAGGGTCGCGCGTTCAAGCGACTAGCGACTGTGTGCTTCGAAGGAGACCGGCGGCTGTGTTTTGACACTGTGTACCTACGTACGGTTGAACTTCTTTCGCACCGCAAGTAGCCAGCCGCGCTCATCCGAGGTACGGGGAATGGGGGGGGGGGGGGGGGGGGAAGGACAACAAACGAAACACACAAATAATTTCTAAAGAAGTGAGTTTTCAATCTTGATGATGATTTAAATGTGCATAGATCCCAGCGGCTTCCTAATGTCGGAAGGAAGAGAGCGTTCCAGACGGCCACGGAAGCGCATCTGAAAGCGCCGCGCGATGCCGGTGATTGTCTTTGTTCGATGGACAGCCAAAATCCGCTGCTGCTGCTGCAAGGATGACCGGAGTTGACGTGACGATGCTTTACACTCCTTAACGAGATCAGCAAAGGTATCAGCAGCGAGGTTACTCGCGGTTCATTTGTGGCGAGCACTTTGTGTGTGTAATGAGAGCAACTCCTCCAGCAATGAAAAATGATAGAGGAGTTGTTAGTAAGTGAGGACTTGTCCCTTGCTTGTTATTCGACGCGTGTGCGGCGATGGCGCAGTCATCGATCGAGGGTCGAATTCGAACCGCGTCGTGTGATCGGCATCGCGCTCGCTGAAGCTGTGTGATGCCTTCAGGGAAGTCGTGTACTGTGTATACGCAACTGCGCACAATTCTGTGAGTCACTTATAACCGCTTTGCCGTTACTTATTGCCAATTATGGACTCAGACTATTGTCCTATCAACTCATGGAGTCCCTGGCACGTAATAATATGCTACACAGTGGCAGTGCGGGTCGCAAAATGCCGATGTATTACTAATAAACCCCAATGATCCGATCGAAATCCCTAATTTCGATCGGATCATTGGGGAGGGCACATGCCACCCCCCCCCCCCCCCAGCTTATACGGGACATCTTTTAGAGCTTCATAGCTCATCGGATTCCTCCTCCAGTCTAAATCAAGATTCTGATTTCACGAGCCATCGAGCTAGAAACTCCGACGTCTAGGTTCAACCCCTGGACCTGTTAGTCTCTCAGAGGATGTGTTAAAAAGCACAAGCTGGGACCTCTTCAGAACCAGGCTTCAGTTTTCTGAAGTTGGCACCTCTCTCTCTCTCTCTCAGGAGGCTCCTGTTGGGCTGCATTGATGCAACAATACTTCTGAGTTCAAGCCCTAGACCTGGTTAACTGTCAGAGTACCGGCTGCATTGTTACTGACACTGAGGCATAAACTCGCAAGTGTAGGTTCGAGCCCTGGGCCGAATTATCTCTCAAGGGCCCTGGCTGCAGTATTAAGACACTGAGTGATAATCTCTGAAGACGAAGCTTCAAGCCCTGTGCCTAGTTATCTCTCTAGGGTAGTGACTGCAGTGTTCAGACACTGAGTGATAATCTCTGAAGACTAAACTTTAAACCCTGGGCCTAGTTATCTCTCTAGGGTGCCGGCTGCAGTGTTCAGACTCTGAGTGATAATCTCTGAAGACGAAGCTTCAAGCCCTGGGCCTAGTTATCTCTCTAGGGTGCCGACTGCAGTGTTCAGACCCTGAGTGATCATCTCTGAAGACTAAACTTTAAACCCTGGGTCTAGTTATCTCTCAAGGGCACTGGCTGCAGTGTTCAGACCCTGAGTGATCATCTCTGAAGACGAAACTTTAAACCCTGGGTCTAGTTATCTCTCAAGGGCGCCGGCTGCAGTGTTCAGACCCTGAGTGATCATCTCTGAAGACTAAACTTTAAACCCTGGGTCTAGTTATCTCTCAAGGGCGCTGGCTGCAGTGTTCAGACACTGAGTGATAATCTCTAAAGACGAAGCTTCAAGCCCTGGGCCTAGTTATCTCTCAAGGGCGCCGGCTGCAGTGTTCAGATACTGAGTGATCATCTCTGAAGACTAAACTTTAAACCCTGGGTCTAGTTATCTCTCAAGGGTAATGGCTGCAGTGTTTAGACACTGAGCCATTATCCCCGGAGCTGGGAACCTCTGCGTAAGGGAGGGAGGGAGGAGGGGGCATGAGCGATGTCTCACAGATACGGCCTCATTCGTCTCGGATAAACAGCAACCGTCGAGTAGCCATGAACAATACCCCGTGGTTTTCGTAGCGCTGCCACAGACAAACAAGGGGGAAACTCTCCTCTACTTGCGAAAATTCGACTTGCGAACTTTCAGACATACGAACAACCCTGGTCCGTACATCCAGTTGCCCGTTCGGACCGAAAGTTGTAAGTTCAACCGCCGCGCAATAGATGGCGGTGGTGAAGAACCAGTGGCAATCATATCTGCAGGACGTGAAGAACCAGTGGCATCGACATCTGCAGAACGTGAAGAACCAGTGGCATCGACATCTGCAGGACGTGAAGAACCAGTGGCATCGACATCTGCAGGACGTGAAGAACCAGTGTCATCTACATCTGCAGAACGTGAAGAACCAGTGGCATCTACATCTGCAGAACGTGAAGAACCAGTGGCATATACATCTGCAGGACGTGAAGAACCAGTGGCATCTACATCTGCAGAACGTGAAGCACCAGTGGCATCTACATCTGTAGAACGTGAAGACACCAGTGGCATCTACATCTGCAGAATGTGAAGAACCAGTGGCATCTACATCTGCAGAACGTGAAGAACCAGTGGCATCTACATCTGCAGAACGTGAAGCACCAGTGGCATCTACATCTGTAGAACGTGAAGACACCAGTGGCATCTACATCTGCAGAATGTGAAGAACCAGTTTCATCTACATCTGTAGAACGTGAAGAACCAGTGGCATATACATCTGCAGGACGTGAAGAACCAGTGGCATCTACATCTGCAGAACGTGAAGAACCAGTGGCATATACATCTGCAGAACGTGAAGAACCAGTGGCATCTACATCTACAGAACGTGAAGAACCAGTGGCATCTACATCTGCAGAACGTGAAGAACCAGTGGCATCTACATCTGTAGAACGTGAAGAACCAGTGGCATCTACATCTACAGAACGTGAAGCACCAGTGGCATCTACATCTGCAGAACGTGAAGAACCAGTGGCATCTACATCTGCAGAACGTGAAGCACCAGTGGCATCTACATCTGCGGAACGTGAAGCACCAGTGGCATCTACATCTGTAGAACGTGAAGAACCAGTGGCATCTACATCTGCAGAACATGAAGCACCAGTGGCATCTACATCTGCAGAACGTGAAGAACCAGTGGCATCTACATCTACAGAACGTGAAGCACCAGTGGCATCTACATCTGCAGAACGTGAAGAACCACCCTGCGCCACCACCACCTCCCCCCCCCCGTACCCCGGGAAGAGTTTCCATGTAGAAATAAATTGTTACAGATAACGTTCAAATTCCCTGTAAAAAAATCTAATAATTCGGGTCACGACACGCACGGCAAGACAAAGATCCCCTGTATAGCCTTAACAGACTGTAGGGGCAAGTGCTGTCAGCGAGCAGCACCTACGAAGGCCGGCACGGTACACGAGTGGGAGGGTGGCCAGCACCACGCCCAGCCGCCTTTGTCTCCCCAAGTGGCGATGTTTACTACACACCGCAACCAGGTACTCATTTGAGGCCGAGTCGACCTCGGGGGAGGAGACCCAGGACCGATGTCAGATACGATCGTCACCGGCGTCGGTGGCCGCGAGCGGGAATCGAACTCGGGTCAGAGCCGGGTTCGTGGCGCGGCGCGGCCAGCCGCTACCGCTCCCCACGCGGCACACACGGGGGTTGTCGCGCACCCCGAGAGCGATTCACGCAGTGTGAGCGATGAACTTCGCCGGGCGGCCGTTTAACCTCCCCGCTCGGCCGCCGTCGAGCGGGGAGTGGTTTTTTTCAGTCGCGCGGCGGATTTTTTCCTTCATATTTTTAACCCCCCCCAATTCGCGAATAAAAGTTGGCACAGAGAGAGAGGAGGACGACTTAGAGAGAGAGGACGAATTATAGAGAGAGAGGACAACTCAGAGAGAGAGGACGACTCAGAGAGAGAGAGATGACGACTCAGAGAGAGGACGACTCAGAGAGAGAGGAGGACGACTTAGAGAGAGAGAGGACGACTCAGAGAGAGAGAGGACGACTTAGAGAGAGAGGACGACTTAGAGAGAGAGATGACGACTCAGACAGAGAGAGAGAGGATGACTCAGAGAGAGAGAGATGACTACTCAGAGAAAGAGAGGACGACTCAGAGAGGACGACTCAAAGAGAGAGGACTACTCAGAGAGAGAGGACGACTCAGAGGACGACGCAAAGAGAGAGAGAGGACGACTCAAAGAGAGGACGACTTAGAGAGATAGAGGACGACTCAGAAAGAGGACGACTTCAAAGGCGCCAGGAGGAGGAGGCACCACATACGAGGAGCGGGAAGGCAGCAGCAGCAGCCACGGCGAAGAGCCGGTGCCAAACCCCCCCCCACCCGCACTGAGCTCTGGCGCCCTCTACGTATGAAGGTGTTGAGTTGCGGGAGAAAACCGGAGCACTCGGAGAACACCCACGCCGTGCGTGTGAGGGAGGAACGCTCTATCCCGCGCAGATAGAACAGGTGGGGTCCACATCTGCTTGCTGGCGAGCCAAGGGGGGCGGCCACCTCCCGGGCGCCCCCACAGGGAGGGGAGTTTCACAGCAGCATCTGCGTGGTGGTGATCCACCAACCGGAGGTCGCAACCGGGTACCCGATACCCGTACCCTACCCGATACCCGGCTACCCGTACCCGGCCGGGTATGGGTACGGGTAGACTGTGAGTCACTGGTGCGAAACCGTTTGTCACTCATTTCGGGTAGGGTACGGGTACGGGTAGGGAACGGGTACCCGTACCCGGCCGGGTATGGGTACGGGTACCCATTTGCGACCCTGGTGCGGCCGTGTACGGGTAAGGAATCAAAACCCGTTTGCGACCTCTGCAACCAACCCTCTGCTGCTGCTGCTGCCAGAGCGCCGACTCACAGCCCGCCACGTGCAGCAGCAGCGTAGCCGCCACCACCACTGCCACCACCGCCGCCACCACCTCCACCACCGCTGCCACCACCACCGTCACCACTACTGCCGCCACCGCCGCCACCACCACCGCCACCACCGCCGCTACCACCACCACCACCGTCACCACTACTGCCGCCACCGTCACCACCACCACCACCGCCGCCACCACCGCCGCCACCACCGCCGCCACCACTGCCGCCACCACTGCCGCCACCACCACTGCTACCACCGCCACCACCACCGCCGCCACCACCACTGCCGCCGCCACCACTGCCGCCACCGCCGCCACCGCCGCCACCACCGCCACCACCACCACCACCGCCGCCACCACCGCCACCTCCGCCACCACTACTGCCGCCACCACCACCGCCACCACCGCCGCCTCCATCACTATTACCACCGCCACCACATCCGCCGCCATCACCACCAACACCGCCGCCACCGCCACCACAGCCACCACCACCGCCAGCGCCACCATTGCTGCCGCCGCCACCACCGTCACCGCCACCACCGCCACCACCGCCACCACCGCCGTCCCGGTTCAATGAACAAAACGGGCAAGTCAACAGAAAAAGAGCGTCGTGTTGTTGTTGTTGTCGCTATTTATCGACCAGAATGTGGTCAGAAAAAAACGATTTCCACCAACCCCCATAAATCACGCCCTCCACTCTAAAGCGGGGCCGGGGGGGGGGGGGGAGAACCACCGAGCGCTGTTTTCACTCCGAGGACGCTGCGCGCTGCCTCCGGAGGATACAATCTCACGTCAAGATGATATCCGAGCAACCAGCTGGCGTCGACTTGGAGCGGCGGTGGGGGGGGGCGCGGTTAGAGCGGCGGTGTGGCTGCTTTCGAGTGTCCGAATGCAATAGGGCCCCGCTGCAATGCCATGCACACCGTCGTCACGCAAACTCCAGTCGTTATCGCGGCGGCAGCGGCGGCGGCGGCGTTTGGCGAACCGTCGAACAAAGACGGCGGTCACCGCATCGTCGCCCTTCCGCGGCCGTCTGGAACGCTCTCTGCCCCCGATGTTAGGAAGCCACTGGGAGCTATGCACGGATTGAAAAGGCATTTCTTGAGAACTGCTTCTTGTTGTTGTGTTTAGTTTGTTGTCCTTCGTCCTCCCCCGCACCTCTGATTAGCGCGGTTGGCTACGTACGGTGCGAAAGAAGTTCAATGTACATACGTAGACTCACACAGAGACCCATAGACTCACACAGAGACCCAGAGACTTACACAGAGACCCATAGACTCACACAGAGAGCCATAGACTCACACAGATACCCATAGACTCACACAGAGACCCATAGACTCACACAGAAACCCATAAACTCACACAGAAACCCATAAACTCACACAGAAACCCATAAACTCACACAGAGACCCATAGACTCACACGGCAGAAACCCATACACTCATAGAGATCCATAGACTCACACAGATACCCATAGACTCACACAGCAGAGACCCATAGACTCACACAGAGACTCATAGACTCACACATAGACCCATAGACTCACACAGCAGAGACCCATATACTCATAGAGATCCATAGACTCACACAGAGACCCATAGACTCACGCAGACACTTGGTGTTAAAGAAGTTCAACATACATACGATAAGAACAGACTGCAAGCAAATCATCGATCATGCAAGATATATTAGGCAATCAGAAAAAAGGGGATGGCGGGAGGGGGGAGATGGACCATGAGCAGAACCGATACAGTAGATACCTCGAATTCTGGTTTCTACAAGACCATAAAGAGATATACACGGACTCTTCGACTTACGAACATTATTTCAGAGATACGAACAAACCTGGTCCGTAATGTCCAGTTGCCCAATCGGACCGAGAGTCGTAATTTCAAACGCCACACAACAGATGGCGGTGGTGGCATCTACATCTGTAGAACGTGAAGAACTAGTGGCATCTACATCTGTAGAACGTGACGAATCAGTGGCATCTACATCTGCTGAACGTGAAGAACCAGTGGCATCTACATCTGCAGAACGGGAAGAACCAGTGGCATCTACAAAACATGAAGAACCAGTGGCATCTACATCTGCAGGACGTGAAGAACCAGTGGCATCTACATCTGCAGAACGTGAAGAATCAGTGACATCTACATCTGCAGAACTTGAAGAACCAGTGGCATCTACATCTGCAGATCGTGAAGAACCAGTGGCTTCTACATCTGCAGATCGTGAAGAACCAGTGGCATCTACATCTGCAGATCGTCAAAAACCAGTGGCATCTACATCTGCAGATCGTGAAGAACCAGTGGCATCTACATCTGCAGGACGTGAAGAACCAGTAGCATCTACATCTGCAGATCGTGAAGAACCAGTGGCATCTACAATTGCAGAACGTGAAGAACCAGTGGCATCTACATCTGCAGGACGTGAAGAACCAGTGGCATCTACATCTGCAGAACGTGAAGAACCAGTGGCATCTACATCTGCAGATCGTGAAGAACCAGTGGCATCTACATCTGCAGATCGTGAAGAACCAGTGGCATCTACATCTACAGAACGTGAAGAACCAGTGGCATCTACATCTACAGAACCTGACGAACCAGTGGCATCTACATCTACAGAACCTGACGAACCAGTGGAATCTACATCTGTAGAACGTGAAGAACCAGTAGCATCTACATCTGCAGAACGTGAAGAACCAGTGGCATATACATCCGTAGAACGTGAAGAACCAGTGGCATCTACATCTGCAGAACGTGAAGAACCAGTGGCATCTACATCTGTAGAACGTGAAGAACCAGTGGCATCTACATCTGTAGAACGCGACGAATCAGTGGCATCTACATCTGCAGAACATGAAGAACCAGTGGCATCTACATCTGTATAACGTGAAGACCCAGTGGCATCTACATCTGCAGAACGTGAAGAACCAGTGGCATCTACATCTGCAGAACGTGAAGAACCAGTGGCATCTACATCTGCAGAACGTGAAGAACCAGTGGCATCTACATCTGCAGAACGTGAAGAACCAGTGGCATCTACATCTGCAGAACATGAAGAACCAGTGGCATCTACATCTGTAGAACGTGAAGACCCAGTGGGATCTACATCTACTGAACGTGAAGAACCAGTGGCATCTACATCTGTAGAACGTGAAGACCCAGTGGCATCTACATCTGCAGAACGTGAAGAACCAGTGGCATCTACATCTGCAGAACGTGAAGAACCAGTGGCATCTACATCTGTAGAACGTGAAGAACCAGTGGCATCTACATCTGCAGAACGTGAAGAACCAGTGGCATCTACAATTGCAGAACGTGAAGAACCAGTGGCATCTACATCTGCAGAACGTGAAGAACCAGTGGCATCTACAATTGCAGAACGTGAAGAACCAGTGGCATCTACATCTGCAGAACGTGAAGAACCAGTGGCATCTACATCTGCAGAACGTGAAGGATCAGTGACATCTGCAGATCGTGAACAACCAGTGGCATCTACATCTACAGAACATGAAGAACCAGTGGCATCTACATCTGTAGAACGTGAAGAACCAGTGGCATCTACATCTGCAGATCGTGAAGAGCCAGTGGCATCTACATCTGTAGAACGTGAAGAACCAGTGGCATCTACATCTGTAGAACGTGAAGAACCAGTGGCATCTACATCTACAGAACGTGAAGACCCAGTGGCATCTACATCTACAGAACGTGAAGACCCAGTGGCATCTACATCTACAGGACGTGAAGAACCAGTGGCATCTACATCTGTAGAACGTGAAGAACCAGTAGCATCTACATCTGTAGAACGTGAAGAACCAGTGGCATCTACATCTGTAGAACGTGAAGAACCAGTGGCATCTACATCTGCGGAACGTGAAGAACCAGTGGCATCTACATCTGCAGAACGTGAAGAACCAGTGGCATCTACATCTGCAGAACGTGAAGAACCAGTGGCATCTACATCTGCAGAACGTGAAGAATCAGTGGCATCTACATCTGCAGAACGTGAAGAACCAGTGGCATCTACATCTGCAGAACGTGAAGAACCAGTGGCATCTACATCTGCAGAACGTGAAGGATCAGTGACATCTGCAGAACGTGAAGAACCAGTGGCATCTACATCTGCAGAACGTGAAGAATCAGTGGCATCTACATCTGCAGAACGTGAAGAATCAGTGGCATCTACATCTGCAGAACGTGAAGAACCAGTGGCATCTACATCTGCAGAACGTGAAGAACCAGTGGCATCTACATCTGCAGAACGTGAAGGATCAGTGACATCTGCAGAACGTGAAGAACCAGTGGCATCTACATCTGCAGAACGTGAAGAACTAGTGGCATCTACATCTGCAGAACGTGAAGAATCCCCCCCCTGACACCCTGCGCCACCACCACCACCTCCCACTTAGCGTACCGCGGCGCTGCTCCCGCCACTGCCGGCGCAGAAGCTCGGCGAATCGAGAGAGAGATAGAAAGAGACTTTTGACTTTTGACTTTTATAAGTTTATTTCACCAGCGCAAATTGCGCTGGAATATTCCGGTTCATTCAATACACCTGCCTTTATGGCAACAAAAATTATACAACGTCATCCCGCACCACATCGCCACCGCCCCACAGCCAGTGTCCGGTGTGCTTTTCAAAACCACTCAGTGCACCTGCCTTTATGGCAATTAACGCTCATCGTCATC
The DNA here is from genome assembly GCF_015708825.2 of Lethenteron reissneri. Classification (NCBI taxonomy): domain Eukaryota; kingdom Metazoa; phylum Chordata; class Hyperoartia; order Petromyzontiformes; family Petromyzontidae; genus Lethenteron; species Lethenteron reissneri. The sequence continues at coordinate 12,909,232 of NC_083842.1, read as the reverse complement.
ACACACCACGTCGTCACCGCTCACAGCCAGTGTCCGGTGTGCTCGTCATCCGGGCTCTCACACCCCTCTGCCTAGCAGAGTCGCTCTTCCGCTCCCACCTCCTCACCCTCCTCCCCGGCTGGCGGCGGCGGTAGTGATGTCTTCTTCAACGCCGCGGGGGGGAAAGGGGTGATGGGGGGGGATGGTGGCTGTTTTCTGACCTTGTTCATCAAGGCCTTTACCCGGAAGATTTCCTGGCGGCTATATCCGAACGTGCTTGGGTCCTGGACCACCCGCCGGGCTGTGCTCATAAAGTTCTTCCTGTTGGGGAAACTGTCCTGCACACGGATGTTTCGTTTCCCATACGACCATTTCAGGAAACCAAGGAGGTATTCGGGGGAGCACTCCATCTCGGGCATCGGAGGCCAGCTCATCGGCCTTTCCGCCTGTCCCTTTGGGGTGCCGCCGCTGACGCCGCCCACCCTGCTCCCTTGCGACGCCGGGCTGGGCGAGGCTGAGTCTGACTCGTCGTCGTCCGTCAGCATTGGCCCCGTTCCGATCAATAAATCCAACACCCGGTTGGCCTCCCAAGCACTGAAACCGTAACCGTGTGGATCCCAATCCACGTCCATTACCACCTCCGCAAGGGAGCGCTTATCGGGGAAAGCCTTCATCAGCTCTTTCACCGCATTCCCCTTTTTCTTCCTTTCCATCTCCTTCAACCATAAGAGGAGGGTTCTGGGCGTGCACTCCCCCGGCCTAGCCTCATTCCTCCAACCTCCGAGCTTCTGGGGGTACTCCTTCTCGTCCAGATCGTCCTCCGAGTCATCACTACCAGCCACGGCTACAGCCCTCCCGTCGGCGCCAACCCACCCTCCGGTATCCGCCGACGTTCCGGGAACGGGGACCTCACCGGGCTCAGTCCCAAGTGCGTGCAGCTTCCTCCAACCCTTCGGTCTCTTGGCCCGCCCCGTGGCGGACGAGGGGATGTTTTTTGGAGGCACGAAACTGCCCGGCACCCAACTGGCGCCCGCGGCGCCCAGCAAAGTTAGGTCCGGCTGCTGCACCCCCTCCGTCGCCTCTGCCAGAGGTACGCTACCTCTGGTCTTCATGGCCTCTCTCTCCATGTTCTCCCAGCAGCTGCCGCTCTCTGCAGCACTTTCTCTTTCGGTCGTCGTCAGCTCCATGCTCCCCTCCTCGTCGCCCCCTGGGCCGTGTGAAGGGAGGCCCTCCCGGGCTGCGGCTCCGCTCGGCTCAGCACTGGCGCTGGCGGTGAGTGCGTGCAGCTTCTTCCGACCCTTCGGTCTCTTGGCCCGTCCCGTGGCGGACGAGGGGGTGTTTTTTGGAGGCACGAAAACGCCCGGCACCCACCTGGCGCCCGCGGCGTCCAGCAAAGTTAGGTCCGGCTGCTGCACCCCCTCCGTCGCCTCTGCCAGCGGCACGCTACCTCTGGCCTTCATGGCCTCTCTCTCCATGTTCTCCCCGCAAACGCCGCTCTCTGCAGCACTTTCCCCCTCGGTCGCCGTCAGCTCCATGCTCCCTTCCTCGTCACCCATTGGGCCGCGTGAAGGGAGGCCCTCCCGGGCTGCAGCTCCGCTCAGCTCAGCACTGGCGCTGGCGGTGGTCGACGGTTCTTTTCCTCCCGATGCCGGGACGGGTGGAGCCGGGCTCGGCGACCGCGCTCTCGGCGCCACCACGTCCGCCGGGTTCGCGCCGCTGGTGGTCTCCAATACCTTTCCCTCTGTCTCCACTGGGCAGCCGGCTGGCTGGCTGACCGTCTGTCCGACGTCGCCAGCTATGGCCGCCCTCTTCGGCTGGCCGTTTTCACGCTTGCCCATTCTCCTCTTTTTCCTCGCGCTCCTAACAGCGGCGGACTTTCCACCGTTGTTGTCATTCTCATCAACAGGTGCCGGCTCTCCGCACTCCGGTGCAGTGTCGGCGTCTCCCTGCTGCTGCTGCTGCTGCTGTTGTTGCTGCGGCAGCTGTTGCTGAGCCTCTTGCCGCGGCGGCGGCAGCGGGGGGGGCTCTCTCTCCCGCTGCTGCTGCTGCTGCTGCTGCTGTCGCTCCTGTTGCAGCGACGCCCGCTGTGGGTGCTCCCGATGCTGCTGCTTCTGCGCCTCATGCTGCTCACACTGCTGCCGCTGCTGTTGTTGTTGCTGCAGCATCGGTGTTGTCTCCTTCGTTGCAGCTCCACTCCGCTTCGTTCCGGTGGAGCAGTTTTTCTTCAGGTGCCCGGCACCACCACACGCGTAGCAGCGTGGCTCGGCCGTGGCCAGGTATATTGTATGGACGCGGCCGCCAGCGGTACGTTTGATGGCCACGTCCAGTTCGGTACACCCACTCTTGAGCACGAGGAACACCTGTCGTTGGCCTGACAGGACGTGCCTCAGTTCCTTCCTTTGCGTTCTTATGTGCAGCAGAACAATGGGCGAAACCACAACGCCGTAGCGTTGCAGTTCCACCCTTAGCTCTGCGTTCGTGAGGTATGGTGGTGCGCCGGAGACGGTCACTCGAACAGCCGGTGTAGAGAGCGGGCTGCACTGCACGAGCCGCCCCCCCTCCCCTCCGACGCAGAGCCCGGTCTCGACGACACGCGCCGCCACCTCCACCGTGGCCACGTAGATCACGTAGCCCCGGTTCTCCCTCTGTATTACTCGGATGGCTGCCGGCCCGGTGTGCGCCGCCACCGCCTCAGCGACGTCGTCAAGCGGCGTCCCCAGCGGAGGGAAGCAGCGAAACCCGTGCCGATCTGTGAGGGCTTCCATGCTGCCAGGCTGAGCCATGGTGCTTGCATGGCAGCAGCGCAGTGGTAGCGAAAATTAATCGTTAAAAAATAAAAAGTGATAAAAAAAAAGTAATCACCCCCACACAAAACAAGCACACAACAACACACAACCACGCAAACTACCAGCCCAACAGGTGAACGAACAAAAACAACGACCACATAAAACGACAAACACACCAACCACACCACACCGACCACACCACACCAACCAGCCTACGAAACAAACAAAGGAAGAAGGACGATCGAACAGAAAAGACGACAGACAATCGAACACCCACGCACACAATCAAGCAACCAAACACACGAACAAAAACCGACAAACAAAACGAACACCAGTGGTGTTACACCAGGTGATAAAAACCACGAGGCAGATAAACAACCAAACAAGCAGACAAACAAAACAGCCACACATACAAACGCACAGACCAGACAACCACACACACGCACAGACAGGCACACACACGCTCAGGCCAAACACACAGCCGAAACCACACACAACCGAACCAACAAGTAAAACCAAACGAAACCGCACAATCAGACACACATACAAATAACCAAATCGACAGATAGACGAACAAACGCACGCGCAAGCAAACACACAAAACAAAACCCTCACCAGACAGGCAAGGAGGACGAACACACGCGGTGTTAAAAACCGGTACAAAGCACCAGGCCAACACACAACGCGACCAACCAAGCAGACAAACCAGCAGAACAAACGCACAGACAATCACACAGACCAGACACACACACAACAACAACAGTAGTAATGAAGAACTGCTACTATAGCAGGCTGATGTGCGGGGAGAAAGACGCAGAAAAAGAAACAGCGTTTTTTTCCCCAGTTCACCTCTCTCTAGCCCAGGCTCAGGCTCACACCTGAGCCCAGGCCCCCATCCACACCAACGTTAGGGCAGGAGCTCAGGTGAAACCCAGCCACACCCCAACGAGAGAGAGAGAGAGAGGGAGACAGAGAGATAATGAGCGAGAGGTGGGGGTTTTACATAAAGCTATGTTTTAAAAAAAAATACGAAATGATGAACGAAGCAAAGTGCCGAATACACCGAGCATCTTCTTGTTTCCACTGATCGTAAAAAAAAGAGAGAGAGGCCAAGAGAGAGGGAGACAGAGGGAGGGAGACAGAGGGAGGGAGGGAGACAGAGAGACTTTTGACTTTTATAATTTTATTTCACCAGCGCAAAATGCGCTGGAGTATTTCAGTGCCTTGTAAACCACTCGGAAGCAACCATGTCCGCAAGCAGTGACAAACTAAATGCGTCCAGTCTCAGTGACAATCACAACAAGCGAAACAACGGCGTCAGTCCCGCACGATCGGACAGAAACAGTGAACAAAACGGGGGGGGGGGGGGGAGACAGAGAGAGAGATAGAAAGAGATAGGGAGACAGAGGGAGGGAGACAGAGGGAGGAAGGGAGGGAGACAGCGAGAGAGAGAGAGAGATAAAGAGACACCTTGGAGAGTTCCCGTCACGTCCCGACGCGCTGGTTGCCCTGCTGCGTGTTAGGTCGCGCGTCACATCACCGCGGGTTTCTCGTGACAATTGCCTTGCTCGGTTGCCCTTTAACCGCTCACCGGTACACGGCGTGGGGAGAGGCGTGGGGAGAGGTGGGGGGGGGCTCAATCGCGTAGAGGGCAAAGCGCTGTCAGCCACACGCGGCGGCCGGGACCCCACAAACCTCGACCCCGGGGGGCGGTGGGGGGGGGAGCCACACGCGCGAGAGAGAGGGAGGACAGAGAGACAGAGAGAGAGACACACGCATAGAGAGACACACAGAGAGTGACAGAGACAGAAAGAGAGAGACAGACACAGAGAGAGAGAGAGAAGAGGCAGAGGAGAGACAGAGAGACACACAGAGAGAGAGAGAGACGGAGACACAGAGAGACAGAGAAGATGCAGAGGAGAGACAGAGACACACAGAGAGAGACAGAGACACACAGAGACGCAGAGAGACACACAGAGAGAGACAGAGACACAGAGAGACAGAGGAGAGACAGAGACACACAGAGACGCAGACAGACACACAGAGAGAGACAGAGACACAGAGAGACAGAGGAGATGCAGAGGAGAGACAGAGACACAGAGACGCAGAGAGACACACAGAGAGAGACAGAGAGACAGAGGAGAGACAGAGAGAGACAGAGACACACAGAGACGCAGAGAGACACAGAGAGAGACAGAGACACAGAGAGACAGAGGAGATGCAGAGGAGAGACAGAGAGAGACAGAGACGCAGAGAGACACGCAGAGAGAGACAGAGAGACAGAGGAGTGACATAGGAGAGACAGACACACAGAGAGACACAGAGAGAGACAGACAGAGTGAGATGCGCACTCACAGCCCACCCACCATCCCTCCCCTCCACCATCTCCCCACCCACCATCACAACCCCCAAGCTCCTTAACACCTCCACCACCACTCACTCACTCACTCGGCCAAAACGGCGGCGGTTACGGCGCCCGATGGGTGATGATGATGATGATGTAGCGACGGCGATGATTGTCGAGAGGACTTTTTAATAGGGGGGGGGGCGAGTGGCGGGGGGGGCTTTTGAACCTTCCATTTTTTTATCTCCCCCCACCCTCTCCTCCTCCTCCTCCCTTATCCCGTTCCTGATTTAAAACCACTTTGGCGCTTGCTCAATCAGCCTAACGATCAGTTGCTAAAACACGCCGGGGTTAGGGTGCCACACTGTGGGGGAGGAGTTGGGGGGGGGGGCTCCTCCATTAGGCGATTGTAGATGTCAAGGAAGCCGAAGGCGGGGGGGGTGGTGGTGGTGGGGGGGGGAGCGGTGGCGCAGCGCTCACGGCCGACCGCCCACGCCGTTGGCGATCATCTGAACCGGTAACCCGGGCCTCGTCCCCTAGGTCGACTCAGCCTCAAATGACTTCGAGTGTGCGGCGGTGTCTAACAAACATCGCCACTGGTGTTGGCCACCCACCGCCCTCTCGTGTGCCGTGCCGTGCCGGCCTTCATAAGCACTTGCCCCAACAGTCTGTTCAGGCTATACGGGGGAGCTTTGGCTTTGGGGCGGGGTGAGGGGTGGGGGGGCAGCAGCGATGTCTAGGGCAGCGTCAATCAGAGCCGCCCGTGTAATGATTGTAATTAGTGGCACTTGCTCGAGACGGGCAGCTTCAGCAGAACGAGGCGTGCTCGTGACGGCGGCTCGTTATCGGGAGCGGGGTCGGTGTGGGGGTGGCGGTGGGTGGGTGGGTGGCGGTGAGTGGGTGGGTGGTAGTGGGTGGGTGGCGGTGAGTGGGTGGGTGGCGGTAAGTGGGTGGGTGGCGGTGTGGGGGTGGCGGTGTGGGGGTGGGTGGCAGTGGGTGGGTGGGTGGCGGTGAGTGGCGTCGTCCGCTTTGAGCGGTCACGTCCGGGCGCCACGGTGGCTGGGAGATGTTAACTACTTCGCCTGGTGTACAGGAGGTCGTGGGTTCGATCCCGACCCTGACACCTGCTGCTGTATATTTGGAGTTTGCGTGTCTCTCTCTCTCTCCCCGTGGTCGCGTGGATTTTTCTCCAGGGCCTCCGGTTTTTCCACCTCCACATTTCGAATCAACGTCACGCGTTTCTAGTTATTTGGCTGCTGCTATACATTTACACGCAGTGATAAGCCCGCATTTTTACTTGTTTTTCAAAGCATATTTGTCTTTGCATGTTGTACCGCACAAATATAATGTGCGGTTAATCCAGACTTGATGTCTCGCAATCGGTGTGTGTGTCCGTTTGGTGTTATCTTAGCACAGCTCCCGTGTTGTTGGCAGATTTCATTTCCTGGCCACGGCATTGCGTGTGATCCTGGGATAATCCCCCATCACCCCACCTCATTTCACTAACCGACGTGGTGAAGTATGGTCAAACTCCACCCCTCCCCCTACCCCACTCCCTCCCCCCATCATCACCAAACGCAGTCCGGAGAGGTGGTTCATCCACCAGCGGTGAAAGCCGATGAAAAGGGTGCCCCCTCCATTACGTCTCTTGAGATGTCAAGGCCTAACGCGTGTCACTCAACCCACGTGTGTATAAGCGTTTTTTTTTATCTCTTAGACGTGTAGGGGGGGGGGCCGTGCCAGATTAAGTGGAAAATCTAATTATGCTACGAATATCTCTCTCTGTCTTTCTTTCTTTCTCCTCCGGCAGTGATTGGCGAGCAAGGGGGCCCTGATAGCATCAACTCATTATACACTCGAGGCTCTAGAGGTCTTCCACCCCCTGTTTAAACCGCGCGGTCGACCACTCAGATTTCCTTTTTTTAATCGGCGGAACACTCCGCCGTTGAAAGATGCCGGGGATCGGATTAATTTCTCTGCGTGCCATTTTTATGACACCGCCGCTTTCTCGGTGTTCATTGGAGGTGATGGGGGGGGGGCAGAGGTGGCGGGGAAGGGGGGCCGGGGGGAGGGGTGGGGGCGATTGCGACCCAAACGTGGAAAACGAGTGAAAACGTTGACCCCTTTGAAAAAAAAAATCTCTTTTCGAATGAACTGGATATTTAAAAAGGAAAGGAATCAATGGTAAATAATCAATGACACGCATTGATTAGTAGTAATCTGGCAATTAACATGCACCCTTGTGGTTGTGCAGGAAGAAAGGGCGCATTGACGGTGCCACTGTGGGGGGAGGGGGGGGGCAGCCGCTGCCCACTGGCGCCTCCCTCCTTGCCGCGGACGCCCGCGGTGACGCGGTGGCGTGGGGTGGGGTGGTGTGGTGTGGGGTGAGGTGGTGTGGGGTGAGGTGGCGTGGGGTGGTGTGGTGTGGCGTGGTGTGGCGTGGGGTGGGGTGGTGTGGGGTGGCACGGGATGGTGGCGTGGGGTGGCACGGGGTGGTGGTGTGGGGTGGTGCGGGGTGGTGACGCGGGCTGGGGTGGCCGTGGGGTGGCGTTGGTCATAGCAACGTGGAATTTCCGCCGCAGGAACGGCAGATGAGCGCCGATGCGTCGACGCTCGAGTGGCCGGGAAATCGCCGTCGCTTCTCGACTCCCGTCCAAAAAACACTCGCTGAGCCCCTCCAGATTGTGCCGTAATGTTTAACGTCGGGCAATTTTCACCACTGCAAAAAAATCTGGAGAAAAAAAATTTGCAATTGCAGGCTAAGAAGATCTACATCCGGCAGTTTTGTCGGCGATTGCAGCTGCTGCCGCTAACGATGACGACGCCGCTGCCGCCGCTGCTGCTGCTGCTGCTGCTTTTGCAGCGAGCGCGTCGAACGGTTATTCAATGGCTCGAAACCACGCAGCTGCCTGAGATTTAGCCATATTCTCAAGTGTGCCGAGTTGATGGACTCGGTCCGCTCGCTCGCTCACAATGACTGCGCGCAGAATAAACGAAATTCCCATCGCGTTTAATTAGTTTTTTTTTTTGCTCCACGCACTGAAGTTTGTTGTTGTAGCGTTCTTACCCCGTGCGGCTACTGGACATCATTTGCAGCATGTTCAGAATTGGTGTACGGTGCTTTTTCTGGAAGACTTTGCAGTTTTTAAATCCTTTATATTAAGTTCGCTTGCTTGCTTACGACCGTGCAAATCTTTCGGTCGTGTTTTAACCCACTTCCCGTGATCCAATCGAGCTGACATTTTCCACACAGACTCGTTATGCGTGACAATTAATGTTCGTGAACATTTTTTTCCAAAAATGTACACTTTTTAGGACAAAAATATTATATTTAATTACCAATTGCTTAATGGTGCAATGCAATCATCTGACCCATAGGTGGCAGCCATCTCAAGCCAGAGGACGAGAGGACTCTAGCCGCCACGCATATAAAGGATTTATAGTGAAAAACTTTGTTTTTACGGGTTATACTTGTTTCCTGGATTTTTCTGTTTGCGCAAAGGCACTACAAGATGTTTTCTTGTTCATTTTTTTTTGTTTGTTGCGGTTGCACCCGATTCAAGAGCCGAATGGCTCACAGGGCTAAACCTAATAAATGAAATGAAACGAAAATGAATTCGGCTGCTCGGGTGTTCACGAGAACACCTTCCTCACGTCAAATTACGCCCGTTTTGGCCTCCCCGCATTGTCTTCACGTAGAACACACTTTTACAATCCTCTGGTTAGCTTACAAAGCAGTGAACCACCTTGCTGCAGCCAACATCACTGACACGTTGCACCCACGTGTCGTGTCCCCTCAAGGTCCCTAAGATCCGAGTCTGCGGACAATTAAAAAAAATCCGCCTTGAAAACCTATTTGTACGTTTCCGCTCGTTAAACTTTTAAGTAGAATTTGAGTACGTGATGCTTAAAATCTTTTTGTGATATAATTGCTTTCACGCTGAGTGTCTGCTGCTGCTGCTGCTGTGTCGTGTACGGCACTTTAAGATCCTTGATGAAAAGCCGCGGTCTAAATCTAATTATTATTATTGTAGTTCATCAGATTCCTCCTCCAGGACGAATCCAATAATCTGATTCAAGTCGACGAAATTGCAGCTCTCTCAGAATGAAAACAAGTAAACCCGTAAAAACAAAGTTTTTCACTATAAATCCTTTATATGCGTGGCATCGGGGCGGCTAGAGTCCTCTCGTCCTCTGGCTTGAGATGGCTGCCACCTATGGGTCAGATGATTGCATTGCACCATTAAGCAATTGGTAATTAAATATTTTTTTTTTTTAATCCTAAAAAGTGTAAAATTTTTGAACATTTTTTTCACGAAAATGCATTGTCACACACAACGAGTCTGTGTGCAAAAATGTCAGCTCGATTGGATCACGGGAAGTGGGTTAAAAAACGAGCGAAAGATTTGCACGGTCGTAAGCGCGCAAGCAAGCAAGCAAGCGAACTTAATATAAAGGATTTAATAAAAACCGGTTCGGCCGTCGTCACACAACGAGCATCGCTCCCTCTTCTTCTGGGCGAGTGGGGGGGGAGGAAGGGGGGGGGGGGAGGAAGGGGGGGGGGAGGAAGGGGGGGGAGGAAGGGGGGGGGGAAGGGGGGGAGAGGAAAGGGGGGGGGGGGCTTTCCCCGCTCACTCGAATGGACCTCGGCTGTGGCTCCGTGACATCCACTTTCCGTCGCTCAATTTTCTCGTGCGTTTTTTGCCACTTCACCCCCCCCCCCCCCCGAGGCATTATAGTGTATAGTGTAGTGTATAGTGTAGCATATATTGGTGTAGTGTATAGTGTAGTGTATAGTGTAGTGTATAGTGTAGTGTATAGTAGTGTAGTGTATAGTAGTGTAGTGTATAGTGTAGTGTATAGTGTAGTGTATAGTGTAGTGTATAGTAGTGTATAGTGTAGTGTATAGTAGTGTATAGTGTAGTGTATAGTAGTGTATAGTGTAGTGTATAGTTTCGAATTAAAGCTTTCGTGACTGCAGGGATTCATCTTCTTGGTTCTTTCGGTAAAGTCACGTAGAAGGAAAATAATAAAATAAAATAAAAAACACATGATAAAATAATTCTTACGACGCTTCGGCCACAACGCAAGCAGCCGTCCTCAGGTGAAGAACAGACTCTGCCTTCTCGACAGACCTGTTCTCCACCTGAAGACGGCTGCTTGCGTTGTGGCCGAAACGTCGTGAGAATTATTTTGTTATGTTTTATTTTTTATATTTTATTATATTCCTTCTACGTGACTTTACCGAAAGAACCAAGAAGATAGTGTATAGTTGCGTAATGTATAGTGTAAAGTGTAGTGTGAATCGTAGTGTATAGTGTAGTGTATAGTAGTGTAATGTAGAGTAGTATAGTGTAGGATATATTAGTGTAGTGTAATGTAGAGTAGTATAGTGTATAGTAGTGTATAGTGTAGTGTATAGTTGTGTAATGTATAGTGTGAATCGTAGTGTATAGTGTAGTGTATAGTAGTGTAGTGTATAATGTAGTGGAGTGGTTCTTAACCTTGAGTGCAGCCTTGCACTCCTTTGGTTCTCAATCGGAAAAAAAAAATTTCAATGAAACAAAGTTGCCCCGTGCTGAATTTGTCTTTTCGATTATTTACCGTCTCAACAATAACATCTGGCCACGTCACGCACACGCCCAGGAAGGGACATCTCGCACCCACCCAGGGGGTGCCCCCAGGTTAGGAAGAAGATAAGCCACTGCTCTAAGGACAAACTGTGTTTGTCTTCCTTTCTACGTTGGTCGCTCTTCGGGTCCACGTGTAGTCGCAGGTCATCCTTCTGCCAGCGATGCATTCCCAGTGCCCCGGCGTCTTTGGCCTCTCTCGTCAGTCGTGCCGACGAACCGTTGCGTCTTCATCCGTTTGTTTTATGATTTCTCAGAATTGTTGTTATTTAGCTATTGAGGTTGGGTGGCGTGGGGTGGCGTGGGGTGGCGTGGGGTGGCGTGGGGTGGCGTGCGGTGGCGTGGGGTGGGGTGGCTCCATTCCCAGCTCTCGAATCTCAAGTCAGCGTCTCACCGGTAGACGGGGGAGAGGTGCCGGCTACGGAATGGGAAACGAAGCGTCCTTTTGCCGTCACCGGCGGCGGCGGTGGTGGTGGTGGTGGTGGTGGTGGTGGCCGCGCAGCGGTGCGGCCGGGATTCCGGTGCTTGGCGCGGCTTTTGCGGAGCGCCGGGACCCAACAGCTGACGATCAATCCGCCCCGACGCGGCTAATGAAGCGCTGATGCTTCCTCCTCCCTCCTCCTCCTCCGCTCCATCCTCCCTACTCCCCTCCGCTGCATCATCCTCCTCCATCCTCCTCCATGCCCCTCGCTCACCCCTCCTCCCTCCATCCTTCTCCCTCACCCCTCCTCCTCCTCCCTCACCCCTCCTCCTCCGTCCTCCCCCTCGCTCACCCCTCCTCCATCCTCCTCCTCCGTCACCCCATCTCCCTCCCATCCAACCTCATCTCGGCGCCCGCACAGACGCCGCTCCCTCCGCCGCTAATGCGTTCCCTGCCTCCCCCGTTATGGAACCAACGCTGCAGAACTGCCGAGTGTTTATAGCCGAGGACCGATTTCAACATGCAGTGTCTCATCGGCAGCGTCGGGCTCGCTTGAGCCAATGCTGCCAGACGTTCATAGGCAAGGGCCCTGTCTGTCAGACACCGCTCCTCGTTCGACGGAAACGATATCTCGCATCGCACTCAACGGCAATTAGCGTCGTTGTGCAGATTAGAAGGAGCATGGCGAAATGAATCCGGCAGACGCGCGGCGCTCTTCCTGCCACTTGAAGAAAAACTTTCTTTAATTTTTTTTCCCTACACATCCCATCAGCTTTAACGGCCTTCTGGGAGTGCACAACACACGGCCCATCTGCCACGTGGCCTCACTCCCAGAGTGCCGTGTGGCGGGACTTGTTAAACAAATTGTTATATACGTGGAGTGACAGATACGTGAAGGAGGCGCGTGCTTTGTCGGCATATCCATCCCTAACTTGACTTAATTAACGTTCATTAAGCGCCTTAGCCGAAAGTGAATTAACGACGGCACAGAAACACGCCGTGGCATGGGACGAGATGAAACGGGCGCGGTGAAGTGCTGGAAACGCGTAACGACCGCCCGACCCTTTCCATTTGACACAGCTCCAACATCTGGGGCCCGGCTTTCTCGCCTTGAGCTCTCTCCTCCTTTCCTACCCTCGCGAGCTCCTCTCTCGGAGCTTCGCTCGGGACCCGCTCAAGTTTTCGGGCCGACCTTTGCCCTCCCCCCCCCGCCCCCCCCCCCCAAACGGTTGTCAAGGCGCTCTTCCCCCCCCCCCCTCCAACCCAGCTTAAAAAGACGCTCCAAGCCTGGGGTTGTCATTCAGACTCTGTCTTCTCGACAGACCTGGTCTTCACCTGAGGACGGCTGCTTGCGTTGTGGCCGAAACGTCGCGAGAATTATTTTGTTATGTTTTATTTTTATTATTTTATTACTTCCCTTCTACGTGACTTTACCGAAAGAACCAAGAAGATGAGTTGTCAACCGTCGCCTCGAACCCTCGACCCGCTTCAGAATCTCTCGCCCCGCGTCCCTTTGCTCCTCGCCCGCCGACCAAATCGCCGCGGATTATTCCTCGTTCCCGGCAGGCGGTCTGGTCTGCCTGCACGTTCGCTTCGGGTGAGCCGTCTGGAATCTCGGCGATCGCGCACGCGAGGGCGGCGGCGGCGGCGAGGCAAAACTTCGGTGAAGGTGGACTAGTCGGTGGAGGATGACGGTGGCGACGGCGAGGGTATCGGCGATGACGCGGGCGGGGGGGGGGGCACGGAAGGGGGGGGGGATGAGAAAAGACGGGGGGGTCCTTAAGGAGGAGCGGAAGACGGTGAGAGCGGGCGTGACCATCTTGACGTTGACGAGGGAGTTCCGTTGCAGCGCACAGGGCCCAGGAGCGAGGAGGGAACGGGGAACGTAGAGGGACGCGTCTGGGATTGTGAGCGCAGTGAGCGGCGAGGGAACGTCGAGCGAGATGAGGGAAATTTCGATGTAAAGCTTTCGTGACTGCAGGGATTCATCTTCTTGGTTCTTTCGGTAAAGTCACGTAGAATGGAAATAATAAAATAATAAAAATTAACCTTAATAAAATTTCGATTTAAAGCTTTCGTGACTGCAGGGATTCATCTTCGTGGTTCTTTCGGTAAAGTCACGTAGAATGTAAATAATAAAATAATAAAAATAAAACAATAAAATAATTCTCACGACGTTTCGACTACAACGCAAGCAGCCGTCCTCAGGTGACAGACCTGTTCTTCATTCAGACGCTGTCTTCTCGACAGACATGTTCTCCACCTGAGGACGGCTGCTTGCGTTGTGGCCGAAACGTCGTGAGAATTATTTTATCATGTTTTATTTGTATTGTTTTATTATTTCCATTCTACGTGACTTTACCGAAAGAACCAAGAAGAGATGAGGGAAGCCAAGGTTAGTGGAGGCGAGGCCGTGAGGAGGTTTTAAAGGCCGGGGTGCTGCGTTCGGACGAATTCATTGCCGTGCTCACCGTGCTTTCCGATCGTTTATTGTGTCGTCGTATTGTTTGCTGTTGGTAAGTTTCTGATCGCGAGCCACGCACCCCCCACCCCACCCACATTTTTTTTCATGGGAAAAAGAAAGAGCTTCACGGCTCATCGGATTTCTCCAGGAGAAAATGTGAGACTCCGACATGCGCCGAGCACCCGGTTCTCGTTCACCGCAGCCCTTGAGTTAATCTGCGCACGCAAGATCGCGTTGTACTACTGTTCTTTTACTATTTTTTTAACAAAGCCACCTTTGCGAGGATCGCGCGCGCGCCTTCCGCGTAGGCCCCGCCGACATGCAGGCCCAAGACGACAACCTGCAATCAAACGACCGCCGCCTCGGCGACAAACGCGACGTTTAAATTGGTAAACGCCACGAACGGAACGAGCCTCCGCTCCGCATTCACGCGGGCGGGGACAAGAGATGGATCCTTGCGCGTGTGGGGGGAAGGGGGCCGGGGGAGGGGAGCGGTGGGGTGAGGTGCTGCTGCTGGGGGGATGGAGAAGAAGCCATCATGGGTATTCACGTGGGCGATGCGCACGCACGCGCGCCATCGATCGCCGGCTGGCCGTGCTCATCAGCAGTAGTTTACGGATCGTTGCCAAGAAAATTAGCGTCGCCTGTCCTTAAAGTGAAGGGAAAAAATGCCACCTCTCTGCAACGCTTTAGCTCCTGCCCGCCCCCCCGTCTTGCGCTCGCGAACGGAACGTCGGTGCAGAGTTTCGTGTTGTTGGTCGCGCTCGGGACTTGCCGTCGAGAAAATTGGGGGCCGATGTCGATCGTGAACGTTTCGGGCGAGCATCCAGCGCTGGGAAGGATAATTAGAAACTCAACAAACAGCGCTTAAAGAGTTGGCTAACCACTGTGCCACCGCTCCCCCACGCGCACACATACAAAGACAAATATCCCCCGAGTAGCCTTAACAGACTGTAGGGGCAAGTGCTGTTAGCGAGCACCTACGAAGGCCGAAACGGCACACGAGGGGGCGGGTGGCCAGCACCACGCCCGGCCGCCTTTGTCTCCCCAGTGGCGATGATGAGGCCCGGGAATCAGTTCGGATAACCGTCGCTGGTGTTGGTGGTGGCCGCCAGAGGGAATCGAACCTCGGTGACGTAGCCGCGGGTTCGTGGCCAAGCCTGGGTCAGAGGTCGCAAACGGGTTTTGATTTCTTACCCATACCCGTACCCGGCCGCACCAGGGTCGCAAACGGGTACCCGTACCCATACCCGGCCGGGTACGGGTAGGGTACGGGTATCGGGTACCTGATTGCGACCTCTGGGATGAAGCCATGTTGCAGGGGCGGGTGGGTTGATTCTAAGAACTTGAATTGTGAGAAGAGACAAAACGTTGGGAAATGAGTGACAAACGGTTACTCACCAGTGACTCACGGTCTACCCGTACCCGTACCCGGCCGCACCAGGGTCGCAAACGGCCGGGTACGGGTAGCCGAGTATCGGGTAGGGTACGGGTATCGGGTACCTGGTTGCGACCTCTGGCCTGGGCTAACCGCCACACCACCGCCACCGCCGCTTCTCCCGCACCGCATCGGCGATCGCGCGCACGCGAACATTTCCCTCTGCGATGCCGCGGCTTTCGACCCCTCCGCGCTCCAATTCCACGCGGGCCAAAAAAAAAAAACCAGCGGCGTCCATTCCCCGATATTGGCCAATAAAAGCGGAATTCACGCGGTATAGCGGCACGTAACCTTTCCCCGTTGCTTATCACTTCCAAATGTCACTTGTCGTTATAGGCCATTTCTCCAGGCAACGCAAACTCCGTTTAACCCCCACCCCCCCCCCTGACCGAAATGTACCCCCTTGCCTCGGGGGCTCGCAGGGAGAGGCTGTCTGGCAGTGGGCTGGTTAGCGCGGCTCACGTTGAAGGGGCTCGCGCCAATAAAATGGTGCTCGCGATCTGACCTGCAGGGCCTCGGCTCATCCCTCCACGGTGGCGAGGGTTGCGCCTCGGTGATTTGGGCGCCACGGTGGCTGGGAGATGTTGACTACCTCGCCTGGTGTACGGGAGGTCGTGGGTTCCATCCCGACCCAGACGACGCCTGCTGCTGTATATTTTGAATTTTCGCGTCTCTTTTTCTCTCTCATCATCATCATCATCACCACGGTGGCTGGGAGATGTTAACCATCTCGCCTGGTGTGCGGGAGGTCGTGGGTTCCATCCCGACCCAGATGACGCCTGCTGTATATTTTGAATTTTCGCGTCTCTTTTTCTCTCTCATCATCATCATCACCACGGTGGCTGGGAGATGTTAACCACCTTGCCTGGTGTGCGGGAGGTCGCGGGTTCCATTCCGACCCTGACGACGCCTGCTGCTGTATATTTTGAATTTTCGCGTCTCTCTCTCATCATCACGGTGGCTCGGAGATGTTGACTACCTCGCCTGGTGTACAGGAGGTCGTGGATTCCATCCCGACCCTGACGACACCTGCTGCTGTATATTTCTAGTTTGCGGTGTCTCTCTCTCCCCGTGGTGATCGTGTGGATTGGGCACCTCGGCGGCTAGGAGATGCTAACTACCTCACCTGGGTAGACCCGTCTCAATATTCTCTCCGTGGTCGCGTGGATTTTTCTCCGAGTCTTCCGGTTTTTCCCCTCCGCATTAAGAATCAACTTCACGCGGTTAGAAATGTTTGGCTGCTGCCTATACATTTCTACACGGTGATGATGATAAGCCTCTTCGTTGAGCTATCGCTTGTAATCGCCAGGTCGCTTCTGAGAAATAGCTGCGTAGTTCAGCCGGGGGGGGGGGCCTTACCTGGCTCAAACATTTTTTGTTGGAAAGAACCAAAGAGTATTATTTCAAATAGTTTCAACTCAAGCCAACCAATGCCTTGCTTCCCCCCCCCCCCCCCACTCCACACTCCCCAGGGTAACAGCTTCAGAGGGCACGGGATTAGCATTCGTCTACGCACTAACACGCTCACTTGATGTTCGTTCTTTTGTTGTTGTCGTCAAAAATCCAATTAAGTGCCTGTGCGCGCGCGCGTATCCGCGCGCTCGCGTGCACGCGCGTGTCCGCACGCTTGCGTGACCGCACGCCAACCCCTGGCGCCCGGCGGGTCTGTCCCGAGACCTCCCTCCTTGCAGGCAGCGAGCCTTCGACACTTCACGTGTATTCATCTTTTTTTCACGTGGTTTAGTGGTAAACAATTGGAGCTGGAGAGGTTACCAGCCCCCTCGCACCCGGCCTTAGCGTGCACCTGGCCTGGCACAGGCGCCATCACTTGACGTGGCCTCGAAGTGCACCTGGCCTGGCACAGGCGCCGTGGTGACGTCGTACCGTCACTCCGTTGCGAATGGCGCGTGTTGGATATTGGTGATGATGGTGATGACAACTTTGTGATGGTGTTGTTGAGGGTGAAGGCAGATGACGATCGCGATAACTTGATGATGATGGCGATGGGGACATTGGCTACGACGATGATGGCGATGATGACGATGATGATGATGATAATGATGGCGATGATGGCAATGATGACGATGATAATGTTGATGGCGAGGATGACGGCGATGATGGTGATGATGATGATGATGGCGATGACGATGATAATGATGGCGATGATGGCAATGATGACGATGATAATGTTGATGGCGAGGATGACGGCGATGATGGTGATGATGATGATGGCGATGACGATGATAATGATGGCGATGATGGCGATGATGACGATGATAATAGTTGATGGCGAGGATGACGGCGATGATGGCGATGATGGTGATGATGATGATGGCGGCGATGATAATGATGGCGATGATGATGGCGGCGATGATAATGATGGCGATGATGGCAATGATGACGATGATAATGTTGATGGTGAGAATGACGGCGATGATGGCAATGATGGTGATGATGCTGATGATGACGATGATGGCGATGATTTTGATGACGACAGCGATGATGACGACGATGACGATAGCGATGATGACGACGATGATGGCGATGATGACGATGATTTTGATGACGACAGCGATGATGACGACGATGACGATAGCGATGATGACGACGATGATGGCGATGATGACGATGATTTTGATGATGACGACGATGATGGCGAGGTTGGCGATGAGCTAACCTGCGTGTGTTTGTCACGTGCCCCCCCCCCATCGGTCTCCCCCTCCCCCCCATGGACTGCCCCCCCCTCGCCCCCCCCCCATCTCTCCACGTCTGCGTCTCTCCAGCAGCTTTCGTGAAAAATTTCCGCGTCAAATCGGTGACGCAGACCTCCGTGCTGCTCGTGTGGGAGGCGCCGGCGTCGTACAGCTCCAGCGAGCCGCTCAAGGTGGCGCGGGCGCACACACGCACGCACGCACACACACACTCCGCACACGCGGGCACCGCACTAGCGCTACACACACACACACTCCACACTCGCACACACGCAGCCACCGCACTAACGCTACACACACTCTCCGCACTCGCACACACGCAGGCACCGCACTAGCGCTACACACACACGCACACTCCACACTCATGCACATGCAGGCACCGCACTAGCACACACACACTCCGCACTAGCGCTACACACACACACTCCGCACTAGCGCTACACACACACACTCCACACTAGCACACACACACACGCTCACTCTCCACACTAGCACACACGCTCACTCTCCACACTAGCACACACACACACACTCACTCTCCACACTAGCACACACGCGCTCACTCTCCACACTAGCACACACACACTCACTCTCCACAATAGCACACACACACACGCTCACTCTCCACACTAGCACACACACACACACTCACTCTCCACACTAGCACACACACACACACTCACTCTCCACACTAGCACACACACACACGCTCACTCTCCACACTAGCACACACACACACACTCTCCACACTAGCACACACACACACGCTCACTCTCCACACTAGCACACACACACACACACTCACTCTCCACACTAGCACACACACACACGCTCACTCTCCACACTAGCACACACACACTCACTCTCCACACTAGCACACACACACACGCTCACTCTCCACACTAGCACACACACACACGCTCACTCTCCACACTAGCACACACACACACGCTCACTCTCCACACTAGCACACACGCTCACTCTCCACACTAGCACACACACACACGCTCACTCTCCACACTAGCACACACACACACGCTCATTCTCCACACTAGCACACACACACACGCTCACTCTCCACACTAGCACACACACACACACGCTCACTCTCCACACTAGCACACACACACACACTCTCCACACTAGCACACACACACACGCTCACTCTCCACACTAGCACACACACACACGCTCACTCTCCACACTACCACACACACACACGCTCACTTTCCACACTAGCACACACACACACGCTCACTCTCCACACTAGCACACACACACACACGCTCACTCTCCACACTAGCACACACACACACGCTCACTCTCCACACTAGCACACACACACACACTCTCTCTCCACACTAGCACACACACACACACTCACTCTCCACACTAGCACACACACGCACGCTCACTCTCCACACTAGCACACACACACTCACTCTCCACACTAGCACACACACACACGCTCACTCTCCACACTAGCACACACACACACTCACTCTCCACACTAGCACACACACACACGCTCACTCTCCACACTAGCACACACACACTCACTCTCCACACTAGCACACACACACACGCTCACTCTCCACACTAGCACACACACACACGCTCACTCTCCACACTAGCACACACACACACGCTCACTCTCCACACTAGCACACACACACACGCTCACTCTCCACACTAGCACACACACACACGCTCACTCTCCACACTAGCACACACACACACACGCTCACTCTCCACACTAGCACACACACACACACTCACTCTCCACACTAGCACACACACACGCTCACTCTCCACACTAGCACACACACACTCACTCTCCACACTAGCACACACACACACGCTCACTCTCCACACTAGCACACACACACACGCTCACTCTCCACACTAGCACACACACACACGCTCACTCTCCACACTAGCACACACACACACAGCTCACTCTCCACACTAGCACACACACACGCTCACTCTCCACACTAGCACACACACACACCTCACTCTCCACACTAGCACACACACACACGCTCACTCTCCACACTAGCACACACACACACGCTCACTCTCCACACTAGCACACACACACACGCTCACTCTCCACACTAGCACACACACACACGCTCACTCTCCACACTAGCACACCACACACGCTCACTCTCCACACTAGCACACACACACACGCTCACTCTCCACACTAGCACACACACACACGCTCACTCTCCACACTAGCACACACACACACGCTCACTTCTCCACACTAGCACACACACACACGCTCACTTCTCCACACTAGCACACACACACACACGCTCACTCTCCACACTAGCACACACACACACTCACTCTCCACACTAGCACACACACACGCTCACTCTCCACACTAGCACACACACACACGCTCACTCTCCACACTAGCACCCACACACACGCTCACTCTCCACAACTAGCCATGCACACACACACGCTCACTCTAGCACACACACACGCTCACTCTCCACAATAGCACACACACACACGCTCACTCTCCACACTAGCACACACACACACACTCACTCTCCACACTAGCACACACACACACCTCACTCTCCACACTAGCACACACACACACGCTCACTCTCCACACTAGCACACACACACACGCCACCTCTCCACACTAGCACACACACACACGCTCACTCTCCACACTAGCACACACACACACGCTCACTCTCCAACTAGCACACACACCACGCTCACTCTCCACACTAGGCACACACACACACGCTCACTCTCCACACTAGCACACACACACACGCTCACTCTCCACACTAGCACACACACACACGCTCACTCTCCACACTAGCACACACACACACCTCACTCTCCACACTAGCACACACACACCGCTCACTCTCCACACTAGCACACACACACACGCTCACCTTCTCCCACTAGCACACACACACACGCTCACTTCTCCACACTAGCACACACTAAGCACACAAGCACACACACACAGCTCACTCTCCACACTAGCACACACACACACTCTCACACTAGCACACACACACACGCTCACTCTCCACACTAGCACACACACACACGCTCACATCTCCACACTACCACACACACACACGCTCACTTTCCACACTAGCACACACACACACGCTCACTCTCCACACTAGCACACACACACACACGCTCACTTCCACACTAGCACACACACACACGCTCACTCTCCACACTAGCACACACACACACACTCACTCTCCACACTAGCACACACACACACACCTCACTCTCCACACTAGCACACACACACACGCTCACTCTCCACACTAGCACACACACACACTCACTCTCCACACTAGCACACACACACACGCTCACTCTCCACACTAGCACACACACACACTCACTCTCCACACTAGCACACACACACACGCTCACTCTCCACACTAGCACACACACACTCACTCTCCACACTAGCACACACACACGCTCACTCTCCACACTAGCACACACACACTCACTCTCCACACTAGCACACACACACACGCTCACTCTCCACACTAGCACACACACACACGCTCACTCTCCACACTAGCACACACACACACGCTCACTCTCCACACTAGCACACACACACACGCTCACTCTCCACACTAGCACACACACACACAGCTCACTCTCCACACTAGCACACACACACACACGCTCACTCTCCACACTAGCACACACACACACGCTCACTCTCCACACTAGCACACACACACACGCTCACTCTCCACACTAGCCACACACACACGCTCACTCTCCACACTAGCACACACACACACGCTCACTCTCCACACTAGCACACACACACACACGCTCACTCTCCACACTAGCACACACACACACGCTCACTCTCCACACTAGCACACACACACACGCTCACTCTCCACACTAGCACACACACACACGCTCACTCTCCACACTAGCACACACACACACGCTCACTCTCCACACTAGCACACACACACACGCTCACTCTCCACACTAGCACACACACACACGCTCACTCTCCACACTAGCACACACACACACGCTCACTCTCCACACTAGCACACACACACACACCTCACTCTCCACACTAGCACACACACACACGCTCACTCTCCACACTAGCACACACACACACGCTCACTCTCCACACTAGCACACACACACACACGCTCACTCTCCACACTAGCACACACACACACGCTCACTCTCCACACTAGCACACACACACGCTCACTCTCCACACTAGCACACACACACACGCTCACTCTCCACACTAGCACACACACACACGCTCACTCTCCACACTAGCACACACACACAGCTCACTCTCCACACTAGCACACACACACCAGCTCACTCTCCACACTAGCACACACACACACGCTCACTCTCCACACTAGCACACACACACACGCTCACTCTCCACACTAGCACACACACACACGCTCACTCTCCACACTAGCACACACACACTCACTCTCCACACTAGCCACACACACACGCTCACTCTCCACACTAGCACACACACACACACGCTCACTCTCCACACTAGCACACAACACACGCTCACTCTCCACACTAGCACACACACACACCTCACTCTCCACACTAGCACACACACACACACTCACTCTCCACACTAGCACACACACACGCTCACTAACGCTCACTCTCCACACTAGCACACACACGCTCCACTCTCCACACTAGCACACACACCCACACGCTCACTCTCCACACTAGCACACAACACGCTCACTCTCCACACTAGCACACACACACCGCTCACTCTCCACACTAGCACCACACACACACTCACTCTCCACCACTAGCACACACACACACACTCACTCTCCACACTAGCACACACACACACGCTCACTCTCCACACTAGCACACACACACACTCACTCTCCACACCTAGCACACACACACACGCTCAACTCTCCACACTAGCACACACACGCTCACTCTCCAAACTAGCACACACACACCACGCTCACTCTCCACACTAGCACACACACACTCACTCTCTCCACACTAGCACAACCACACACGCTCACTCTCCACCTAGCACCAACACACACTCACTCTCCACACTAGCACACACACACACACTCACTCTCCACACTAGCACACACACACACGCTCACTCTCCACACTAGCACACACACAGCCACTCTCCACACTAGCACACACACACACACGCTCACTCTACCAGCACACACACGCCACTCTCCCACACTAGCACACACACACACTCACTCTCCACACTAGCACACACACACACGCTCACTCTCCACACTAGCACACACACGCTCACTCTCCATACTAGCACACACACACACGCTCACTCTCCACACTAGCACACACACTCACTCTCCACACTAGCACACACACACACGCTCACTCTCCACACTAGCACACACACACTCACTCTCCACACTAGCACACACACACACACTCACTCTCCACACTAGCACACACACACACACTCCACACTAGCACACACACACACTCTCCACACTAGCACACACACACACACTCCACACTAGCACACACACACACTCTCCACACTAGCACACACACACACACTCCGCACTCATGCACACGCAGGCACCGCACGAGCGCTACACACACACACTCACTCTCCACACTAGCACACACGCGGGCACCGCACTAGCGCTACACACACACACTCACTCTCCACACTAGCACACACGCGGGCACCGCACTAGCGCTACACACACACACTCTGCACTAGCACACACGCGGGCACCGCACTCGCTTTACACACACACACACTCACTCTCCATACTAGCACACACGCAGGCACCGCACTAGCGCTACACACACACACTCTGCACTAGCACACACGCGGGCACCGCACGAGCGCTACACACACACACACTCACTCTCCACACTAGCACACACGCGGGCACCGCACTAATGCTACACACACTCACTCTCCACACTAGCACACACGCAGGCACCGCACATGCACTACACACACACACTCCACACTAGCACACACGCACTACACACACACACTCCACACTAGCACACACACACACTCTCCACACTAGCACACACGCACTACACACACACTCTCCACACTAGCACACACGCGGGCACCGCACTAATGCTACACACACTCACTCTCCACACTAGCACACACGCAGGCACCGCACATGCACTACACACACACACTCCACACTAGCACACACGCACTACACACACACACTCCACACTAGCACACACACACACTCTCCACACTAGCACACACGCACTACACACACATTCTCCACACTAGCACACACGCGGGCACCGCACTAATGCTACACACACTCACTCTCCACACTAGCACACACGCAGGCACCGCACATGCACTACACACACACACTCCACACTAGCACACACGCACTACACACACACACTCCACACTAGCACACACACACACTCTCCACACTAGCACACACGCGGGCACCGCACTAGCGCTACACACACACACACTCCACACTAGCACACACACACACTCTCCGCACTAGCACACACGCGGGCACCGCACTCGCTCCATACACTCGCGACCTCCCGCATACCAGCCGCCGCCGCCGCGTCCAAAACCACGGCAACTTTTCTACCTTCTCTAACACCCCCCCCCCCGCGCTCTGACCCCTTGACCCCCACCATGACCCCCGCCCCCTGCCCCCCTCCAACAAGGTGGTGTCGAGCGACGGCCAGGCGATCGAGGTGGACGGCTGGTCGGGCCGCAAGCGCGTGAGCGGCCTGCGTCCCGACACGGAGTACCGGCTGGGCCTGACGAGCCGCGGGGACAGCGCGGGGGCCCTGCAGCAGGAGGTGGCGGTGCGCACGGCGCCCCAACTCTTCAGGGGGGCTCGCCCCGTGCCGCTGGGACGCGTCTCCGCCGACGGCACCATCAGCCTGGACCTGCCGCAGCCCGCTGACGGGGTGCAGCTGCGGTGGGTGGTGTGGTGGTGGGGGGGGGGGGGTGGTGGTGGGGGGGGTGTGGGTGGGGGGGGGGGTGGGGTGGTGGTGGGGGGGGGGGGGTGGTGGTGGGGTGGTGTGGGTGTGGTGGTGGTGTGGGTGGGGGAGGGGGTGGGGTGGTGGTGGGGGGGGGTGGTGTGGGTGGTGTGGTGGTGGGGGGGGGGAGTGGTGGTGGGGTGGTGTGAGTGTGGTGGTGGTGTGGGTGGGGGGGGGGGTGGGGTGGTGGTGGGGGGGGGTGGTGTGGGTGGGGGGTGTGGTGGTGGGAGGGGGTGGTGTGGGGTGTGGGTGGGGGGTGTGGTGGTGGGGGGGGTGGTGGTGGTGGGGTGGTGTGGGTGTGGTGGTGGTGTGGGTGGGGGGGGGGGGTGGGGTGGTGGTGGGGGGGGGTGGTGTGGGTGGAGTGGGTGTGGTGGGGGTGTGGGTGGGGGGGGGGGGTGGTGGTGGGGGGGGGTGGTGTGGGTGGGGGGTGTGGTGGTGGGGGGGGGGGTGGTGGTGGTGGGGGTGGAGTGGGGTGTGGTGGGGGGGGGGGGTGGTGGTGGGGGGGGGGTGGTGTGGGTGGGGGGTGTGGTGGTGGGAGGGGGTGGTGTGGGGTGTGGGTGGGGGGTGTGGTGGTGGGGGGGGGGGTGGTGGGTGGAGTGGGTGTGGTGGTGGTGGTGGTGGTGGGTGGAGTGGGTGTGGTGGTGGTGGTGGTGGTGTTGTGGGTGGAGTGGGCATGGGGGTGTGGGTGGAGTGGATGTGGGGCTGGTGGGAGTGGTGGTGTGGTGGGGGTGTTGGTGTGGTGGGGTGTATGGAGTGGGCGTCGGGGTGTGCGTGGAGTGGATGTGGGGGTGGTGGTGTGGTGGTGTGGATGGAGGGGTGTGGTGGTGGGGGGGTGGTGTGTATGGAGTGGGCGTGGGGGTGTGGGTGGAATGGATGTGGGGCTGTTGGGGGTGGTGGTGTGCTGGGTGTGGTGGAGTAGGTGTAGGGCTGTGGTGGTGGTGGTAGTAGTGTAGGTGGCGGGGTGTGATGTTGTGTGTGGAGTGGGCGTCGGGGTGTGGGTGGAGTGGATGTGGGTGAAGGGGCGTTGTGATGGTGTGGCTGGCGTGTTGTGCACCTGGCGCGGTGTGTAAATATTCGCCGCTAGGGAGACAAAGGCGGCCGGGCGTGGCGCTGGCCACCCACCCCCTAGTATGCCCTCCCCGCCTTCGTGGGTGCTGCTACTCGCTAACAGCACTCGCCCCAACATTCTGCCAAGACCGAGTGGTCGCGTCACTGCGTGTGTCTGCAGGTCCTACTGCTTGGTGGTGGTGCCGCTGGCGAGGCAGAAGGGCCGCTACCTGCGGCCGTCAGGAAGTCCCGAAGAGCTGGACCTGGACCAGGTGCGGGGCGCCACGGCACCGCGTCTCCACCACCAACACCACCACCACCACAACTACCATTGTCACCACCACCACCACAACTACCATTGTCGTCACCACCACCACCACAACTACCATTGTCGTCACCACCACCACAACTACCATTGTCGTCACCACCACCACAACTACCTTTGTCATCACCACCACCACAACTACCATTGTCGTCACCACCACCACAACTACCATTGTCGTCACCACCACCACAACTACCATTGTCGTCATCACCACCACAACTACCATTGTCATCACTGCCACCACGACCACCACAACTACCATTGTCGTCACCATCATCACAACTACCATTGTCATCACTGCCACCACGACCACCACAACTACCATTGTTGTCACCACCACCACCACAACTACTATTGTCACCACCACCACAACTACCATTGCCATCACCATCACCACCACAACTACCATTGTCGTCACCACCACCACCACGACCACCAATGCTGTCACCACCGCCAACACCAACCCCCCCATCCTGCCCGCATCTCCCTGCCGCCCCCCCCTCCCCCAGCTGTTGGAGGAGTCGACCCCCGGCGGCCGGCGCCGGCGTCGTCGCCATCGCCGTACGACTCCTCGGGGCGCCGCGGCGGACGCGGCCGGCGGTGGAGCCGCAGCGTACGTGACGGCGCGCTGGGACGGGGGGCCGCCGCCGCCGCCTCCTCCCTCCGCCGGCGCCGGCGCTGGCGGCGGCGGCTTCGTGGTGGGCGACGGTGCCCGCCTGGGCGGCCACGTGAACCGCCCGCTGCAGGAGGGACGCGCCTTCACCTTCTTCGCCATGGCGGCCGTGGGCTCCCGCGACGCCGTGAGTGGCGGCGGCCGTCGTGTGCCGACCCCTGACCCCACCGCCGGCCCGCCGGAGCGCCCCCTGCGGGCGCCGCGACGAGCCCGTGCCGGCACGATCGGCGCCGGTGCCGCGGAATGACGGGGGTCGAGGGGGGAACACGGGCGTGGAGTGGGCTTGGTAGCTAGGAGATGTTAACTACCTCGCCTGGTGTGCGGGAGGTCGTGGGTTTGCTCCTGACCCCTGAGCGCCTGCTGTATTACACTGGTCAACACACTTTTTCTGGCATAAGGTATTCCAATCGTTTTAAGGTAATTTTGGGGTGCTGATTCCAAATCTGTTTTTGTCTATCACATTGTCTATCACATCAGGTTTTTGAGATATCAAATATTGCATTTTCAATAAAAACTGCAGAAGAAAAATATTAAATAAATGTGGATATCTACATAAAATTATAATATAAACACACTATCCTAAAAATACAGCGCCATATTTTAACACTAAAGCAGTCACCGACTCGCAACAACTTGCAATCATAAGTGACAGAGTTAATTTCGGGTAAAATCAATGAAAATGGGGTATGCCGATAGCATAAAAATGAGATGTGATAGAGCAAATCCGAGATCAGATTTGGAATCGGCACCCTGAAATTAGTCTGCAAAAGTCCAAGGCCAGATTTTTTTGTTTTTGTTGACCGGTGTGATTGGAGTTTGTGTGTCTCTCTCTCTCTCTCTCTCCCCGTGGTCGCGTGGATTTTTATCGGGGTCCTCCGATTTTCCCCTCCACATTTTAGAATGAACGTCACGCGTTTAGACTGTTTTGCTGCTTCAATAGAGTTCCACTTACGACTATAAGCCCCATTTTTGTTGATGGGACAGTGTCGCTTCTGAAAAACACAGCTCCGCTGGGTCTTTACCTGGTCAAATAAAAAATTAACCCGTAAAAACAAAGTGTTTCACTCTAAATCCTTCATATGCGTGGCGGCTAGAGTCCTCTCGTCCTCTGGCTTGAGATGGCCGCCACCTATGGGTCAGATGATTGCATTGCACCATTAAACAATTGGTAATCAAATATAAAAAAATTTACCTAAAAAGTGTACAATTTTTGGAAAAAACATTTTCACGAACATTAATCGTCACGCACAACGAGTCTGTGTGCAAAATGTCAGCTCGATTGGATCACGGGAAGTGGGTTAAAAAAACGACCGAAAGATTTGCACGGTCGTAAGCGCGCGCAAGCAAGCAAGTGAACTTAATATAAAGGATTTAAAAATAGTTGCGTTTAGCAGGACCCCGCGAGCGGGAGGTGGGGGAAGGGGGTTTTCGTCTGGCGAGAAAAAAAACTACTTTTTGATCGTTTGGGAACCGCAAGCGAAGAGTGAACGGCGCGTTGGCGGGGAACCGATCTTCGGGATTCTTCCAGGCCGTGCCGAGTTGCCGGCGACTCGGCTGACGACTTCGGCGGCTGCTGCTGCTGACGGCACAGAACATATTGGGGCTTTCATTTAATTTTTCTGATGCTTCGGTGTATGCCGAATGAAAACGGGACGTGTGCTATTTGACCCGTGAGGAATTACGTTTGTCGTTTTTTAAATGTCAAAATCCTCTCCTCCTCCTCCTCTCCTTTTATTAAAGCGTCTCTCGCGTTAATTCCCGCTTGGGCACCTGCGCCCCGGGTGATTTCGTGGCGGACCAGGGTTGGGGGTCGCTCCTCTCGGTCACGTGGCCCCCAAACCCCCCCCCCCCCCCCCATTAAAACATCGCGGCGCCGTGACGGGCGACTTCTCCGAGGTAGCTCCATCACGTCTGCTTCTGCGGTCCGCTGTCGAACACAAAAACGCCGTTTCGTTGAGAGACCCGGAGCGGATTTTTCGTCACGTGGTGGTGGTGGTCTCCTCCCCTGAGGTCGACTCGGCCTCAAATGAGTACCTGGTACGGTGTGTAGTAAACATCGCCACTTGGGGAGACAAATGCGGCCGGGCGTGGTGCTGGCCACCCTCCCCTCGTGTACCGTGCCGGCCTTCGTAGGTGCTGCTCGCTAACAGCACTTGCCCCTACAGTCTGTTAAGGCTATATGGGTGATCTTTGTCTTTGCGTGTGTGTGTACGTGTGTGTGCGCGCGTGTGTGTGTACGTGTGTACGTGTGTGTGCGCGCGCGTGTGTGCGCGCGTGTGTGTGTACGTGTGTACGTGTGTGTGCGCGCGCGCGTGTGTGTGCACGTGTGTGTGCGCGCGTGTGTGTGCGCGCGTGTGTGTGTACGTGTGTGTGTACGTGTGTACGTGTGTGTGTGTGTGTGCGCGTGTGTGTGTACATGTGTGTGTACGTGTGTGTGTGTGTGCGCGTGCCACAGCGCATGTGGGCGGTGAGCGGCTACTCAGAGCCCGTGGTGTCCCCCGAGCCGGAGCCGCTGCCCATCTCGGAGGAGGAGGAGGGGCTGCTGTGGGTGGTGGGGCCCGTGCTGGCCGTCATCTTCATCATCTGCGTCGTCATCGCCATCCTCCTCTACAAGAGGTGGCGGGCGGGCGGGCGGGCGGGCGGGCACACTCATCGTCGTCATCATCATCGCCTTCATCGTCATGATCATCGTCGTCATGATCATTGTTGTCGTCGTCATCATCATCGTCGTGATCACGATCGTCGTCATCATCATCATCGCCGTCATTGTCTTGATCATTGTCGTCGTCATCATCATCGTCGTGATCATGATCGTCGTCATCATCATCATCATCGCCGTCATCGACTTGATCGTCGTCGTCATCATCATCGCCGTCATCGTCTTGATCATTGTCGTCGTCATCATCATCGTCGTGATCATGATCGTCGTCATCATCATCATCGCCGTCATTGTCATGATCATCGTCATCATGATCATTGTCGTCGTGATCATGATAGTCATCATCATCATCATCATCGCCTTCATCGTCATGATCATCGTCGTCATGATCATTGTCGTCGTCGTCATCATCATCGTCGTGATCATGATAGTCGTCATCATCATCATCGCCGTCATCGTCTTGATCATTGTCGTCATCATCATCGCCACCACCATTGTCGTCATCATCGTCGCCACCACCACTCATCATCGTCATCATCGCCGTCATTATCGTGGTCATCTTCGTCGTCATCACCATTGTCATCATCGCCATCACGCACGAGCACACACCAAATATACATACACACGCACACTCGCACGCTCACTCGCACGCACGCACGCACGTACGTGCAGACAAAGATTAACATTCCCCCGTATAGCCTTCGCGGACAGTTGGGGCAAGTGCTGTTAGCGAGCACTAATGAAAGGCTGGCACGGCACACGAGGGGGTGGGTGGCCAGCACCACGCCCGGCCGCCTTTGTCTCCCCAGTGGCGACGTTTACACACACCGCACCAGGCACTCATTTGAGGCTGAGTCGACCTAGGCGAAGGGCCCAAGACCGGTTGAAGAATCGCCACCGTTATTCGCCGTCAGCGGGAATCGAACTCGGGTCGCCGGGTGCGTAGCGCTAACCGCCGCGCCGCCGCTCCCCGCTAAAGATAAAGGCAAAGATCCCACCCAATATAGCCTTCAACAGACTGTTAGGGCATGTAGAGTCAAGGAGCACACACACAAGATAATATATTCACGTCTATTTATACACACAGTCAATACATGAACACACGCAGAGGCGCGCACACACACACACTCAGAGATGTGTCCGCGTGTTAATATAATATTTTCACGTATTAACACAAACACGGTTTAGATATTAACACACATGAAGGCGTGCACACACACTCACACACAGCGGTGTGTTTTCTGCGTGAGTGTTTGTAATTTCAATTTTTTGTCACGTGGTTTAGTGGTAAACAATTGGAGGTGCAGGGGTTACCAGCCCCCTCGCACCCGACCTTAACGTGCACCTGGCCTGGCACAAGCGCCGTGGTGACGTCACCGCCACTTTAGTGTTGAATGGCGGTTGCTGTTGTTGTCGCTAATGTAACACGTGAACATGTTGACACGCGCACGCAGAGAACACATGAACACACGCCGAGTTGCGCGAATGGTTAAGGTACTAACGCAGTGTGCGCGGTTTTTTTCTGCGGGTTTCGAGTCACGGCAGAATCAGCGCGTGAGTAGCGGTGTATCGTCATCGTCGTCATCATCGTCGTCATCATCGTCGTCATCATTGTCATCATCATCGTGGTCATCGTCATCGTCATCATCGTCGTCATCGTTGTCGTCATCATCGTCATCATCGTCGTCATCATCGTCGTCATCATCATCGTCATCATCGTCATCATCATTGTCGTCATCGTCATCATCATCGTCGTCATCATCGTCGTCATCGTCGTCATCATCGTCGTCATCATCGTCGTCATCATCATCGTCGTCATCGTCATCATCATTGTCGTCATCGTCGTCATCATCGTCGTCATCATCGTCGTCATCGTCGTCATCATCGTCGTCATCGTCGTCATCGTCGTCATCATCATCATCGTCGTCATCGTCATCATCATTGTCGTCATCGTCGTCATCATCGTCGTCATCATCGTCGTCATCATCGTCGTCATCATCGTCGTCATCATCATCGTTGCGATGCCTCCTTCGTTTTTTGTTGTTGTGTGGATCGGGGGCCGTTACGTCGCCACGCGATGCCTGGTGGGTGGTTACCTGTTGCTCGGACCCGCCAGCATTGTGAGACTGTCCATTCTTCGCTCCGCACCTCCGTCATCGGCCGCCGTCATCGGGAGAAGAGACGGATCGCGCGCGTCGGGAGCGGAGAATTCTGTCGCTCTAAAAGCCGCCATCGATCTCCGATGATCTCCGCTCTCCCTTTTGTTTTTGTCTCCCCTTCGCCTCCCTCCCTCCCTCGCTCCCTCCCTCCTACCACCTCCATCACCTCCTCCTCCCTCACCTCCATCTCCCTCCCACCACCACCTCCTCCTGCTCCTCATCCTCCATCTCCCTCATCCTCCATCTCCCCTCCCTCCCACCACCTCCATCACCTCCTCCCGCACCACCATCTCCCTCCATCTCCATCTCCCTCCCACCATCACCTCCTCATCCTCCACCTCCCGCACCTCCATCTCCCTCCCACCACCACCTCCTCCTGCTCCTCATCCATCTCCCCTCCCTCCCACCACCATCTCCACCACCTCCTCCTGCATCTCCCTCCCTCTATCTCCCTCCCACCACCACCTCCTCATCCTCCACTTCCAAACCCTCCCTCCCTCCCACCACCACCTCCTCATCCTCCACTTCCCAACCCTCCCTCCCCGTACGACGACGATGGCTCCCGATGGCTCCCGTGGTCGTCGCCGCCGTCACCGCCGCCGCGTGCCCGTGACAGCAAGCCGGACAGGTGGGCACTTTCGCTCAATCGATGCGTCACAATCATCGAAACCTCCCTCCCATCTCCCCCCCCCCCCCGCTCCCCCGCTCGAGAGGAACATTCTTAAAGGGACGGGGGCGGGCGGGGGGGGGGGTGTCCTTCCGTAATTACCCTTCGCTGTTGATCAACGCCTCCCTTCCTCCGCGGATGATGGGTGGTGGAGGCTGTGGGATGGTGGGGGGGTTGTGGGGGAGGTTCAGTGGCCACGGCCTTCAGCGATGTGCTGCGTCGTCGACTGTGTCGGTTTGTGTTGTCGCGCGTGAAGCCCTTCCACCACCACCATCACCACAGATGTGGACTACCTCGCCTGGCACGCGGGAGGTCGTGGGTTCGATCACAACCCTGACGCCTGCTGTACATTTGGAGTGTCTCTCTCTCTCTCTCTCCCCGCGGTCGCGTGAGTTTTTCTCGAGGTCCCCCGGTTTTTATCCTTTCCACATTTAGAATCGCTTCGAGATGATTTGGCTCCTGCTGTACATTTCCACGTGATGATGACGACGGTGATGATAAGCCCACTTCGTTGAGCAATCGTTTGTGATCGCCAGGTCGCTCGTGAAAAAGAACTCTAATAACTCAGTGGGACATTACCTGCTAAAATAAAAAAAAATGGTTTAGTTTTTAAACAGTCTTAGTTTAGTATGTCCAGCAAAATTTGCTCACTTCAGTTGGCGGGCGACGATCGAAGTGAGGACCTTGACCCTCAAGGGAACGGCGCTACCCCCGTGGTCACCACCCCCAACGCACCTACACCAAGCCATGATCGGTGGACCAAACGAATCACACTTTTGACGCCGGCGTACGGCAG
The DNA here is from genome assembly GCF_015708825.2 of Lethenteron reissneri. Classification (NCBI taxonomy): domain Eukaryota; kingdom Metazoa; phylum Chordata; class Hyperoartia; order Petromyzontiformes; family Petromyzontidae; genus Lethenteron; species Lethenteron reissneri. The sequence goes on along the minus strand of NC_083842.1, from coordinate 12,876,047 downwards.
CAGCAGCAGCAGCAGCAGCGAGGGAGCGGTTCAGGCGCGATCGCCGTCGCGAGAGAGGACGCGCGTGTTTGGCACAACGCTCCGTCGCCGGCTCGCAAGCGACGAATGAAAAATCAACGCCACGTGTGAACCCACGTGGTTAACAAACACCGGTGAAGGGTTAGCGTGAAGCAGAGGTCGCAAACGGGTTTTGATTCCTTACCCGTACCCGTACCCGGCCGCACCAGGGTCGCAATCGGGTACCCGTACCCTACCCGATACCCGGCTACCCGTACCTGGCTGGGTATCGGGTAGGGTACGGGTACGAGTACCCGATTGCGACTTCTGGGATGAAGCCATGTTGCAGGCGCGGGTGGGTTGATTCTAGGAACTTGAATTGTGAGAAGAGACAAGACGTTGGGAAATGAGTGACAAACGGTGACTCACCAGTGACTCACGGCCTACCCATACCCGTACCCGGCCGCACCAGGGTCGCAAACGGCTACCCGGCCGGGTACGAGTAGCCGGGTATCGGGTAGGGTACGGGTATCGGGTACCCGATTGCGACCTCTGCCGTTAAGCGCATCGCGGCCGTAACCTCGTGGCGATTCAATCTACACGTCTGCTCCTCAGCGACATCGCTTAACAGATTAGCTTGTTGCGTCGGCTGCGTTCCTCGGGCTTACCTGGTCCTCGGCGTAGGAATGTGGAATTTCCCCCCTCCCCCCCCCCTTTACCGGTTCAGGACCCCCACTGAGCTGTGTAGCTCTTTTTCAGACGCGACCTAGCCACCGAAGTGGGCTTATTATCATCGCGTGGAAATGTGTAGCAGCAAATGACTGTAAAAGCGTGATGTTGATTATAAATGTGGAGGGGAAAAACCGGAGGACCACGGGGAGAACACGCAGATTCCCAACTGTACAGCAGCAGGCGTCAAGGTAGGGATCGAACCCGCGACCTCCTGCATACCAGGCGAGGTAGTTAACATCTCCTAGCCACCGTGATGATGATGAGAGAGAGAGACACGCAGACTCCCAACTATACAGCAGCAGGCGTCAGGGTAGGGATCGAACCCGCGACCTCCTGCATACCAGGCGAGGTAGTTAACATCTCCTAGCCACTGCAAACCAATTAGGTTTGTAACATTTCACCCCACCCGCGCCCCCCCCCCCCTCCACCCACCCACACCCCTCCGATTTGACGAATTTTTTCACAATTGTTCGTCACGTTTCAATTCAAGAATTTAAAAAAATGTTTATCACCATTTCCCGTCTTTTCTCAATCTGCCTCGGCTTCTCTGGCGCGCCAGCTGTAGACACCCCGTTAGTCTAAACGCCGCGGCCGTTAGCAATGTGTTGGTTTTTTCGGCACGCGTAATTTATTTAGCGCTCCGCGCGATCGATTTTTAACCGACGGCTCGTCGCGTCCTCCTGCCGTCGGCGGAGGAGGAGGAGGATCGGTACCACACGAACTCTCCTTTCTCTGCTGAAGCCCCGGACAGAGGTCGCAAACGGGTTTTAATTCCTTACCCGTACCCGTACCCGGCTGTACCCGTACCCTACCCGTATCCGGCCGGGTACGGGTAGGGTACGGGTATCGGGTACCTGATTGCGACCTCTGGGATGAAGCCATGTTGCAGGCGCGGGTGGGTTGATTCTAGGAACTTGAATTGTGAGAAGAGACAAGACTTTGGGAAATGAGTGACAAACAGTTACTCCCCAGTGACTCACGGTCTACCCGTACCCGGCCGCACCAGGGTCGCAAACGGGTACCCGTACCCGGCCGGTTACGGGTAGCCGGGTATCGGGTAGGGTACGGGTATCGGGTACCCGGTTGCGACCTCTGAGCCCCGGGCACCGCACCGCATCGCGGTGACCGCCTTTAGAGGGATCTCTGTTCCTTACTGGGAAGCCGCTGTAGCGAGGCGCTTTTAAATCATCGAGATTGGAAACTAATTTCTTCAGAACCACCCCACGCACCTCGGATTCGTGCGGTCGGCTACGTACAGTGTGAAAGAAGTTCAACCATACGTGCCTATATAGACTCGCATAGAGACCCATAGACTCGCACAGAGACCCATAGACTCACACAGAAGAGACCCATAGACTCGCATCGAGACCCATAGACACACAGCAGAGACCCATAGACTCGCATCGAGACCCATAGACTCACACAGAAGAGACCCATAGACTCGCACAGAGACCCATAGACTCACACAGAAGAGACCCATCGTTCCTTGTCCTTCCCCCTCGCGCACCTCCGATTGGCAGTGGTGGCGGTGGTGGCAGTGTCGGTAGTGGTGGCGGTGGCGGTAGCGGTGGCGGTAGCGATGGTGGTGGCAGTGGTGGCGGTCGTGGCAGTGATGGTGGTGGTGATGGCGTTAGTGATGGTGGCGGTTGTGGTGGCGGTCGTGGCGGTCGTGGTGGTGGCAGTGGCGGTGGTGGCGGTGGTGGCGGCGGTGACAGCGCCGTGAAGGACGTCGCCGCTCTCCCCCCCCCCCCTCTCGCGTCTCCCCCCCCCCCGCCGCCGCTACGGCTCCCCAGCGGGCCGTGGCGTGGCGCTCGTTAGGAAGACGGTGATCACGCGCCGCCGTTAGCCAGAGCTGATGGTTATGCAAATGTGCGTGCTGCCACGCGTGAGCTACCACCGCCACCCTCATCCTCACCACTAACACCACCACCCTCCTCCTCACCACCACCGCCACCCTCCTCACTACCACCACCCTCCTCACTACCACCACCACCCTCCTCACCACCACCACCACCCTCCTCACCACCACCACCCTCCTCACCACCACCACCCTCCTCCTCACCACTAACACCACCACCCTCCTCCTCACCACCACCGCAACCCTCCTCACTACCACCACCCTCCTCACCACCACCGCCACCCTCCTCACCACCACCACCCTCCTCACCACCACCGCCACCCTCCTCACCACCACCACCCTCCTCACCACCACCACCACCCTCCTCACTACCACCACCCTCCTCACCACCACCACCACCCTCCTCACTACCACCACCCTCCTCACCACCACCACCACCCTCCTCACTACCACCACCCTCCTCACCACCACCACCACCCTCCTCACTACCACCACCCTCCTCACCACCACCGCCACCCTCCTCACCACCACCGCCACCCTCCTCACTACCACCACCCTCCTCACCACCACCACCCTCCTCACCACCACCACCACCCTCCTCACCACCACCACCCTCCTCACCACCACCCTCCTCACCACCACCGCCACCCTCCTCACCACCACCGCCACCCTCCTCACCACCACCACCCTCCTCACCACCACCACCACCCTCCTCACCACCACCACCCTCCTCACCACCACCACCCTCCTCCTCACCACCACCACCACCCTCCTCCTCACCACCACCACCACCCTCCTCACCACCACCACCACCCTCCTCCTCACCACCACCACCACCCTCCTCACCACCACCACCACCCTCCTCACCACCACCACCCTCCTCGTCACCACCACCGCCACCCTCCTCACCACCACCACCACCCTCCTCACCACCACCACCCTCCTCCTCACCACCACCACCACCCTCCTCACCACCACCACCACCCTCCTCCTCACCACCACCACCACCCTCCTCACCACCACCACCACCCTCCTCACCACCACCACCCTCCTCCTCACTGCCACCACCACCCTCCTCACCACCACCACCCTCCTCCTCACCACCACCACCACCCTCCTCACCACCACCACCACCACCCTCCTCACCACCACCACCACCCTCCTCGTCACCACCACCGCCACCCTCCTCACCACCACCACCACCCTCCTCACCACCACCACCCTCCTCCTCACCACCACCACCACCCTCCTCACCACCACCACCACCACCCTCCTCACCACCACCACCACCCTCCTCGTCACCACCACCGCCACCCTCCTCACCACCACCACCACCCTCCTCACCACCACCACCCTCCTCGTCACCACCACCACCACCCTCCTCACCACCACCACCACCCTCCTCACCACCACCACCCTCCTCCTCACTGCCACCACCACCCTCCTCACCACCACCACCACCCTCCTCCTCACCACCACCACCACCCTCCTCACCACCACCACCACCCTCCTCACCACCACCACCACCCTCCTCCTCACCACCACCGCCACCCTCCTCACCACCACCACCACCCTCCTCACCACCACCACCCTCCTCCTCACCACCACCACCACCCTCCTCCTCACTGCCACCACCACCCTCCTCACCACCACCCTCCTCACCACCACCACCACCCTCCTCCTCCTCCTCACCACCACCACCCTCCTCACCACCACCACCACCACCCTCCTCACTACCACCACCACCCTCCTCACCACCACCACCCTCCTCACCACCACCACCCTCCTCACCACCACCACCACCCTACTCACTACCACCACCACCCTCCTCACCACCACCACCCTCCTCACCACCACCACCACCATCCTCACCACCACCCTCCTCACCACCACCACCACCCTCCTCCTCCTCACCACCACCACCCTCCTCACCACCACCACCCTCCTCACCACCACCACCCTCCTCCCCGCTGCCGCTGCCAGCGCCACGGGTGCCGTTACGCGGTGGCGAGCGGCGCGCTGATTTGTGCGGTTGTGGTTTGTGACCACGGAGTGGAGTTTGTGGTCTGTGAGGCTGTTGTTACTGCTCGTGCGTGCGCTGTGTACTCAACGGGGTAGGTAGCGAGCAGGGGAGCGGTGGCGCAGCGGTTAGGGCGCTGCGCTACGTGCGTGCGTGCGCTGTGTACTCAACGGGGTAGGTAGCGAGCAGGGGAGCGGTGGCGCAGCGGTTAGGGCGCTGCGCTACGCGCGTGCGCTGTGTACTCAACGGGGTAGGTAGCGAGCAGGGGAGCGGTGGCGCAGCGGTTAGGGCGCTGCGCTACGCGCGTGCGCTGTGTACTCAACGGGGTAGGTAGCGAGCAGGGGAGCGGTGGTGCTGCGGTTAGGGCGCTGCGCTACGCGCGTGCGCTGTGTACTCAACGGGGTAGGTAGCGAGCAGGGGAGCGGTGGCGCTGCGGTTAGGGCGCTGCACTACGTGCGTGCGCTGTGTACTCAACGGGGTAGGTAGCGAGCAGGGGAGCGGTGGCGCTGCGGTTAGGGCGCTGCACTACGTGCGTGCGCTGTGTACTCAACGGGGTAGGTAGCAAGCAGGGGAGCGGTGGCGCTGCGGTTAGGGCGCTGCGCTACGAACCCGGCAGGGAGCCGAGTTTGATTCCCGCTCACGGCCACCGACACCGCCGACGATTATCTGAACCGCTACTGGGCCTTCCCTAGGTCGACTCGGCCTCAAATGAGTACCTGGTGCGGTGTTTGTAAACGACAAAGGCGTCCGGGCGTGGTGCTGGCCACCCCACCCCCTCGTGAGCTGTTCCGGCCTTCAACTGCACTTGCCCCAACAGTCTGCTTACAGGCTATAGGGGGGATCTTTGTCTTTGTGCGTGCTCGTCCTGTTGCACTCAAAGGCAGAGGCGGCGTTGGCGGGGAGCGGTGGAGCAGCGGTTGTTAGCGGGAGCGGTTTGACAAATTCCTCACGCATCTTTAAACTAAATTAAACTTACTAGGTAAGGCCCACTGAGCTACATCGCTATTTTTCAGAAGCGACCTCTGGCTATCACAAAGCATAGCCCAAGGAAGTGGCTTACCACCATCAAACCCACGACCTCCTGTATACCAGGCGAGGTAGTTAACATCTCCTAGCCACCGTGATGATGATGATGACAGAGAGAGAGACACGCAAACTCCACATATACAGCAGCAGGCATTGTCAGGGTTAGGATCGAAGCCACGACCTCCTGTATACCAGGCGAGGTAGTTGACATCTCCTAGCCACTGTGATGATGATGAGAGAGAGAAAGACACGCAAACTCCAAATATACAGCAGGTATTGTCAGGGTTAGGATCGAAGCCACGACCTCCTGTATACCAGGCGAGGTAGTTGACATCTCCTGGCCAACGTGATGATGATGAGAGAGAGACACGCAAACTCCAAATATGCAGCAGGCATTGTCAGGGTTAGGATCGAAGCCACGACCTCCTGTATACCAGGCGAGGTAGTTAACATCTCCTAAGCACTGTGATGATGATGATGAGAGAGAGAGAGACACGCAAACTCCAAATATACAGCAGGCATTGTCAGGGTTAGGATCGAACCCACGACCTCCTGTACACCAGGCGAGGTAGTCAACATCGCCTAGGCACCGCACAGCCCTCAATTCGGGGGTGCTCTTGATTGGCGGAAGGGCCTCCTTCTCCACAGGCGCGGTAACAATTGGCTGCGTCCTCTCTAAAAGTGCCTGAAAACGTCAACGTCTCAAACCCGTGGAAGGAGTTCAACCCCAACCGCCGCAGCCGGTCCACAGCGAATAACCATTTCTCGAAAAGCAACAACAACAACATCATCAACAACAAACTGAACTAATCCAGGGCCAGCCGTTTCCCCCAAACCACCCACGCACCCCCTCCTCCTCCTCTCACTCTCTTGCTCACTCTCTTTTCTTTTTTACGATCAAAGGAAACAAGAAGATGATCGGTGTAGTCGGCACTTTGCTTCGTTCATCATTTCGTTTTTAAATCTTTTATATTAAGTTCGCTTGCTTGCTTGCTTGCGACCGTGCAAAGACAGACTCGTTGTGCGTAACAATTAATTTTCGTGAACATTTTTTTCCAAAATTTTATACTGTTTAGCGAAAAAAAAAATTTAATTACCAATTGCTTAATGCTGGCAGACAATCATCTGACCCATAGGTGGCAGCCATCTCAAGCCAGAGGACGAGAGGACTCTAGCCGCCACGCATATAAAGGATTTAGAGTGAAAAACTTTGTTTTTACGGGTTAATTTTTTAAGTTTTCTCTTCGAGTAGTCCCCATGCAGTGTTCTCGCTAACGGCCGTTTTAATTGCCCCACTCGCTTAGAGCGGAACACCTTCACGCGACGCAGCCTCTATGTATCTCTATGGATCTGTATGTCTTTCTACGGATCTCTATGTGTCTCTGTGGGTTTCTATGGGTCTCTAAGCCACTTCGTTGAGCTGTCATTTGTGATAAGCCAGGGTCGCTTCTGGAATAAGAGCTGCGTAGATCAGTGGGGCCTTATCTGGTAAAATAAAAATGTTTCATTTAGTCAATGGGTATATATGTATCTGTATGGGTATCTATGTATCTTTAATTGTCTTTGTGTGTGGCCTACCCATACCCGGGTACGGGTAGGCCGTGAGTCACTGGTGAGTAACCGTTTGTCACTCATTTCCCAACGTCTTGTCTCTTCTCACAATTCAAGTTCCTAGAATCAACCCACCCGCGCCTGCAACATGGCTTCATCCCAGAGGTCGCCTACCCGATACCCGTCCGGGTACGGGTAGCCGGGTATCGGGTAGGGTACGGGTATAGGGTACGGGTAGCCGGGTATCGGGTAGGGTACGGGTATCGGGTACCCGATTGCAACCTCTGCTCTGCACCACCCCCCCTCCCCACCCCCCCAGGAAGCGCAGTGACTCGGACCCCACCAAGCCCATCCTGCTGGGAGACGCGCGGCCGGCAGGCCGTGGATCCTCCGGCGGGGGTGGCGCCGGCGCCGGGCCCGGCGGGACGGCGGCGCCGGCGGGCGGCGGCGGCGCCGGCGGCGGTGCCGGTGCCGCCGAGGTGTTCGGGAAGGAGAACGCGGCCGCCTCTCAGCAGCCGACGGACCCCGTGGAGCTGAGACGCATCAACTTCCAGACGCCAGGTGCAGTTGCCGATGATGATGTCCCAGTAGCACAAGCAGCTACGCGTGTAGCTACGGGCCCCGCACTTTATAGGGCCCCCGCGCGAAATGCTTTCAAGCTTTCAATTCCGGTCCGGTGATTCTGTACTTGCTCTATTGCGAAAGTACTATACCGCCTTCAACTTTTACGAACGACTGGGTGTTTGAGGTTAGCGATTTGTCGTATAGACTCACACAGCAGAGGCTCATAGACTCACACAGCAGAGACCTATAGACTCACACAGCAGAGACCCATAGACACACACAGCAGAGACCCATTGACTCACACGGCAGAGACCCATAGACTCACACAACAGAGACCTATAGACTCACACAGCAGAGACCCATAGACACACACAGCAGAGACCCATAGACTCACACGGCAGAGACCCATAGACTCACACAGCAGAGACCCATAGACTCACACGGCAGAGACCCATAGACTCACACGGCAGAGACCCATAGACTCACACAGCAGAGACCCATAGACACACACAGCAGAGACCCATAGACTCACACACAGACACCCATAGACTCACACACAGACACCCATAGACTCACACAGCAGAGACCCATAGACTCACACACAGACCCATAGACTCACACAACAGAGACCCACAGTTTGTTGTCCTGCCCCCCGGCACCTGCCATTAGCACGGCTGGCTCTGTGTGCACTCACGTGCAGAGGTGGCGGCCTTCGTGAGTGACAGCTGCGCTCGCTGGCTCCGGCTCTCTTCACGACGCCATAGACTCACACAGAGACCCATCGACTCACACAGAGACCCATCGACTCACACAGAGACCCATCGACTCACACAGAGACCCATCGACTCACACAGAGACCCATAGACTCACACAGAGACCCATCGACTCACACAGAGACCCATCGACTCACACAGAGACCCATAGACTCACACAGAAGATACCCATAGACTCGCACAGAGACCCATAGACTCGCACAGAGACGCATAGTCACACACAGAGACCCACAGACTCACACACAGACCCATAGACTTACACAGCAGAGACCCATAGACTCACACACAGACCCATAGACCCACACAGCAGAGACCCATAGACTCACACGGCAGAGACCCACAGTTTGTTGTCCTGCCCCCCGGCACCTGCCATTAGCACGGCTGGCTCTGTGTGCACTCACGTGCAGAGGTGGCGGCCTTCGTGAGTGACAGCTGCGCTCGCTGGCTCCGGGCTCTCTTCACGGCGCCGCCGTTACGAACCGCGTGGCCTCTCAACTCCCTCTCCTGCCCCTTTCGCCGAGTGTGGAGTTGCGCAAGCTTCTGCTTCGCCGCTTTCTTGCGCACAACTCTTCCCGTTTGCCATCTACTATTATAGATATTTCATAATTTAAAAAAAAAAATTATCTTTATTTATGAAAAAAAATTGTGAATTTATTTTTTTCAGAGCTATATTTTTCAAAAAATTCTAATCTATTTTTTCAAATATAATTGGACAAATTATATATTTTATAATAGTTTTTTTATATTATCTATATTTATATTTCTATAATTGTATTTTTTTATAATGTACATTTTTTCATTAAAAAAATGTGAGAATTTTTTTATTTTATAATTTACTTCGTACATCTTTCTCTAATTTATTTTTTTACCACCCTCCCTTCCCTTCCTCTCCGCTCTCCTCGGTGTTTTCCCCCCGCCGACCCCCCCCCCCCCCCCCACATGAACCTGTTTGCCGCCTCTCCAAGCCGGCGATTTTTCTTGCGAATACTGAAACGGGTATCCCCAGGCGAGGCAATTAATGTCTCCTAGCCACCGTGGTACCCTATCCACGTGACCACCACGCAGAGAGACGGAGAGACGCGCAAAAACTTTAAATATTCAAGCAGGCGATGGGTGATTTGAGATGGCAACCCACAACCTCCTGTATCCCCAGGCGAGGTAGTTAACATCTCCTAGCCACCGTGGTACCCTATCCACGTGACCACCACGGAGAGAGACGGAGAGACGCGCAAAAACTTGAAATATTCAAGCAGGCGATGGGGGGTTCGAGATGGCAACCCACGACCTCCTGTATTCCCAGGCGAGGTAGTTAACATCTCCTAGCCACCGCGGAACCCCCAAGATGGATTTGCCACACGGCAGGATCCCGTGACGGATGGCTTAAGGCACGCTGGCATCCGTCCAGCAGCGGATCGGTCGAACGTCCCCGGAGCAAGATGCTCTTGATAAGAGCCTTAAGATTCAGTGGCACTCTCCTTGGGTTCTGTACGTACGTGCGTACGGTTCAACTTCTTTCGCGCCGTACGTAGCCAACCGTGCAAAATCAGAGATGCGGAAGGGGGGGGGAAGGACAAGAAACTAAACACAAAAAGCGATTCTAAATCAATGAGTTTTCAAACTAGATTTAAAGGTACGTAGTTCCAGTGGCTTCCTAATGCATGCATGTTGAACTTCTTTCGCGCCGTACGCAGCCAACCGTGCTAATCGGAGGCACGGGAAATATCGGAAGGAGGAGAGCGTTCCAGACGGCCGCTGAAAGCGCCGCGCGATGCCGGTGACCGTCTTTTTTTTTTTAGATGCTCAGCCACAAGCCGCCGCCGCTGCTGCTGCTCGCGAAGATGACCGGAGTTTGCGTGATGTTGGTTTTCCCTCCTCTCCTGACGCGCTGTCATCTCCTCCTCCTCCTCCTGCCTCTCTTCTCTCTCCCCCCTCCTCTCTCCTCCCCCTTCTCCTCCCCCCTCCTCCATCTCCCTCCCTTCCTCCCCCCTTCTCCTCCCCCCTCCCTCCTTCCCCCTCCTCCTGCCTCCTCCTCCCTCCTCTCTTCTCTCTCCTCCCTCCCTCCCTCCTTCCCCCCTCCTCTCCCCTCCTCCACCTCCCTCCCTCCTTACCCCCTCCTCCCTCCCTCCCTCCCTCCTCCTTCCCCCTCCTCCTCCTGCCTCCTCCCCCCTCCTCTCTTCTCTCTCCTCCCTCCCTCCTTCCCCCCTCCTCCACCTCCCTCCCTCCTCCTCCTCCTTCCCCCCTCCTCCTCCTCCTGCCTCCCTCCTCCTTCCCCCCTCCTCCTCCTCCTCCTCCCTCTCTCCTCCCTCCTCCTCCCCCCCTCCTCCTCCCTCCCTCCCCCCTCCTCCTCCCCCCCTCCTCTCCCCTCCTCCACCTCCCTCCTCCTTTCCCCCTCCTCCCCCTCCCTCCCTTCCTCCCCCCCTCCTCCTCCCCCCCCTCCTCCTCCCTCCCTCCTCCCTCCTCCTCCCCCCCTCCTCCTCCTCCTGCCTCCCTCCTCCTTCCCCCCTCCTCTCCCCTCCTCCACCTCCCTCCTCCTTCCCCCCTCCTCCACCTCCCTCCCTTCCTCCACCTCCTTCCCCCCTCCTCCCCCTCCCTCCCTTCCTCCCCCCCTCCTCCTCCCCCCCTCCTCCTCCCTCCCTCCTCCCTCCTCCTCCCCCCCTCCTCCTCCTCCTGCCTCCCTCCTCCTTCCCCCCTCCTCTCCCCTCCTCCACCTCCCTCCTCCTTCCCCCCTCCTCCACCTCCCTCCCTTCCTCCACCTCCTTCCCCCCTCCTCCCCCTCCCTCCCTTCCTCCCCCCCTCCTCCTCCCCCCCTCCTCCTCCCTCCCTCCTCCCTCCTCCTCCCCCCCTCCTCCTCCTCCTGCCTCCCTCCTCCTTCCCCCCTCCTCTCCCCTCCTCCACCTCCCTCCTCCTTCCCCCCTCCTCCACCTCCCTCCCTTCCTCCCCCCCTCCTCCTCCCCCCCTCCTCCTCCCTCCCTCCTCCCTCCTCCTCCCCCCCTCCTCCTCCCTACCTCCTCCCTCCTCCTTCCCCCCTCCTCCCCCCTCCTCCTCCTGCCTCCTCCTCTCTTCTCCCCCCCCCCTCCTCCTCCCTCCCTCCTCCTTCCCCCCTCCCCCCTCCTCCACCTCCCCCCTCCTCCACCTCTCTTCCTCCTCCTACCTCGTCCTACACTCGTTGGCCGCTGTCAAGTCTCATTGATCACCCCCCCCCCGCCTGCCCCCCCCCCGCCTGCCGACCCCTTGCCCCCTAGGCATGATGAGTCACCCGCCCATCGCCGTGGAGGAGCTGGCGGGCCACGTGGAGCGGCTCAAGGCCAACGACAACATGCTGTTCGCGCAGGAGTACGAGGTGACGCGGCCGCCGCTCGCCACAATCCACAACGTGGAGAAATACGACGAGCTATGAAGCTCTTTGTCACGGGGGGGGGTTGGGGGGGTGGGGGGGGGAGGGGGGGGTGGGAGGTCAAAGGCCACGGCGCAGCCCAGAATGCCTGGCAAGATATAAAAAAGATTGTTTAGTTTCAAAAAAATTTGCAGCGATTTGTTATTTTCTTGGTTCTTTCGGTAAAGTCACGTAGAAGGGAAATAATAAAACAATATTTTTTTTATTTTGTTATTTCCCTTCTACGTGACTTTACCGAAAGAACCAAGAAGATGAATCCCTGCAGTCACGAAAGCTTTCAATCGAGATTTGTTATTTGTTCACCTTCCCGATACACTTTGCATTCCTACCGCGTCGTTTGCGTGCTTTTGTGTTCGTTGCTGTCACGTTCGGCGACTCGCCAACGGCGCTCGCCAACGACAGTCCATCGTCGGCTTCGCCGTGGGGGGAAGGGGGCGGGGGGGGTTGACCTTGGTCTTTGTTTCTCTCCTTGCAGTCCATCGACCCGGGGCAGCAGTTCACGTGGGAGCACTCGAACCTGGAGGTGAACAAGCCCAAGAACCGCTACGCCAACGTCATCGCCTACGACCACTCGCGCGTGCTGCTGGCGCCCGTGGACGGTGAGTTAGCGGCACGCCCGACCGACCGACCCTACCCGACCCGCTTAGACTTACACCACGGTGATGACGCGGTGGCTAGGAGATGTTGACTACTTCGCCTGGTGTACAGGAGGTCGTGGGTTCGATCCCGACCCCTGACGCCTGCTGTATATTTGGAGTTTGTGTGTCTCTCTCTCTCATCATCATCACGGTGGCTAGGAGATGTTGACTACCTCGCCTGGTGTACAGGAGGTCGTGGGTTCGATCCCGACCCCTGACGACGCCTGCTGCTGTATTTGGAGTTTGCGTGTCTCTCATCATCATCATCACGGTGGCTAGGAGATGTTGACTACCTCGCCTGGTGTACAGGAGGTCGTGGGTTCAATCCTGACCCCTGACACCTGCTGCTGTACATTTGGAGTTTGCATGTCTTTCTCTCTCTCTCTCTCATCATCTTGGTGGCTAGGAGATGTTAACTACCTCGCCTGGTGTACAGGAGGTCGTGGGTTCGATCCTGACCCCTTACGATGCCTGCTGCTGTATTTGGAGTTTGCGTGTCTCTCATCATCATCACGGTGGCTAGGAGATGTTGACTACCTCACCTGGTATGCAGGAGGTCGTGTGTTCGATCCCGACCCCTGATGCCTGCTGCTGTCTATTTCGAGTTTGCGTCTCTCTCTCATCATCATCATCACGGTGGCTATGAGACGTTGACTACCTCGCCTGGTATGCAGGAGGTCGTGGGTTCAATCCCGACCCCTGACGCCTGCTGCTGCTGTATATTTGGACTTGAAGCTTTCGTGACTGCAGGAATTCATATTCTTTGGGTCTTTCGGCAAAGTCACGTGGATAGGTTCAAAGAAATTTTAAAAAAACGTTTGTTATTTTCTTTGAACCTATCTTCGTGACTTTACCCAAAGACCCCAACAAAAATGTGGAGTTTGCATTTCTCTCTCTTCCCCTGGTGAGATGTTGACTACCTCGCCTGGTATACAGGAGTCTACGTATTTCTGTCCCCGGCCGTCTTTGTCTCCCCCGGTGGCGATCTTTACTGCACACCGCACCGCACCAGGTTACTCATTTGAGGCTGAGTCGACCTAGGGGAGGAGGCCTAGGACCGGTTTCAGATAATAGCCATCGCTGGGTGTTGGTGGTGGCCGTGAGCGGGAATCAATGCCGTGTCGTAGCCGGGGTTCGTAGCGCAGCGCCAACCGCGACACGACCCCGCTCCCCGCACGGACACCAGGCGGAGGGGCTACGCTTGCTTGTCTCTGTGTGTGTGTGTGTTGAACATCTCGGTCATCTCGGTCAGTCGACCCGTGGCACCTGCTGGGTCTGCCCCGTGACCTCCTGTCAGCGGGCGTTCGACACTTCACGTGGTGGCCTCAAGGTGCACATGGCCTGGCACAAGCGTCGTGGTGACGTCACCGCCACTTAGTGGCGAATGGCGGTTGTTGTTGTTTTACTTCTTTCGCACCGTACAGCGCAGCGCCAGCCGCCGTTACCGGCACCACCAGCGGCTACACCACCGGCCCCCCCCCCCTCCCTCTCCCCCCTCTCGGGCTGTCAACCGCTCTCTCTCTCGCTCGCTCTCTCCCTCGCTCTCTCGCTCACCCTCTCGCTCTCTCCCTTGCTCTCTCGCTCGCTCTCTCGCTCACCCTCTCTCGCTCGCTCTCTCGCTCGCCCCCTCTGGCTCGCTCTCTCGCTCTCTCCCTCGCCCCCTCTGACTCGCTCTCTCGCTCGCCCTCTCGCTCGCTCTCTCGCTCGCCCTCTCTCTCGCCCTCTGGCTCGCTCTCTCGCTCGCTCTCTCGCTCGCCCTCTCGCTCGCGATCGACGCCGCTCTCGATCTCGCGACGCCGCAGGAGCCTGCAAGGAGTGTTTTTTTTTTTCCTGGCGCACCGTTCAATTAGCCGCTCTCTCTCGCGCCGCACTTAGTGGGTTCCGGGGCATCATTATCGGCGCGTAACGGCAGCGAGACCGCACGAGCGGCAGCGAGACCGCCTGCCCGCCCCCCCCCCCCCCCCCCGCTCCAGTGCCTCTTAATTACATTTTAATGTGAGTCCTCATTGAATTTCCTTACTTTCCGTGCTTAGCTTTAATTGCGCGGGAATATTTTCTTTTTCCTCCTCGCGCGTTATCTGCAAAGCAGCAGACGTGATTTAGCCTCGGGGAGAGAGAGAGAGAGAAGGAAGGAAGGGAAAAGAAATGTTTTATAATGTAATATTGGAAACGCGTGTATGTGCATATATCTATATCAATTAATTTGTCTCGAAACCCAACAGTTGCTAAGTTTCTGCGGGAAGAAATGTCCCGACGACACGCACAGAGCGACTCAACGGTAGCCGTCAACAGCAACCGCCTTCAAAGGAAACGTGATGTTGACTATAATAATTCTGCTAGAGACCAGAATCGGGTGGATTGCTTCACTCTACTGGCAAATATCCCGATTGTCGCTGGGTGATGTAATTACCGGCGAGACGACACGGCACTCCGCAAGTTGTAAACGTTGTGGGTTTACTCTCCAACACACCGGTGGGCTGAAGTAGTACACTCAAACACAAAGACACCCACACACACAAAGACATTAACACACAGACACACACAAAGATACTCACACACAGACACACTCATACACACAGACACACTCACACACAGACACACACACAGACACAAACACACACACAGAGACACTCACACAAAGACACTAACACACAAAGACACTCACACACAGACACACACAAAGATACTCACACACAGACACACTCATACACACAGACACACTCACACACAGACACACACACACAGACACACACAGACACACACACACAGACACACTCACACACACAAAGACACTCACACACAGACACTCACATACACACAGAGACACTCACACAGAGACACACACACAGACACACACACAGACACACACAGACACACTCACACACACACACAAAGACACTCACACACAGACACACACACAAAGACACTCACACACAGACACACACAAAGATACTCACACACAGACACACACACACACACAGACACACTCACACACACACAAAGACACTCACACACACTCATACACACACCACCACCGCTGTCGCCACCACGGTGATCACGCTCCCCGATGCGACTCGTAGCAGCGTGCTCTTCCGTGCTGCGTGAATATTCATTCACTCGTTTTGCATCGGCTCGCTTCACTTTTCCTCTCTCAAGTCCTGCTGCCATTGCTTGTAGTTGTGAACGGAAAGAAATCATCTTCATTGCCACCGTCACATTCCTCCTCCGCCTTCTCCAGTTATAAATAAAGATTCCCAAAATGTCTTGAAGGTTCAGCCGTCTGCCGGAACGTGTCCGTGCGTTGAACTTCTTTCGCGCCGTACGTAGCCGACCGCGCTGGTCGGAGGCGCGGGGGATGGACAACAAACTAAACACAAAAAGCAGTAGTCCTAAAGCAACGAGTTTGGCAATCGATATTATTTGAAAGAGCGTAAATCCCAGCGGCTTCCTAATATCGGAAGCAAGAGCGTTCCAGACGGCCGCAGAGGCGCATTTGAAAGCGATGCGACGACCGTCTTTGTATGTGTGTACGTACCTTGAACTTCTTTCACGCCGTACGTAGCCGACCGTGCTAACCGGAGGTGCAGGGGGGAGGGAATGCCAACAAACTAAACACGCAAAAACCGCTGCTGCTGCTGCTGCTGCGAAGGCGATGACCGGAGTTCGCGCGACGATGGTTTATGCCAACCACGCTAATCGGAGCGTCCGGTGCGCCCACCCCCTCTCCCTCCCCCCCACCCCCCCCCCTCCCGTCTCCTCCGCCGCAGGAGAGCCCGGGAGCGACTACATCAACGCCAACTACATGGACGGCTACCGCAAGCACAACGCCTACATCGCCACGCAGGGCCCGCTGCCCGAGACCTTCGCCGACTTCTGGAGGATGGTGTGGGAGCAGCGCAGCGCCACCGTCGTCATGATGACCAAGCTGGAGGAGCGCTCGCGGGTACGGCCGAGGCGGCAGCGGCGGCGCCGTCTTCGGCGGGCGGTGGGGGCGGCGGTGCGGTGCGGTCGATTGGGTTGAGCTTCGCCAGAAGGCGGCGGTGGGGGGGGGGGGCGGTCGATTGGGTTGAGCGTCGCCGGAAAGCGGCGGGGGCAGTGCGGTCGATTGAGTTGAGTTTCGCCGGAAAGCGGGGGTGGGGGGGGGCGGTCTCGGCCCAACCTCCGGCGCTGTGCAGAGAAATCGGGACGCTCCGTAGGAAGGAACGTCTCGCAGGAAGGGGCGGATGAGGTGGGAGAGGCGGCGGGGAGAGTGGAGGGGTGGAGGAAGGCTGCGAATCCCGGGACGAAGCAGCACAGGTGGCGGTAACGGGACGCAAGACGACCGTCCCTGGCATCGCGAGCGAGAGAGAGGGAGATACGTGTTTAGTAATCATCAGGCGTGAGTAAACGGCGGGGGGGGGGGGGGTGGGTGGTGCGGGGGGGGGGAAGTCGCCCGCGTTGTCGTTGCTCGCGATGTCCGAGCCGACGGTTCGTTGACGCCGCCAGATCCGGCTCCTTTTGCCACTTCGACGTAAATCGACGACGACGATGACGACGTCGATGACGTCACCGCTGCTGCCCCCCCCCCACCCCACCCCTCCCACCCCCCGTACCACCCCCGCCAGGTGAAGTGTGACCGCTACTGGCCGGCGCGCGGCTCGGAGACGTACGGGACGCTGACCGTGGCGCTGCAGGACACCATGGAGCTGGCGACGTACTGCGTCCGCACGTTCACGCTGCAGAGGGTGAGGCCCCCGCGCGCCTCCTAGACTTTGTCGGGCGTTCCGACGCGTGCCGGCGCGAGACGGTGAGATCGACGCGTCGCCGTCCCGCGGCGCTTACGGACGCGCTTCGGGCGGCCGTTTGGACATCCCGCCCTTCCCCTGCGATGTTGGGAAGCCGTTGGGAGCTGCGTGCGTATGTACAGTGGGTCCTGTGAGAGGGGGAGAAGGTGGAGAGAAGAAGTTGCCTTTGGAGTGGGCGCCGGCGGTGGAGAGATGTTAACTACCTCGCCTGGTGTACAGGAGGTCGTGGGTTCGATCCCGACCCTGACGACGCCTGCTGCTGTATATTTGAAGTTTGCGTGTCTCTCTCATCATCACGGCGGCTAAGAGATGTTAACTACCTCGCCTGATGTGCAGGAGGTCGTGGGTTCGATCCCGACCCTGACGACGCCTGCTGCTGTATATTTGGAGTTTGCGTGTCTCTCTCTCTCTCCTCATCATCACGGCGGCTAGGAGATGTTAACTACCTTGCCTGGTGTACAGGAGGTCGTGGGTTCGATCCCGACCCTGACGACGCCTGCCGCTGTATATTTGGAGTTTGTGTATCTCTCTCTCGTCATCACGGCGGCTAGGAGATGTTAACTACCTCGCCTGGTGTGCAGGAGGTCGTGGGTTCGATCCCGACTCTGACGACGCCTGCTGCTGCTGTACATTTGAAGTTTGCGTGTCGCTCTCCCCGTGGTCACGTGGATTTCTCTCCGGGTCCTCCGTTTTTTCTCCCTCCACATTTAGGATCAACGTCACCACGCGTTCTGAGTGTTTGTCCGCGACACATTGCCACGCTTCGTCGAGCTCTCATTTGCGATCGGCCAGGTCGCTTGCGAGAAAGAGCTCGATGTGGGCCCTTCACCGGTGAAATACTTCAGCCCAGTGAAGCCCTACGTAGCCACAGAGTCACGTGACAGCCTTCCCCACCTTCCCCACCCCCCGGCAGGGAGGTGGCGGGGAGCGGCGGGAGGTGCGGCAGTTCCAGTTCACGGCGTGGCCGGACCACGGCGTCCCCGAGTACCCGACGCCCTTCCTGGCGTTCCTGCGGCGCGTCAAGGCCTGCAACCCGCCCGACGCGGGCCCCATGGTGGTGCACTGCAGGTGGGTGCCCAGATGACGACGCTCGTGGCGGTGGTGGTAGTGGTGGTGGAGGGTGGTGTTGGTGGCGGTGGTGGAGGGTGGTGGCGGTGGTGGAGGGTGGTGTTGGTGTTGGTGGTGGTGTTATCGGTGGAGGTATCGGTGGAGGGTGGTGTTGGTGGCGGTGGGGGTGGTGGTGATGGCGGTGGTGGTAGTGGTGGCGGTGGTGGAGGGTGGTGTTGGTGGTGGTGGGTGGTGTTGGTGGTGGTGGTGGTGGCGGTGGTGGTAGCGGTAGTGGTGGAGGGTGGTGTTGGTGGCGGTGGTGGCGGTGGTGGTAGTGGTGGAGCGTGATGTTGTGGCGGTGGTGGTGGTGGTGGTAGCGGTGGAGGGTGGTGTTGGTGGCGGTGGTGATAGTGGTGGAGTTTGGTGTTGGTGGTGGCGGTGGTGGTAGCGGTAGTGGTGAGGGTGGTATTGGTGGCGGTGGTGGTGGTGGTAGCGGTGGAGGGTGGTGTTGGTGGCGGTGGTGATAGTGGTGGTGTGGTGGTAGTGGTGGCGGTGGTGGTAGCGGTAGTGGTGGAGGGTGGTGTTGGTGGCGGTAGTGGTGGTGGCGGTGGTGGTGGAGGGTGGTGTTGGTGGGTGGTGTTGGTGGTGGTAGCGGTAGTGGTGGAGGGTGGTGTTGGTGACGGTGGTGGTGGTGGTGGTGGCGGTGTTGGTGGCGGTGGTGGTAGTGGTGGAGGGTGGTGTTGGTGGTGGTGGAGGAGGTGGTGCTGGCCACCCACCCACACGTGTGCCGTGCCGGCCTTCATAGGCGCTACTCGCCAACAGCACTTGCCTCAACAATCTGTTAGGGCTATACGGGGGACCTTTGTCTTTGGAGAGGGGCGGTGGTGGTGGTGGTGATTGTTGTGATGGTGGTGTGCTGCAGGTGCTGAGACAACGCTCGGGCGGTGGTGGTGGTGGTGGAGGAGAGGATGGTGGTGGTGGTGGTGGTGGAGGAGAGGGTGGTGGTGGTGGTGGTGGAGGAGAGGGTGGTAGTGGTGGCAGCGGTGGTGGTAGTGGTAGAGAGGGTGGTAGTGGTGGTGGTGGTGGTGGAGGGGGTGGTGGTGGTGGTGGAGGGGGTGGTGGTGGGTAGTAGCCGGTGGTTGTGGTACTGGTGGTGCTTGTTGGCGGTGATGGTTGTGGTGATGTCGGGGCGATGGCAGAGGGTCGTGGTCTTGGTACAGGCGGTCCCCGCCGGGTTACGGACGGGTTAGGTTCCCGCAAGAACGATCCGTAACCCGAATATTCCGCACGTCGGACACGTAAATGTGACAAACCTCACAAGGTGGCGTCATTAACGACGCGTTCATATATTCACTCGATCTAACCCAACAACAACAACAAAAACCCCGCGTTGCTCACCACGACGTTGCCGGCACCCGCCCCCCTCCGCCCCAGCGCCGGCGTGGGCCGCACGGGCTGCTTCGTGGCGCTGGACGCCGCGCTGGAGCGCCTGCGCTCGGAGCGCACGGCGGACGCGTACGGCCTGGTCACGTGCCTGCGCTCGCAGCGCAACTACACGGTGCAGACGGAGGAGCAGTACGCCTTCGTGCACGAGGCGCTGCTCGAGGCGGCCAGCGCCGGCGGCACCGAGGTGCCGGCGCGCTCCCTGCACGCGCACGTGCGCCGCCTCGCCTCGCCCGCCGCGCCGCACCGCCACGACAAGCAGCAGGCGCCGCCCCCGCCGGCGTCCGCCGTGTCGTCCGCGCAGCACAAGCAGCAGCAGCAGCAGCCCAGCGCTGGCGGCGGTGGCGGCGGTGGTGGTAGCGGCGCGTCCTCTGCCAAGCAGCAGCAGCAGCCGCAGACGGTGACTGCCGCGCCGTCGAGTCCGCAGGCGACGCACGGGATCACGGGCATGGTGCTCGAGTTCAAGGTGAGGAGGGGGGGCGGGGGGCGGGGGGCGGGGAAGCGAGGGAGGGGGTTAGGTGGGGTGAGCAGAGTGGAAGGGGGGGGAGGTGGGTGGGGGGTGGGGGGGGGTCAAATGACCACAGCCCAAGGGGTCGCAGCTGGTCCAGGGATCAATCCGGCCCAAGTGGTCACCTGGTGGCCACGGTGGAGGTCATAGGAAGGCGAGCGAGCGAGCGGCTCAGCCCGTGGCGCAGGCTCACGCTCGGTTGGGACCGCGCCGCTGGTGGCTCGGGTTGAGCCAGAGAGCCAGAAAGCCCTGAGCCGAGCCGTGAGCGGCACGGTCGGCTACGTACGGCGCGAAAGAAGCTCAACATACGCACACACCTTCTTGGTTCTTTCGGTGAAGTCACGTAGAATTGAAATAATAAAATAAAATAGAAAAATCTATTTATTATATTATTTTATGATATTATATTTTTTTGTTATTTTATTATGTTTTATTTTTATTATTTTATTATTTCCATTCTAAGAAAGAACCAAGAAGATGAATCCCTGCAGTCACGAAAGCTTTAAATCGAAATACGCACACACGATACGGCCCTTGATGCAGACTGAACGAACGCTTTCCCTCCAACCCCCCCGACGCGTCCGTCCGTGCGTGCGTGCGTCCGTGCGTGCGTGCGTGCGTCCGTGCGTCCTTCCGTGCGTGCGTGCGTGCGTCTGTCCGTGCATGCGTCCGTGCGTCCGTGCGTCCGTGCGTCCGTGTGTGCGTCCGTGCGTGCGTGACCCCCAGCGCCTGGCCAACACACGCCTGAGCCCGGCGTGCTTCGTCAGCGCCAACCTGCCCTGCAACAAGTTCAAGAACCGCCTGGTGAACGTGCTGCCCTACGAGGTGACGCGCGTGCCCCTGCAGCCCATCCGCGGCGTCGAGGGCTCCGACTACATCAACGCCAGCTTCATCGACGGATACCGGTGACGCGGGGACGCGCCGTCGCCGCCACCACCTCCGCCGCCACCACCTCTGCCACCACCACCACCTCCGCCGCCACCTTCGCCGCCACCACCACCTCCGCCGCCACCTCCGCCACCGCCACCACCTCTATCGCCACCACCTCTGCCACCACCTCCGCCGCCACCTCCACCACCACCTCCGCCGCCACCTCCGCCGGCACCGCCACGACACCACGACCACCACCACCTCCATCGCCACCACCTCCACCGCCACCACCTCCGCAGCCACCACCTCCGCCACCACCACCTCCATCGCCACCACCTCCGCAGCCACCACCTCCGCAGCCACCACCTCCGCAGCCACCACCTCCGCCACCACCTCCGCCACCACTACCTCCGCCACCACCACCTCCACCGCCACCACCACCTCCATCGCCACCTCCGCCGGCACCGCCACAACACCACGACCACCACCACCACGACATCACCACCACCGTCACCATGACACCATCACCACCGCACCACCACGACTGCGGCTACTACATGACAACGATACCGCCACCACGACACCACCACCACCATGACACCACCGCCGCCACCACGACACCACCACCACACCGCGACCGCCGCCACCACGACACCACCGCCGCCACCACGACACCACCACCACCAACCTTTACCACCACTGCCACTGCCTCCACCACGCCACAACCATGTTGTTGTTGCCATTGTTGATGTTATAATTGGTTCTTTACCCTTCTATCTGGCAACAAAACTGACACCTTTTTGCAAGGAGTCATGTTTGCATAGACCGCAATACCTGCAGTCATAATACAAACAAAAGAACATAACTCTGATAATGTGCACTGTCCTTGAAGTTGATTGGTCCACACCCGAGACAGCTTTCCTTCGAGCCTAGTCTCATATGGGTTGGACCAGATGACGCCAAAAGGCGCACCTGGTCCAACCCATATGAGACTAGGCTCGAAGGAAAGCTGTCTCGGGTGTGGACCAATCAACTTCAAGGACAGTGCACATTATCAGAGTTATGTTCTTTTGTTTGTATTATGACTGCAGGTATTGCGGTCTATGCAAACATGACTCCTTGCAAAAAGGTGTCAGTTTTGTTGCCAGATAGAAGGGTAAAGAACCAATTATCATATTTTTACTGGCAAATGAGGTCCCCATAGTATTGTTGATGTTGGCATTGTTGATGTTGTGGTCATCGTTGTCGTTGATCTTGTTGTCGTTGTTATTATTGTTGATGCTGTCATTGATGTTTTTGATGTTGATGTTGCCGTTGTTGTGGTCATTGTTATCGTCGATGTTGTCGTTGTCGATGTTGTCGTTGTTGTTGATGTTGTGGTCATTGTTGTCGATGTTGTTGTTGCTGTTGATGTTGTGGTGATTGTTGTTGTCGTTGTTGTCGATGTTGTTGATGTTGTGATCATTGTTGTCGATGTTGTCAATGTCGATGTTGTTGTTGATGTTGTGGTCATTGTTGTTGATGTTGTCGTTGTCGATGTTGTTGATGTTGTGGTCATTGTTGTCGATGTCGTCGTTGTCGATGTTGTTGATGTTGTGGTCATTGTTGTCGATGTTGTCATTGTTGTTGTTGTGGTCATTGTTGTTGATGTTGTCGATGTCGATATTGTTGATGTTGTGGTCATTGTTGTCGATGTTGTCGTTGTCGATGTTGTTGATGTTGTGGTCATTGTTGTTGATGTCGTCGTTGTCGATGTTGTTGATGTTGTGGTCATTGTTGTTGATGTTGTCGTTGTCGATGTTGTTGATGTTGTGGTCATTGTTGCCGATGTTCCCGATGTTGTCGTTGTTGTTGTGGTCATTGTTGTCGTCGCCGATGTTTTCATTGTCGTCGTCGTTGCCACCGATGCTGATGTCATCGTTGTCGTCACCGTTGATGTTGATGGTGTCGTCATCGTCGTCGCGCGTGCAGGCAGCAGGCGGCGTACATCGCCACGCAGGGCCCCATGGCGGAGACCACGGAGGACTTGTGGAGGATGCTGTGGGAGCACAACTCCACCATCGTGGTGATGCTCACCAAGCTGCGCGAGATGGGACGGGTACGCCGACACGCACGCAGACGAAGGCCCCCACCCCCCCGACCATGGCCTTCACACGCTGTTGGCGCGAGAGAACCTACGAAGGCCGGCACGGCGCACGAGGGGGTCGGTGGATAGCAGCACCACGCCCGGCCGCCTTTGTCTCCCCAGTGGCGATGTTTACACACACCGCGCCGGGTTTCTCATTTGAGGCCGAGCCGACCTAGGGGAGGCCCAGGACCGGTTCAGACAATCGTCACCGGCGTCGGGACGTAGCCGGGTTCGCCGAGCAGCGCAGCGCCGACCGCCGCGCTGCCGCTACACACGCAGACAAAGATCCCCCCGATAGCCTTCACAGACCGGCGGGGGCAAGTGCCGTTAGCGATGAGAACCCACGAAGGTCCGGCACGGCGCACGAGGGGGTGGGGCCTCGGTTCGTAGCGCCACTGTGCGCTAACCGCTGCGCCACCGCTCCGGCACCGCTACCGCTACGTGTGCGTGGCGGTCACTCGACTCATTGCCCGCCCCGCCCCCCGCCCCCCCCCGCCCACCGCCCCCCCTCCCCACCCACCGCCCCCCCCCCACCACCCACCGCCCCCCCTCCGCCCCCCGCCCCCCGCCCCCCCTCCCCACCCACCGCCCCGCCCCACCCCCCCGCCCCCCCTCCCCACCCACCGCCCCCACCCACCCCCCCCACCCCCCCTCCCCACCCACCGCCCCCCTGCCCCCCCGCAGGAGAAGTCTCACCAGTACTGGCCGGCGGAGCGCTCGGCGCGCTACCAGTACTTCGTGGTGGACCCCATGGCCGAGTACAACATGCCGCAGTACATCCTGCGCGAGTTCAAGGTCACCGACGCCAGGGTGAGTCGCGAGACCGGCTCTCAGAGGTCGCAACCGGGTACCCGATACCCGTACCCTACCCGTACCGCAGTACATCCTGCGCGAGTTCAAGGTCACCGACGCCAGGGTGAGTCGCGAGACCGGCTCTCAGAGGTCGCAACCGGGTACCCGATACCCGTACCCTACCCGTACCGCAGTACATCCTGCGCGAGTTCAAGGTCACCGACGCCAGGGTGAGTCGCCGCCGTCATCAGCGAGCCCGGCTCTCAGAGGTCGCAACCGGGTACCCGATACCCGTACCCTACCCGATACCTTTGCCGGCTCGTGGTCCCGGGGGAGACAAAGGCGGCCGGGCGTGACGTCGGCCACCCCCACTCGTGTGCCACGCCGGCCTTCGCTGGCGCTGCTGCTACTCGCTAACGGCACTTGCCCCGACAGTCTGTTAGAGGCTGTGCGGGTGAATACTCTTTGGCTTTTTTCGGTAAAGTCACGTAGGTAAAGAATAAAATAAAATAAATGTAAACGACTAAATTAAATCACGACGTTCTTTTTACCTACGTGACTTTACCGACAAAAACAAAGAGTATGAATCCTCGCAGTCACGAAAGCTTCAAATCTAGAATGTTGCGGGTGAAGTTTGTCATCGAATACGTGTCGACTCCATTGGTACGGGCGCAGAAACATCGCCACCGGGGGAGACAAAGACGGCCTGGGCGCTGATGCCGGCAACCTCGCCCCGCCGTGTCCCGTCGAGGGGTCGATCCGTCGCGTCCCGTCGAGGGGTCGATCCGTCGGTCCCGTCAAGGGGTCGCTCCGTCGCGTCCCGTCGAGGGGTCGATCCGTCGGTCCCGTCAAGGGGTCGCTCCGTCGCGTCCCGTCGAGGGGTCGATCCGTCGCGTCCCGTCGAGGGGTCGATCCGTCGTGTCCCGCTCGCGAGCTGCGAATCGCCGCTGCCCCCCTCACCCCTCCCCCCCTCACCCCCTCCCGCCCGCCCGCAGGACGGGCAGTCCCGCACGGTGCGCCAGTTCCAGTTCACGGACTGGCCGGAGCAGGGCGTGCCCAAGACGGGCGAGGGCTTCATCGACTTCATCGGCCAGGTGCACAAGACCAAGGAGCAGTTCGGCCAGGACGGGCCCATCACCGTGCACTGCAGGTGGCGCGAGGCTATACACACACACACGCACGCACACGTGCACACGTAGACACACACGCACACACACTGACGGTGACACACACTACACACGCGCACGCACACGCACACACACATACACACACATACACACACGTACACACACGTACATACATACACTCACAGTCACACACTCACACACACTCACACACATGCACGTACACACACATATACGCACACGCGCACACGCGCACACGCACACACGCACACTGACAGTCACACACTCACACACGCACGCACGCACGTACACACACATATACACACGCACACGCACACTGACAGTCACACTCACACACACATACACACACATACACACACATACACACACTCACACACACTCACACACACGTACACATACACGTGCACACGTACACACACATACACACGTACACACACACACATACACACACACGCACACTGACCGTGACACACGCTACACACGCGTACACACACGTACACACACACACACGTACACACACACACGTACACACACACACACGTACACACACATGCACACACACACGTACACACACATGCACACACACACACACGTACACACACACACGTACACACACACACGTACACACACACACGTACACACACACACGTACACACACACACGCCCGCCTACCACTCGACACGTATTACGCTGACCTCCACCTTCATTTCACGCCGGAGGTCGGTCGGCGCAGCGGTCGGTCTGTCTGCCTCGTCTCTATCTCGTCTCTGTCTGTCTCTATCTGTCTCGTCTCTGTCTGTCTGTCTGTCTCTGTCTGTCTCGTCTCTCTCTGTCTGTCTCTGTCTGTCTGTCTCGTCTCTATCTGTCTGTCTCTATCTGTCTCGTCTCTGTCTGTCTGTCTGTCTCGTCTCTCTCTGTCTGTCTCTGTCTGTCTGTCTCGTCTCTGTCTGTCTCTATCTGTCTCGTCTCTGTCTGTCTGTCTGTCTGTCTCTGTCTGTCTGTCTCTGTCTGTCTGTCTCGTCTCTATCTGTCTGTCTGTCTCTGTCTGTCTCGTCTCTGTCTGTCTGTCTGTCTCGTCTCTCTCTGTCTGTCTCTGTCTGTCTGTCTGTCTCGTCTCTGTCTGTCTGTCTGTCTCTGTCTGTCTCGTCTCTGTCTGTCTGTCTGTCTCGTCTCTCTCTGTCTGTCTCTGTCTGTCTGCCTCGTCTCCCTCTGTCTGTCTGTCTCGTCTCCCTCTGTCTGTCTCTGTCTGTCTGCCTCGTCTCCCTCTGTCTGTCTGTCTCGTCTCCCTCTGTCTGTCTCTGTCTGTCTCGTCTCTCTCTGTCTCTGTCTGTCTGTCTCTCTGTCTCTGTCTGTCTCGTCTCTCTCTGTCTGTCTCTGTCTGTCTGTCTCGCTGTCTCTGTCTGTCTCGTCTCTCTCTGTCTGTCTCTGTCTGTCTGTCTCGCTGTCTCTGTCTGTCTATCTCGTCTCTCTCTGTCTGTCTCTGTCTGTCTGTCTCGCTGTCTCTGTCTGTCTGTCTCGTCTCTCTCTGTCTCTGTCTGTCTGTCTCGCTGTCTCTGTCTGTCTATCTCGTCTCTCTCTGTCTGTCTCTGTCTGTCTGTCTCGCTGTCTCTGTCTGTCTGTCTCGTCTCTCTCTGTCTCTGTCTGTCTGTCTCGCTGTCTCTGTCTGTCTATCTCATCTCTCTCTGTCTGTCTCTGTCTGGCTGTCTCTGTCTGTCTATCTCATCTCTCTCTGTCTGTCTCTGTCTGTCTCGCTGTCTCTGTCTGTCTATCTCGTCTCTCTCTGTCTGTCTCTCTGTCTGTCTCTCGCTGTCTCTGTCTGTCTATCTCTCTCTCTGTCTGTCTCTCTGTCTGTCTCGCTGTCTCTGTCTGTCTATCTCATCTCTCTCTGTCGTCTCTGTCTGTCTCGCTGTCTCTGTCTGTCTATCTCGCTCTCTCTGTCTGTCTATCTCATCTCTCTCTGTCTGTCTCTGTCTGTCTGTCTCGCTGTCTCTGTCTGTCTATCTCATCTCTCTCTGTCTGTCTCTGTCTGTCTCGCTGTCTCTGTCTGTCTATCTCGTCTCTCTCTGTCTGTCTCTGTCTGTCTGTCTCGCTGTCGCCGCCGCCGCTGCCGCTGGGCAGCGCGTTGTGGCTCTCTGCGGGGTGGTGGAGAAGCCGACCGCCCGGCACCCCCCACCCCTCGCCTCCCGTGACCTTGCACTGAAGATGGAGCGTGCATCTGCCTTAGGCGTGCACGTGTGTGTGCGTGCGTGTGTGTGCGTGCACGTGTGTGCGTGCACGTGTGTGTGCGTGCGTGTGTGTGCGTGCACATGTGTGTGCGTGTGTACGTGCGTGTGTGCTTGTGTGGGGAGCGGTGGTGTAGCGGTTAGCGCTAACGCCGCGCTACGAACCCGGCGAGCCGAGTTCGATTCCCGCTCACGGCCACCAACACCGCCAGCGACGATTATCTGAACCCGGTCCTGGGCCTCCCCCTAGGTCGACTCGGCCTCAAATGAGTACCTGGTGCGGTGTGTAGTACACATCGCCACGGGGGAGACAAAGGCGGCCGGGCGTGGTGTTGGCCACCCACCCCCTCGTGTGCCGCTGTGCCGGCCTTCATAGGCGCTCGCTAACAGCACTCGCCCCGACAGCCTGTTACAGGCTACACGGGGGACATTTGTCTTTGTGCGTAGGGAGCGGTAGCGTATTGGTTCAGCGCGCTGCGCTACGAGCCTCCCGACCCCGGGTTCGATTCCCACCGAGGTCGACTCGGCCTAAAAACGAGTGCCCGGTGCGTCGCGTGAAACATCGCCACCGGGGGGGAGACAAAGGCGGCAACGGTCTCACCCGTCCGCAAGCGAGAGGAGCGCCGTGCACGCGACAATCGTCTGAGCCGGGCGACGCGGCCCGTGGGGGTCTCTCTTGTCGCGTCTGCGTGGTGCAGCGCCGGCGTGGGCCGCACGGGCGTCTTCGTCGCGCTCAGCATGGTGCTGGAGCGCATGCGCTACGAGGGAGTCGTCGACGTGTTCCAGACGGTCAAGATCCTGCGCACGCAGCGCGCCGGCATGGTGCAGACCGAGGTGCTGTCCGCTGCCCCCCCCCTCCACCCACCAACCACGTGATGCTGCCCCCCCCACACGCCCACGTGATGCTGCCACCTCCCGTCACCCACGTGATGCTGCCCCCCCCACCCACGTGATGCTGCCCCCTCCTCACCCACGTGATGCTGTCCCCCCCCCACACCCACGTGATGCTGCCCCCCCCCCCCACCCACGTGATGCTGCCTCCCCCACACCCACTTGATGCTGCCCCCCCCCCCACCCACGTGATGCTGCCCCCCCCCCCACACCCACGTGATGCTGCCCCCCCCCACACGCCCACGTGATGCTGCCCCCCCACCCACGTGATGCTCCCCCCCCCACGTGATGCTGCCCCCCCCCACCCACGTGATGCTGCCCCCCCCCCCACACCCACGTGATGCTGCCCCCCCCCCCCCACCCACGTGATGCTGCCTCCCCCACACCCACGTGATGCTGCCCCCCCCACACCCACGTGATGCTGCCCCCCCCCACACCCACGTGATGCTGCCCCCCCCCCCCACCCACGTGATGCTGCCCCCCCCCACACCCACGTGATGCTGCCCCCCCCCACACCCACGTGATGCTGCCCCCCCCCACACCCACGTGATGCTGCCCCCCCCCCCCAACCACGTGATGCTGCCCCCCCCCACCCACGTGATGCTGCCCCCCCCTCCCAACCACGTGATGCTGCCCCCCCCACTCACCCACGTAATGCTGCCCCCCCCCTCCCAACCACGTGATGCTGCCCCCCCTCCCAACCACGTGATGCTGCCCCCCCCTCACCCACGTGATGCTGCCCCCCCCCCAACCACGTGTTGCTGCCCCCCCCTTACCCACGTGATGCTGCCCCCCCCCACCCACGTGATGCTGCCCTTCCCCCACCCACGTGATGCTGCCCCCCCCCTCCCACCCACGTGGTGCTGCCCCCCCCCTCTCCACCAACTTCGTGGTGCTGCCCCCAACCACGTGATGCTGCCCCCCCCACGTGATGCTGCCCCTCCCCCCCACCCACGTGATGCCCCCCCCCCCCTCACCCACGTGTTGCCCCCCCCCCCCCCTACAGGAGCAGTACCACTTCTGCTACCGCGCTGCGCTCGAGTACCTCGCGAGCTTCGACCACTACTCCACGTGAGCCGCCATCGCCGCCGCCGCCGCCATCACCGCCATCACCGCCCCCCACCTCCATCACCGTCCCACGTGCCCATCGCTCGCCAACATCACGGACGCACGACGACGAGGATGTCGGAGGAGATGGAGGAGAAGAGAGATGTTGCAAGGATCTTGGGGGGGGGGGGGTTGGTGGTGGTTCGGGGAAGGGCGGCAGTTGTGGAGGGGGGTGGTAGCGGATCGTTTACCTCTGAGCATCGCCGCGCCGGATTCGTCCACGCAACGAAACTCCTCCTGACCGAGCCGACCGCCCGCCGCGGGACTTTGCACGATCGGCGCGTTCCCACCGCGGCCGGCAATGGACCCGCTCGACCGCTCGCCCAGCCAGCCAGCCAGCGGTTGCGACACTTTCACTCGTCTCGCGACACGCGAATGAAACATTGACCTCGGCAACGGCGGCGCGCGATCGGCTCCCCGAGAGCCGCGAAGAAGGCGGGCGGACGTGGGTGGGTGGGTGCTGCCGTGGGTGTGGGTGCTGGCGGGCGTGGGTGGGTGTGGGTGGGTGGGTGCTGCCGTGGGTGTTGGCGGGCGTGGGTGGGTGGGTGAGTGCAAGAGCGGGTGACGAATAATCCAAAGAAGAGCGGTTTTGCGATGGAGTTTGGCGTTGGGGAGTGACCGCCGCGGACTCGTTTAATATGGCAGGGGCGGTGAGTTTTGATGGTGGGGGGGGTTTGATGGGGGGGGGGTTTGGCGGGGGGGCCGTTCCCGATAGCGTAGCGGGGTAGCGGAGCGAGCCCCTCCCCCCCCCCCGGGGTGAGCTGCTCGTCGTTGCCGGGAAAACGCGTTCGGTTTTTACAAAGCGTCGTCCGTCGTGGTGGTGGTGGTGTTGGTGTTGTGGTCATCGCGGTCAACGTCGTCACCGTCGTACGCCGTAATTCCCCCCCCCCCTCGCCACGTCCTCTCCCCCACCACCCCCCCTTCACACCCCCCCCCCCCCCCGTAGCGTCGCCAACAACGAGGTGGGAGCGGAGAACGGAACGGCACGGAGAGTCCCGCCGAGCGATCCGAGCTAGCTTGTGTGCGCGTGTGATTGCGCAAGCGCGAGTGCGCGTGCGTGATTTGGCGAGTGTGTGGGTGAGCGCGCGTGCTCAGCTCGCGAGCGCTTGAGAGTGTGGATCCGAGTGCCTCTGTGAGAAGAACAAGAAGAAGTAGCGACGTGTAAATAGATCGCGACGGCGCAGGAACCACGACTGAACGCGCACCGGCCGCTAGGCTCGCGGTGCGAAACGTCGGACAGGCACCACCCCCCCCCCCCCCGCCGCGTGCGTCACCGCTCGCTGTAAATACTTTGTACAGAGGTTACGCGCAGAGCTCCCGGGGACTCACCGAAGCTCTGTTGACACATAAACCGGCCGCTATGTACGCGCCTCCCCTCCTCCCATCCTAACCACCAACCCCCCCACCACCACCACCACTCACCTTGTGCACAGGACATCCTTAAACCGGCGGGACTGACAAAGCCGCGTCGCTTGCTGCCATCACTGGAGAGCCCCAGATTTTTTGGAGAAACGAGGTCTCTCTTGTGGTCGAACAAAAATCTTAACAACCTCCTCCTCCTCTTAACGTTGGGAGGCAACTCGCCCTCCCAGCTGAGACATCCCGGCCCAACGGGCGTCCCACCGCGGCTTTCAGGCCGACGTCAAAGCACCGAAGCTCTCAAGCACAAGACTTCCTAAGGCAGCGTTCCCCGCACACGGCGAGGCCTTGCGGAGAAAAAGTGGCACAAAGAAGAAACCCCCCCACCCCACCACCCCGGCGCAAGAAACCGACGGCGGACAGCACAAACGAACGGAGGCGCGTTTTGGAGAGGCAGACCAAAAAACAAATGAAGCTAAGCTGCTGCTGCTGCTGCTGCTTTGGTTTCTGAAAGAGATGATAAAGACCAGAAATTAGACGGTCCCCCTTCCCCCCTCCCCGGGCAGTTCGTGCCGAAATCCTGGTTGGTATCAGCCGAAATCCTGGTTGGTATCAAGAGCTGAGCGGGTTTCCCGGACAGCGGCGAGCGTTGGCGGCAGGGCGTGGGGTATGAGGGAGGCAAATCTACGCGGGGGAATCAATTGGACGTCACCGTCGGGCACTGCCCTGTCCGGAGCGGTTAACCACCCCCCAGTGCCGGACGAAGCTAGTGCGGGGCCTGTAGCATTATGTTATAAAGGGGCCCTAAATAAATAAATGAAACACGTAAATATTAAAACACAAGTTTTTTTACTCGCATAGTTAAGTAAATGTATTTTTTCATTTGCTCTACAGCCCAGATAGTACGACAAGTCGCTAACCTTAAACGCCCCGGTCGTTCGTCAAAGTCGAAGGCGGTATAGTACTATAGTGATAGAGCAAGTACAGAATCACCAGACCGGAATTGATAGCTTGAAAGCTTTTAGCGCGGGGCGCCCTTGAAAGTGCGTGGCCTGTAGCATACGTAGCTACTACACGCGTAGCTACTACACGTGTAGCTGCTACACGAGTAGTAGCTACTACACGCGTAGCTACTACACGCGGAGCTATTACACGCGTAGCTACTACACGCGTAGCTACTACACCTGTAGCTACTACAGACATAGCTACTACACGCGTAGCTACTACACGCGTAGCTACTACAGACGTAGCTACTACACGCGTATCTACTACACGAGTAGCTACTACACGTGTAGCTTCTACACGCGTAGCTACTACACGCGTAGCTACTACACGCATAGCTACTACACGCGTAGCTACTTGTGCTCCTGCGATAATCCGGCACTGCGCGGATACCACCGCCCGCCACGGCGCCGCCAGGCCCGCCGTTTGATTGGCGAACGTTCGCTGGGGGTTCTTTTCTGGCTCCTTTTGGGTTGTTGTTGTTGCAGAGTCGCTATTGGGTCGGGATTGATGTACGCGTGCGCGTGTGTGTCTGTACGTTGAACTTCTTTCGCGCCGTACGTAGCCGGCCGCGCCAATCGGAGGTGCGGTGGCAAGGATGACAAACTCAGCGTGCAAAAAGCAGTTTTAAAAGAAACGCGTTTTCAATCGAGATGATTTTAAAGCTCAAAGCTCCAGTGGCTCACGTATGTCGGTGCGTTGAACTTCTTTCGCGCCGTACGTAGCCGGCCGCGCCAATCGGAGGTGCGGTGGCAAGGATGACAAACTAAACGCGCAGAAAGCAGCTCTAAAGAAATGAGTTTTCCAATCGAGATGATGATGATGACGATTTGACAGTGGCACAGCTCCCAGCGGCTTCCGAATATATCGTAAGGGGAAGGGAACGTTCCAGACGGCCGCGGAAAGCGCGTCTGGAAGCGCCGCCGTCTTCTGCGTTCGAAGGCCGCGACCCCCCCACTCCACACCCCCCGCCCCCACCCCACTCCACCCCCCCCGCCCCCCCCCCCACTCCACACCCCCCGCCCCCCACTCCACACCGCCCCCTGTTCGTGCGTGGCGATGCGCGGGCGGGCTCCCCCCCCCCCCAACACCCCCAAAAACTCTCTGCTGCGGTCAAAGTTTTAAAAATATATATACACACACACAAATATATATAAAATCATAATAATCATAATCGTCAATCCCTCGAGAATGCTGGACCAATTTTTTCTTACGGAGAGAGAGAGAGAGAAAAAGAGACGTGACGTTTCGTGATGTCTCGTTGTCGAGTCGGTCTCCTCGTCGCTTCTGTTCTGCTCCCCCCCCCCCCTTCGTGTGTTACGCCGGAAGCGAGGCACCCAGCCAGGCAATCAGCCTGGCAGCCGTTCCTCCCCATCCGTCCGTCCATCCGTCCCCTGGTGATTGCCCCATCCTCCCCGCTCTCTGTAAGCTGCTCTTAAAAGCGTGAGTCGACAATTTGCGACGTTCTCTTCCATGGAGAATCCTCGCCCCCCCACCCCACCCCCACCCCCTCCCGCCGCTGCCGCAGCCGTCATCATGAGCCGCGTCCCAGCCGGCGTCCCGACGGGCGGTGGCGGTGGTGGTGGTAGCGGTGGTGGCGGTGGCGGCTGTGTTTTTATTTTAGGTTTGGCCACGGATGTAACGGCGCCCACGGACGCCTCCGACGTCTTACGTCTATTTTATATTTTTTTATTTTCTTTCTCGTCGTCCGCGGTAACTCGAAGCCCCCCGTCCCCCCCCCCCCCGTCCATCCCCCATACGCGGGTCCAGGACGGAGGTTTTTTTTGCGCAAATTCAGAGACGAGCGACGCACGGACGCGCGAGATCGTTCGGGGGGGGGGGACAAGCGCCGACCGTAGCAAGCGGCGTCAGCGCCGCGCTAACGCGAGGGGGGCGCGCGGCGGCCGGCGAAAGCGGTAACCATGCGCACCGCCGTCTCCCCGGCGACGCTCCGTCATGGGTGTCCGTCCGACGTTTCGCTCCGTGGGCCTCGCTTGAGGAGCTGAAGGTGGGCGGGGCACGGGGGCGGGGCACGGGGGCGGGGCACGGGGGGGGGCACGGGGGGGGGGCACCGCCGGCGCGGAACCGGACGGACGGACGGACGTTCCCGGCGAGGCCCCTGCCGGCGCGACGCGGGGCAGAACGTCGGGACACCGTTGCCGAGCGACGCACAAATGCACCGCGGCTGTTGCGTTGTAAGGCTGTGTACGCGCGCGTGTTGTGGTCACACACAAGACTGCGAACACGCACGCGCGCGTGTGTGTAAGGGGTATGTGTGTGTGTAAAGGAATATTACAACGCGCAATGTTTTTCACTTGCATAGTGAAGTAATTGTATATTTTCATTTGCTACACAGCCCGGATAATACGACAAATCGCTAACCTTAAACACCCGGTCGTTCGTAAAAGTTGAAGGCGGTATAGTACTAGAGCGATAGAGCAAGTGCAGAGTCACCGGACCGGACTTGATACCACCACCACCTACCCCGGCCTACCACAACCGCCAACCACCACCTACCCCGGCCTACCACCACCACCTACCACCACCTACCATCACCTAGCCTGGCCTACCACCACCGCCTACCCTGTCCTACCACCACCGCCTACCACCGAACAAGCGTATACTATCATGCTGGCCTACACACGGCGTGAAAGAAGTTCAACATGCTCACATACACACGTAATGTAATGTAACGTGTACATTAAAGCAACGTACAGGGACTCCTCTACTCACGAACTTTCGACTTCCGAACTTTCAGAGACACGAACAAACCTGGTCCGTATGTCAAGTTGCCTGTTCAGACCGAGAGTCGTAAGATCAACCGTCGTGCAATAGATGGCGGTGGTGGCATCTACATCTGCAGAACGTGAAGAACCAGTGGCATCTACATCTGCAGAACGTGAAGAACCAGTGGCATCTACATCTGCAGAACGTGAAGAATCAGTGGCATCTACATCTGCAGAACGTGAAGAACCAGTGGCATCTACATCTGCAGAACGTGAAGAACCAGTGGCATCTACATCTGCAGAACGTGAAGAACCAGTGGCATCTACATCTGCAGAACGTGAAGAATCAGTGGCATCTACATCTGCAGAACGTGAAGAACCAGTGGCATCTACATCTGCAGAACGTGAATAACCAGTGGCATCTACATCTGCAGAACGTGAAGAATCAGTGGCATCTACATCTGCAGAACGTGAAGAACCAATGGCATCTACATCTGCAGAACGTGAAGAACCAGTGGCATCTACATCTGCAGAACGTGAAGAACCAGTGGCATCTACATCTGCAGAACGTGAAGAACCAGTGGCATCTACATCTGCAGAACATGAACCAGTGGCATCTACATCTGCAAAACGTGAAGTACCAGTGGCATCTACATCTGCAGAACGTGAAGAATCAGTGGCATCTACATCTGCAGAACATGAACCAGTGGCATCTACATCTACAGAACGTGAAGTACCAGTGGCATCTACATCTGCAGAACGTGAAAAACCAGTGGCATCTACATCTGCAGAACGTGAAGAACCAGTGGCATCTACATCTGCAGAACGTGAAGAACCAATGGCATCTGCAGAACATGAGGAATCCAGTGGCATCTACATCTGCAGGAGATGATACGACTTTTAAAGCCATTCCCCATGTTTGGTGTACACGCCGTAGAACGCGTTTGGAATCGGCAACAGTAAAGTCGGACTTGCGAACACATCGATTTACGAACAGACACATCTGGAAGCCAACTCGTTCGTAAGTAGAGTCCCTGTATGTTCACTTCGTCTGTTGGCGTGAATTCGCTTTCCCGATTCACTCTTAGAATGATGATGATTATTATTCATCAAGCAGCCTGAAATTGAGCCCAAGACCGAATGGGCCCTTTTTTCGTGGTTCTGCCAACCTGCCCGATGCGATGCCGCTTGTTCACCACCGCACCCAGTCGCTCCGGTAGGGACGCGTGCCAGTCCCTGGCTTTTTAAACAAATAACAGATTAATATTCTCGGTTATTTCGGTGAAGTCACGGAGAAGGGAAATAATAAAATAATGAAAATAAAACAATAAAGATTCTCACGACGTTTCGATTGCAACACAAGCAATCGTCATTTATTTTATTTTATTATTTCCCTTCTACGTGACTTTACCGAAAGAACCAACAATATGAATCCCTGTAGTCGCGAAAGCTTTAATGCGAAAAATAACAGACTCTTGGGGCAAGTGTTGTTAGCGAGCACCTATGAAGGCCGGCACTGTAGCACACGAGGGGGTGGGTGACCAGCACCACGCCCGGTCGCCTTTGTCTCCCCAGTGGGCGATGTTTACGACACCGCACCGGGTACTCATTTGAGGCTGAGTCGACCTAGGGAAGGGGGGCGATGCCCAGGACCGGCTCAAAAAATCGTCGCCGATGTTGGCCGCGAGCGGGAATCGAACTCGGGTCGTAGCCGGGTTCCGTAGCGCAGCGTAGCGCTAACCGCCACCACCACCGCTCACCACACACATCCGCGCGCTCGCACGGCAACGTAATTTTTTTTTGGGTTTTTCGACAACCGACTCTGCGGTCAGCCCCGCGAGCCCCGTCGCTGCCATCGCGCCGCGGATCGAACTTCTTCCGCGGCCAAACCCGTGCCAGCCGCGATGTTGTGCGCGAGAGAAAAGTGTCCGGGACCCCCCCCCCACTCACCCACCCACTCACCCCACTCACCCTCACCCACTCTCCCACTCTCCCACTCTCCCACACACTCATCCACCCACCCACTCACCCACCCACTCACCCATTCACTCACCCACCCACTCACTCACCCACTCACTCTCCCACTCACCAACCCACTCACCCACCCACACACCCACCCACTCACCCACTCACTCACCCACCCACTCACTCACTTACTCACCCACCCACTCACTCTCCCACCCACCCACTCACCCACCCACTCACCCACTCACTCACCCACTCTCCCACCCACCCACTCGCCCACCCACTCGCTCACACACCCACCCACTCACCCACCCACTCACCCTCCCACTCACCCACACACCACGTTCACAGACGACGCAGAGCGCGGCGGAACGAGGCGGACGCGACCCGGAGTGGCGCGGCAGATGATGAATTTTTGTTTGTTGAAATGCCGGGCTCATTAATGAGAACGTTAATGAATACGTGACGCGTCGCAAACGTCTTGCCACCTCTCCCCCCTCTACTCCAACCCCACTTTCCCTTCCCCGCGCACTGTCGCTATGAGGTCATCGTGGGATATTGGAGTAATTGAATTAAGGCCGTGTTCATTAGCGAGCGAGCGAGCGAGCGAAATAAGTAAACCCGTAAAAACAAAGTTTTTCACTCTAAATCCTTTATATGCGTGGCGGCTTGAGTCCTCTCGTCCTCTGGCTTGAGATGGCTGCCACCTATGGGTCAGATGATTGTCTGCCAGTATTAAACAATTGGTAATTAAATATAATATTTTTGTCCTATAAAGTGTAAAATTTTGGAGAAAAAAATTTCACGAACATTAATTGTCACGCACAACGAGTCTGTGTGCAAAATGTCAACTCGATTGGATCATGGGAAGTGGGTTAAAAAACGACCGAAAGATTTACACGGTCGTAAGCAAGCAAGCAAGCACGGATTTAAAAAACATAGCGAAGATCCGCCGCACAGGTTCCTGCAGGCTGTTGGGGCAATTGAACCTCATGGCGGTACCACGGGGTTCCATAGGACCCCGGCTCTCGCACGATGTCTGTGATGCTGTCAGTTTTAGTCTGTGTTGATGGTCGGCGATGCGGCATTCGACTCATCTCGACGAGCCGTACACGATGCAGCACCGCCACGGTGCCACGTACCGCGAGCGTTCAGGGTCTCGGCGCAATCGTTCTCGCTGCGTTTCGACATCACGGAGTGTGGCACTGATGTCGGATTATAGTACAGTAGTAGGTTTTTACCCTTTTAAACTGGTACAAAACTGACACCTTTATTCAAGGCATCATGTTTGCAATGACCACAACACAAGTAGTCAAAAAAGCAAACAAAAAGAACCAACTCTGATAATGAAAGTTGCATATTATTATCATTATCAGAGTTGCTTCTTTTTGTTTGCATTTTGACTACTTGTGTTGTGGTTATTGCCAACATGATGCCTTGTATAAAGGTGTCAGTTTTGTACCAGTTTAAACGGGTAAAAACCTACTGCTATATTTTGCCACTGCTAAAAGAGATCTCATAGTGATGTGGGATTGATTGGGTACCCCAGTCGCGGAGTTAAGTAACACACCCCTGGAAAAAAATATTGTCCCAGAAATAAAATCTTTAATTGCTTCGGCCAGTTTCTATTATTTGGTTACCGCGGGGTACCGCCATAAGGAATCATTTGCTGTTGTGTGCGCATGTGTGTTGAACTTCTTTTGCGCCGTACCTAGCCAGGAGGTGCGAGGGAAGGACAACAAACTAAACACAACCAAGAAGCAGTTCTTAAAGATATTAGTTTGTCGATGTGAGATGAAGTCAAAGTCCGTAGCTCCCACGTTGGCTTCCGAATATCGGAAGGAAAAGAGCGTTCCAGACGGCCGCAAAAGCTGCTGGTGGTAGTGGTGGTGAGCGGTGGTGCAGCGGTTAGCGCTACGCTGCGCTCCGAACCCGGCTGTGACCCGGGTTCGATTCCCGCTCACGGCCAACACCCAGTGACGATTATCTGAACCGGGTCCTCCCCTAGGTCGACTCAGCCTCAAATGAGTACCTGGTGCGGTGTGTAGTACACATCGCCACTAGGGAGACAAAGGCGGCCGGGCGTGATGCTGGCCACCCACCCCCTCGTGTGCCACAGTGCCGGCCTTCATAGGTGCTGCTACTCGCTAACAGCACTTGCCCCGACAGTCTGTTAAGGCTACACGGGGGATCTTTGTATTTTCGTCGCAAAGGCGGCACAACATTCCTACGAAACAGTTGGGCGGGGTGGGTCAGCCCCACGCCTCGGTCCGCCTTTGCCTTCCCCGGTTTGCCGACGTGTTTGCCACACACCACCGCACCGGGTGCAAGTGCTATTATTATTATTTTTAAGGCCGAGTCGACCTAGGGGGAGGCCCAGGCGGGACCGGCTCAGATGTACAGTGGTGACGTGGGAGCAGGGAGGGATAAGCCAACATCGGGCTCGAGATTTGAGTTGGAGGGGGGTAGGCGAGGCAGGTTGACGAGAGGGGAGCTGGGGCGTGGTGGGTGATGATGACATTATTAATATTGTTTTTCAACATGAACCGTGGCCCCCCCCCCCCTGTATCTGTATCTCCCCGTCGTGTGTGCGTGTGTGCCCCCCCCCCCTCCTCCCCCCTTTGTGCGTGCGCGCATCCTCGCAGCGTAAAACGACATCATTGTAATTTTGCGTTTGCCTACGCGAAACACTGTAATAAATAAATCAATATAAACAATGTTTCCCACTGTGTTTAATGCACCGCACACATTTTATATATGTGCGCGTGTGACGGTGTGTGTGGCGTGTGTGTGGCGTGTGGGGAACGGTGGTGCAGCGGTTAGCGCGCTACGGAACCCGGCTGCGACCCGAGTTCGATTCCCGCTCACGGCCAACACCGGCGACGATTATCTGAACCGGGTCCTGGGCCTCCCCAAGGTCGGCTCAGCCTCAAATGAGTACGCGGTGCGGTGTGTGTGGTAAACATCGCCACCGGGGGAGACAAAGGCGGCCGGGCGTGGTGTTATTCCACCCACCCCCTTTGTGCACCGTGCCGATCCATTAGTCGTAGCGATACATGCCGTAGACACGGCCACACAGAGACTTCTCATAGGGATACATGGAGACCCGTAGAGATACATAACACGTGAACAAGGAAACGAAATGAGCCACAGAGCGATTGTGACAATGCAACCCAAAACACATTCCTGCGGAGGGAGCTGGTAGGAACGTTGGGTTGCTCGGTCAATGGCCTGCAGGGTCAACGACGGCGTGGTGTATTCCGCAAATATGCCCGACTGTGAGGGCGGGCACAAGCCGGCGTGAGTAGGTTAAACGTTGAGTTTTATAAGGGCACCACGGGGTGACCAGCCCCTCCCCACCCAGCCCCACCCAGCCCCACCCCTCCCACCTCCCACCCAGCCCCTCCCCACCCAGACCCACCCTCCCCACACAGCCCCTCCCCACCCAGCCCCTCACTGCACGACGGACACAATAATCCCCTGTGGGCTGGTGTAACCAGGAGGTTCCTACCAGTATACTCTGAAAGAATAGAGATACGCGGAGACACACAAAGACACATCTAGACCCACAGAGATACATACAGACCCCTTCACCTTTGACCTAGATACCTCTAGTGGTGGCTGTACCCGTGCGTCCCTTTAGCAACCAGTAGATGTCACTATCTCATTACATGTGCACACACACAATACAAAGACAAAGATCCCCTGTATAACCTTTAACAGACTTAAATTTCGATTGAAAGCTTTCGTGCCTGCAGAGATTCATCTTCTTGGTTCTTTCGGTAAAGTCACGTAGAATGGAAAAAATAAAATAATAAAAATAAAACAATAAAATCATTCTCACGACGTTTCGGCTACAACGCAAGCAGCCGTCCTCAGGTGGAGAACAGGTCTGTCGAGGGGACAGCGTCTGAATGAAACAGCACCACGCTTGGAGCGTATATTTAAGCTGGGTTGGAAGGGGGGGAAGGGCGCCTTGACAAAATAATTTGCATATCACGATTATCTGAACCGGTCCTGGGCCTCCCCTAGGTCTATTCAGCCCAAAATGAGTGCCTGGTGCGGTGTGTAGTGAACATCGCCACTGGAGGAGACAAAGGCGGTCGGGCGTGGTGTTGGCCACCCACCCACCCCCTCTGTGTGTGCCGTGCCGGCCTTCGTAGATACTGCTCGCTAACAGCACTTGCCCCAACAGTCTGTTAGAGGCTACACGGGGGATCTTTGAGATCCCAATTCTGCACAGGCGCCGTGATGCAATTACGTGAATTCAATTCAATTACCCGAATCAAATGCCGGTCAAGGGGGGTGGCTGACTTAGCATTGACCCGGTTGGATCAAGCATTGGGCGAAAGCAGTCATCGTCATTAGTTACCCTAGAAATTCCACGTTCCTATGACGGGGGGGGGGTGTTGGAGCCCGAGTCGGAGAAATGAAAGCACAGCAAAGAAATGTTTAGATTTTTTTTTTAAGATTGGCTCGCAATTCTAGATTTGAAGCTTTCGTAACTGCAAGGATTCATACTCTTAGTTCTTTCAGTAAAGTCACGTAGTTAAGAGCTTGCATCTTGAATCCCTGCCTCGCTTGATGCAGCAAATCTGGCTGTGACGGTCCCACCTGATGACGGAGACTTGTGTTGCCTCCGAAACGTCGTGAATTTTTTATTTTTATTTTTTTCATTTTAATTTCATTTTTTTACCTACGTGACTTTACCGAAAGAACTAAAGAGTATTCTTCTTGGTTCTTTCGGTAAAGTCACGTAGAAGGGAAGTAATAAAATAATAAAAATAAAACATAATAAAATAATTCTCACGACGTTTCGGCCACAACGCAAGCAGCCGTCCTCAGGTGAAGACCAGGTCTGTCGGGGAGACAGCGTCTGAATGACAGACCTGGTCTTCACCTGAGGACGGCTGCTTGCGTTGTGGCCGAAACGTCGTGAGAATTATATTATTATGTTTTATTTTTATTATTTTATTACTTCCCTTCTACGTGACTTTACCGAAAGAACCAAGAAGATGAATCCCTGCAGTCACGAAAGCTTTAAATCGAAATTTAACTAAGAGTATTGGCTCGCAATATTAGGGCGGAGTCGGGGGCGTGCTCAGATCGATGTCGCCACGCCGGGGCCCCAGAGCGTGCGTCCTCTCAGAAGGGCCGTGTGATTGATGGGATGTGTAAAACAATGTTGTTGTTTTTTTATAATGCGGATGGGCAGATCGATTCGGCAAAGATGGCTTTTGTCCGCTCTATTGATTCGGGGTGCTGAAGGACGGGCCGAACGAGATTCGTGATTTAATTCCGTGCGCGTGTGTCTGCTGCCACCTGGCGTTTGATTTTCGCTACTACACCTGAAGGGTATTCATATTTCGATTTAAAGCTTTCGTGACTGCAGAGATTCATCTTCTTGGTTCTTTCGGTAAAGTCACGTGACTTTACCGAAAGAACCAAGAAGAGGTATTCATATTCTTAGTTTTTTTTTCGGTAAAGTCACGTAGGTAAAACATTTAAATTTAAATTAATAAAAGTAAAC
Organism: Lethenteron reissneri; assembly: GCF_015708825.2. Taxonomy (NCBI): domain Eukaryota; kingdom Metazoa; phylum Chordata; class Hyperoartia; order Petromyzontiformes; family Petromyzontidae; genus Lethenteron; species Lethenteron reissneri. The sequence goes on along the minus strand of NC_083842.1, from coordinate 12,833,975 downwards.
TAAAAATTAAATAAAAATCACGACGTTTCGGAGGCAACACAAGCTTCCGTCTTCAGGTGGAACCGTCACAGCACGATTGCTGTATCACCTGAAGGGCCCCACTGACTTCACAGGATGTGCATATAATTATCATCATCAGAGTTGTTTCTTTTTGTTTGCATTTTGACTGCTTGGTTATTGCAAACATGATGCCTTGTATAAAGGTGTCAGTTTTTGTACAAGTTGAAAGGGTAAAAACCTATTACTATATTCACAGGGTGTCCTCTGACATGGGTCATGATGAACCCATCGAGAGAGAGACCCGCATCCAAGCTCTGATTGAACCCGTGTTCTCAGAGGTGGCCGGCTTAAGAAGTTGTCTCTGGCATGGGAATTACGAGCCTACAGACAACGGAGCCTCCCCAGCGCTTGAAACGATCCAAGATTTCATTTGGACTAGGAGATGTTAACTACCTCGCCCGGTATACAGGAGGTCGTGGGTTCGATCCCGACCCTGACGCTTGCTGTTTTTTGGAGTTTGCGTGTCTCTCTCTCTCTCTCTCATCATCATCACGGTGGCTAAGATATGTTAACTACCTTGCCTGGTGTGCAGGAAGTTCGTGGGTTCTATCCCGACCATGATGCCTGCTGTATATTTGGAGTTTGCGTGTCTCTCTCATCATCATCACGTTGGCCCGGAGATGTTAACTACCTCTCCCGGTTTACAGGAGGTTCATGGGTTCGATCCCGACCCTGACGCCTGCTGCTGTATATTTGGAGTTTGCGTGTCTCTCTCATCATCATCACGTTGGCCAGGAGATGTTAATTACCTCGCCTGGTATACAGGAGGTCGTGGGTTCCATCCCCACCTGACGCCTGCTGCTGTATATTTGGAGTTTGCGTGTCTCTCTCTCTCTCATCATCACGGTGGCTAGGAGATGTTAACTACCTCACCTGGTATACAGGAGGTCGTGGGTTCCATCCCGATCCTGACGCCTGCCGCTGTATATTTGGAGTCTGCTTGTCTCTCTCTCTCCCCCCGTGGTCGCGTGGATTTTTCTCCGGGTCCTCCGGTTTCCCCCCCCCCCCCCCCACACACATTTAGAAACACGCGTTCCGATTTATTTGGCTGCTGCTTTACATTTCCACGTGATTATGATGATGATAAGAAGCCACCACTTCGTTGAGCTGTCATTGGTGATGACCAGGTCGCTTCTGAAGAGCTAAGCGGCTCAAGTGCGCCCTTGACTGGGAAAATAAATCAAAAGTTTAGAGTTTAAATGTGGCAGTAAACAAAGTAGCGCACAGAGCGAAAGTCTCGTAGCGCGGAGCGCACAGCCACTCCAGTGCAGCGCACGAGGAGACAGCTGCCACAAAGACAAAGGTCCCCCGTGTAGCCTTCACAGACTGTTGGGGCAAGTGCTGTTAGCGAGCAGCAGCGCCTACGAAGGCCGGCGCTGTGGCACACGAGGGGGTGGATTGCCAGCACCACGCCCGGCCGCCTTTGTCTCTCCAGTGACGATGTTTACGACACCACGCCGCACCAGGTACTCATTTGAGGCTGAGTCGACTTAGGGGAAGGCCCCAGGACCGGTTCAGATCATCGTCACCAGGGGTGTTGGTGGCCGTGAGCGGGAATCGAACTCGGGTTTCCGAACCCGGCGCGACGCGCTGATTCCTCCAGTCTAAATAATTTGATTCTAACGCTGACATCTGTGTGTATCTGTGTGTATCTCTCTATGTATCTCTGTGTGTGTGTATCTCTGTGTGTGTATCTCTGTGTGTGTATCGGTGTGTGTATCTGTGTGTGTATCTCTGTGTGTGTATCTCTGTGTGTGTATCTGTGTGTGTGTATCTGTGTGTATCTGTGTGTGTGTATCTGTGAGTTGTATCTGTGTGTATCTCTCTGTGTATCTCTCTGTGTATCTCTCTGTGTATCTCTGTGTGTGTATCTCTGTGTGTGTGTCTGTGTGGAGCATCTTCGCCGGTTGGAGACATTTAGGCTGGCCTGCCTACGATCCATCATGGGTTTGACCAGGCTGGATTGTGTGAGGAGCTCACAAATCCTTGAAAGATCTGGACAAAGTCCCATCGGTAAACTCCTCCGGCAGGCAAGGCTGCGTTGGCTGGGTCATGTAGCCCGCATGCCCAGCCACCGCTTGCCCAAACAGCTTTTGTTCGGCCGGATCGAAGGGGCTAAACGGGCGCGGCACGGGCTAGAGAAGAGATGGAGTGATGTGGTACAGGAGGACGTGGAGCTGAGTGGACTTGCCGATGACTGGTACCAGCGGTGTCAAGATCGGCCTCTGTGGAGGAGGCTCGTGAAGGACGCTACTGGGCAGTTGGAGGCAGTCGCCCTCCAACGACAACGGAGGGCGGAGGAGCGACGCTCACAACAACGAGCGGAGCGCCGGGTGGCTAAAGCACAGCAAGTTGGCACAGTAGGGGGCACAGGTGGTGCATCAGCCAGTCATCTCGGTCATCTCAGTCAGTCGACCCGTGGCACCTGGGTCTGCCCCCTGACCTCCTGCCAGCGGGCGTTCGACACTTCACGTGGCCTCAAGGTGCACATGGCCTGGCACAAGCGTCGTGGTGACGTCACCGCCACTTAGTGGCGAATGGCGGTTGTTGTTGTGAAAATCGACTCAGCCTCAAATGAGCACTCAGTGCGGAGGGATCCGATGAGCTCCAAATCTCTTTTTCGATTTCACCGGGAAAGTGCCGCTAACCGTTGCGCCACCGCTCCTACTCCACCATGCGCCTATCAAAAACAACTTTCAATCACCGACATCGTTGATACCTTTCGATTTAAAGCTTTCGTGACTGCAGGGATTCATCTTCTTGGTTCTTTCGGTAAAGTCGCGTAGAAGGGAAGTAATAAAATAATAAAAAATAAAACATAATAAAATAATTCTGAGAATTATTTTATTATGTTTTATTTTCATTATTTTATTACTTCCCTTCTACGTGACTTTACCGAAAGAACCAAAGAAAGATCGTTGATACCTGTACAACCATTCGTAATGTTTGTACAGGTATAATAAATAAAAATAAAACATAATAAAAGTATTCTGAGAATTATTTTATTACGTTTCATTTTCATTATTTTATTCTGAGAACTATTATTATGTTTTATTATTATTTTATTACTTCCCTCCTACGTGACTTTACCGAAACAACCAAAGAAAGATCGTTCATACTTGTACAAAAACATTCGTAATGGATCAACCTAACCCCCCCCCCCCCTCCCACAGTTCACAGTGGTACATCCCTGCCCCATCTATAAAGCACAGCGCGAGGCTGGGCGAGTCCAACTGTGGGGAAGTCAACTCAGAAGGGGGGGGGTTTGGGGGCGTGGCTTATTCGGTTTGGACGAAACCATCTCGGCCTTCGACATGAGCGGGGGGGGGTTTGCGCGCGTGTTCGAAACCGCTATGGCTGCCGTGAAGGTAACCGACTCGTGTTTGATCGCCTTTCTTGCCGCCTACGACGACGACGATGACGACGACGACGCGACCTGAATTAGTCAACGAAGGCGACTGTCACCCGCCGCCCCTTCGACTGTTGTTTGTTGTTGTTTGTTTGTTTGTTGTTGTTGTGAGTTACATCGCAACGGGCGGTTGCGTCGGAAACTTCATCCCAGCAGTGGATCGACCATGGGTGATGATGATGGTGGTTGTTGTTGTTGTTGCTGTTGTTGTTGTTGTTGTGTTTGGGGGCGTGTGTGAGTGTCGGCGTGTGTTTCTGTGTGAGTGTCTTTGTGTGTTTGTGTGTGTCTTTGTGTGGTTGTGTCTTTGTGAGTGTGTCTTTGTGTGTGTGTGTGAGTGTCTTTGTGTGTGTGTGTGTCTGTGTGTGTGTGTTTGTGTGTGTGTGTGTCTGTGTGTGTGTGTCTTTGTGTGTTTGTGTGTGTGTGTCTTTGTGTGTGTGTCTTTGTGTGTGTGTGAGTGTCTGTGTTTGTGTGTGTGTGTCTTTGTGTGTGTGTGTGAGTGTCTGTGTGTGTGTGTCTTTGTGTGTGTGTGAGTGTCTGTGTGTGTGTGTCTTTGTGTGTGTGTCTTTGTGTGTGTGTGAGTGTGTTTGTGTGTGTGTGAGTGTCTTTGTGTGTGTGTGTGTGTCTTTGTGTGTGTGTCTTTGTGTGTGTGTGTAGGCCTTCATAGGTGCTCGCTAACAGCACTTGCCCCTACAGTCTGTCAAGGCTATACGGGGGATCTTTTATCTTTGTCTGTGTGTATCTGTGAGTGTCTTTGCGTGTCGTGGCCAAAGGGGAGCGGTGGTGCAGCGGTTAGCGCTACGATTCCCGCTCACGACCAACACCACCAGTGACGATTATCTGAACCGGTCCTGGGCCTCCCCTAGGTCGACTCGGCCTCAAATGAATACCTGGTGCGGTGTGTAAACATCGCCACTGGGGAGACAAAGGCGGCCGGGCGTGGTGCTGGCCACCCACCCCCTCGTGTGCTGTGCCGGCCTTCATAGGTGCTCGCTAACAGCACTTGCCCCAACAGTCTGCTAGAGGCTACACGGGGGACCTTTGTCTCTGTACAGTAACGCACGTGTTCGTTGCCGGAACGCGGCGCGGGTCGCTCTCCAAATCTGAAGCGCGTCTCCGTTCGATCTCTTCATCATCGTCGTCATCATCCTCTTCATCATCTTCTTCGTCATCTTCATCATCGTCGTCATCATCATCTTCATCATCGTCTTCATCTTCATCGTCGTCATCTTCGTCGTCGTCGTCGTCATCTTCATCTTCGTCGTCATCGTCGTCATCATCATCTTCATCGTCGTCATCATCTTCATCGTCGTCATCTTCGTCGTCATCATCTTCATCATCGTCATCATCATCATCATCGTCGTCATCATCATCCAGCCACGATCTCTATCCACTGCTGGACACGAAGGCACCACCCCCAACCCCACGAGGGGTCAACCCAGCAGCCAACCCCACGAGGGGCCAACCAGCAGCCGACCCCACGAGGGGTCAACCCAGCAGCCGACCCCACGAGGGGTCAACCAGCAGCTAACCCCACGAGGGGTCAACCAGCAGCCCACCCCACGAGGGGTCAACCAGCAGCTAACCCCACGAGGGGTCAACCCAGCAGCCGACCCCACGAGGGGTCAACCCAGCAGCCCACCCCACGAGGGGTCAACCCAGCAGCTAACCCCACGAGGGGTCAACCAGCAGCTAACCCCACGAGGGGTCAACTCAGCACCCAACCCCACGAGGGGTCAACCCAGCAGCCGACCCCACGAGGGGTCAACCCAGCAGCCGACCCCACGAGGGGTCAACCCAGCAGCCGACCCCACGAGGGGTCAACCCAGCAGCCGACCCCACGAGGGGTCAACCCAGCAGCTAACCCCACGAGGGGTCAACCAGCAGCCAACCCCACGAGGGGTCAACCCAGCAGCCAACCCCACGAGGGGTCAACCCAGCAGCCAACCCCACGAGGGGTCAACCCAGCAGCCAACCCCACGAGGGGTCAACCCAGCAGCCAACCCCACGAGGGGTCAACCCAGCAGCCGACCCCACGAGGGGTCAACCCAGCAGCCGACCTTTGCGATGATAGCGATACATCCCAGCCCACGATCAGAGTCCGTATTCTAATCCTGGAGAAATCCGATGAGCTTCCAAGCTCTTTCTCGCGGATTATTATGATTATTTTTTGTTGTATTTCATCGCTCCGTCTCCTCTCGTAGCAGTGATGCTGAACGCAGCCGTTATGCACCCATCGAGTGGGAGCGAGAGATGGAGCGACCCGAGGTCTGATTAAAGCAAGCCCATCGCCATGGAGTGAACATTGGGGGGGACCAAATCTCCCAGGGGGTCTAGGGACCCCCACCAGAAAAAAAATCTAAATTTTTTAACTCATTTCCTGCCTAAAATATAAAAAAAATCACTGACACGTGGCGTGGGATGGACTTTTTATCTATTTTGACAATGTCTAATAGTGTATTGTATTGCATTGCTCTGTTTTACTTTTTTTTACCTTGTTTCATTGTATGTAATGGCAGAGATTAGGGATTTATAAAGTACAACCATAACCACAATCGTATCAACGGAAATCTATGCATTGTTGTATGAAGACGAGTCCAGATATTGTGGCCAAGGTTTAGCAATTTGTTTTTATTTATATAGTATAGACAATATTTATTTTTTAAGATTGTTTATAGCAATATATTGGGGGGGACATTTTGAGCATATTTGAATATTGGGGGGGGGGGTTGAACCCTCGTTCTCAGAGGTTGCCGGGTTAAGAAGTTGTCTCTGACATGGCCATTCTGAGCCTCCAGACAACGTAGCCTCCCCAGCGCTTGAAACCATCCAAGAGTTGATTTTGGCAAGGAGATGTTAACTACCTCGCCTGGTATACAGGAGGTCGTGGGTTCGATCCCAACCCTGACGCCTGCTGTATATGTGTCTCATCATCATCACGGTGACTAGGAGATGTTAACTACCTCGCCTGGTATACAGGAGGGCGTGGGTTCGATGCCTGACTGATAGCTGCTGTATATTTTGAGTTTGCGTGTCTCTCATCATCATCACGGTGGCTAGGAGATGTTAACTACCTCGCCTGGTCTACAGGAGGTCGTGGCTTCGATCCCAACCCTGACGCCTGCTGCTGTATATTTGGAGTTTGAATGGCTCTCTCGCTTTCTCCCTGTGGTTGTGTGGATTTTTCTCCGGCTTCTCTGGATTTCTGCTCCACATTTGAGAAACGTGTGTGTGTGTGTTTAGAGTATGTTGGCTGCTGCTGTATATTTCCACACGGTGATGATGAAGCCACTTCGTCGAGATCTCATTTGCGATGGTCAGGGTCGCTTCTGACGAAGAGCTATGTACCACCATTGGAACCTCATTTGCCAGTAAAAAAATATGATAATTGTTTTTTACCCTTCTATCTGGCAACAAAACTGACACCTTTTTTACAAGGAGTCATGTTTGCATAGACCACAATACCTGCAGTCATAATGCAAACAAAAAAACATAACTCTGATAATGTATGCACTGTCCTGCATACATTATCAGAGTTATGCATACATTATCAGAGTTATGTTTTTTGTTTGTATTATGACTGCAGGTATTGTGGTCTATGCAAACATGACTCCTTGTAAAAAGGTGTCAGTTTTGTTTCCAGATAGAAGGGTAAAAAACCAATTATCAGCTACGTAGCAGTTCGGTGCGGCCTTACCTGGTCAAATAAACAAAATTGAAATAGTTTAGTGATGTGTAGACCCGGTGCCTTCTGACATGACCATTAGAACACGCAGTGTGGGCCCCAGGGCTCGCACACGAGTCCTGTACGATTTACAAATGAGCATTGATCTCGGCCAGAGGGCTTCTTGAAACCAAAATAACAAGAGACATTTTTTTTTGGAATTCCGTAGCTCACCAGGCGAGAGGTAGTTAACATCTCCTAGCCCCCCCCTCCACCCAGGTTAGGTCTCACCCCATTTGCAAATCGTGGGAATCTGTATTCCCGATTTTATTTGGGGGAATCGATCGATTTACATCTGCGAAACTGAACTGGGCGTTGTTGGGGGGGGGGGAGGGAAGAAGTGATTTTATTAAATCCTTTATATTAAGTTCGCTTGCTTGCTTGCTTGCGCGCTTACGACCGTGCAAATCTTTCGGTCGTTTTTTAACCCACTTCCCGTGATCCAATCGAGCTGACATTTTGCACACAGACTCGTTGTGCCTGACAATTAATTTTCGTGAAAATTTTTTTCCAAAATTTTCCACTTTTTAGGAAAAAAAAATTTTCATATTTAATTTAAAATACCAATGTGATAAAAATGAAACTCTTACTCAAGAAAAACAGAAATGAATAATAAAATAAAACCGATGCCACGCATATAAAGGATTTATAGTGAAAAACTTTGTTTTTACGGGTTGATTTTAGCTCGTCAGATTCCTCCCAGGAGAAATAAATATTCTGATTTGAAACATACATTGTAAAACATACACATATATATATAACCTTGGAGGGCGTGGGAAAAAACAAGTCTCGCACGATGTTTTCACATGCGTGCCGCTGGACGGGAGGTGGTGCGTGGGTCACGTGACGACTCGCAGTACTTCGGTTTCGTTTCCGCGGCATTCTTATTTGGCCCGCGTCGCGTCTCCCGCGACCCCGGGTCGCTCTCGCGAACGAGACTCACCTCCCCGCCGTGGTCGATGTCGTTGTGGGTTTCGCTTTCCAACACTCACCCGGTGAGCGCTGTTACCGGTAACGAATTGGCCGCGTTTTGTGCACGTGACTCAAAGCCCCGCCCCCCCCCCCCCCCCTCTTGCTGATTGACTGTGTCGGGTGGTGGCGGCGGCGGCGGGTTTAACGACACAACGTTGTCTTTTTATTTATTGGGTCTTTCGGTAAAGTCACGTCATCTTTGAACCTGTCCACGTGACTTTACCGAAAGACCCAAGAATATGAATTCCTGCAGTCGCGAAAGCTTTAAGTCAAGAATGTATATTTACGCGATCTCACCCGCAGTACCTCTACTCGGGATGGTGTTGGTCGCGAAAGCCTGCCGCGTGTTAAACCTCCTCCTCTTCTCTCTCGCTCTCTCACGTCCTGAGCCTGATTTTAAACCGAAGATCAACTTGAACCCTTTTGACCATCGCGTCATCGCAATCTAAACCCAAAAAAACCTGTTGTCAATATTATCCACGGGAAAGGGCTTGCGATGACGTGTCCGTACGTCATCGCAACGGAATCGGAAGAAAAACTTAGAAACAAGATGAGACTTACCGAGGCTCCCGCAATGCCGCGCGGAAGGGAGGGGCGCGCCTGGCACAGGTTTTGGCGCTTCTCTACGGCTGAGTAACGGCGTCTTCGTAACGACAACGGGCTGCTACCCCTCCGTCTCTCTCCGAATCAACATTTAACGCCGAACCCGCTCGCTCGATACCGAGATTCGGCGGTGAACAGGGACCCCCACCCCCCGCCACTGGAACTTTCAGGACGTCTCGGAACGGGAAATGGGTTCATCTTGTAACTCTGCCCCCTGTCTCTCCCCCCCCCCCCCCCGTTCCCTTGCCGCCACCACCCCCTCCCCCCGGACAGATTGGGATCATCGGGGGCACGGGTCTGGATGACCCCGACATTCTGGAGGACCGGCAGGAGATCCACGTGGACACTCCCTATGGGAAGGTACGGGCGCTACAACAATGGCAACAAACAACGGGGAGACATTAACGGTTTAACTTTTTTATTTATTTGACCAGGTAAGGCCCACTTGAGCTATGCAATAGTCCCTCGGTTAACGGTGACATCGTAAACGTTTAGCGCCTCCCGTAGGAACCCCATGGTTGCGACTAACCGTTCAAATGTTGATGCGCCCCAATTGTAAATGTAGTGGGTTTACTCTTCAACACACCGCCGGAGTGCTGTACTAGTAATGAATCTACACACACTGCAATGTCTCTCCCCACGCCCTGGTCCGGCCCCTCTCTTCTCAGCCGTCCGATGCGATCATCTCGGGCCGCATGGGACCCGTGCCGTGCCTGCTCCTCGGCCGCCACGGGCGCGGCCACTCGCTGCCGCCGTCGCGCGTCAACTACCGCGCCAACCTGTGGGCCCTGCGCGCCGCGGGCGCCACGCACCTCCTCGCCACCACGGCCTGCGGCTCCCTCCGCGAGGACATCCGGCCCGGCGACCTCGTCTTCCTCGACCAGTTCATCGACCGGTACGCGGATGGCCGGTGCCCATTTTACGCCGGCGATGCCGGGCTGCCGGCGACGGGGCCCGGCAGCCCGGCTCGCGACAACGCCGGCACGGGAGGGGCGGAGAGAATTCTTCATCGGTGCTCCCTGCAACTCCGATAAAAACTATTTTTTTGTTTGCACGGTCGGCCACGCGCGCGGTGCGAAAGAAGTTCAACGTTACGTGCAGACGCGCGTCGCGTTGCGGAGGAGCAAGAGGGGGGGGCGGGGCGGCGTGTGGTGGTCACGCAGTTGGGGGGAGGGGGGCAGGTGATTTGGTCACGTGACCGGCTCGCTCGTGCTGGTTGGCTGGCCCCCGTTTTGAGTTTTTAAAATTTTATAAATCTGCGGGAGTGCCCCCGGGGACGACGGTGGTCGTCGTTGGTTGTTGTTGTTTGTTGTTGTCATCCTCGTCGTCGGTTGGTTGCTGTTGTTTGTTGTTGTCATCCTCGTCGTCGATTGTTGGGTTGTTGTCGCTGTCATCATTGTTGTTTATTGTTGTCATCCTCGTTGTCCTCGTCATCATGGTTGTTTGTTGTCATCCTCGCCGCCGCTCAGGACGACGAAGCGGGAGCAGACCTTCTACGACGGCGCGGGGGGCGGCCCCCCCCGGCGTGTGCCACATCCCCATCGCCGAGCCGTTCTGCCCGCGTCTGCGCCAGGTGACGCCGCCGCCGCCGCTTGCACGCGACAGCCTCCAAGTGCACGTCGCCTGGCACGAGCGCCGCGGCGTCGTCACTTAACCAGGAGATTAAAAAACATAACCTCGCTGCGACACGCCATTGTGTTGTTGTTGCCTTCTGCTACACGGCACTGACGCAGCGATTCGCACCCCCCTGTCCGCCCCCCCACCACGCACGGCGCAGGCCCTGGCGGCGTGCGCGCGCGAGCTGGGCGTGCGGGCGCACGTGGCCGGGACGGTGGTCACCATCGAGGGGCCGCGCTTCTCGAGCCGCGCCGAGAGCCGCCTGTTCGGCGCCTGGGGGGCGCACGTCGTCAACATGACGAGCGTGCCCGAGTGCGTGCTGGCGCGCGAGCTGGCGCTGCCCTACGCCGCCGTCGCCATGGTCACCGACTACGACTGCTGGAGGGACAGCGACGAGCCGGTACGGGTGGCGGGCGACACCGGGGGGGGGGGTTGGCGGGGCGTGGGGAGGTGGGGGGGTGTGGGGGTACTGGTGGTGACAGAGACTGTGAGCGTCAGAGTGGGTGGGGGGGGTGCTTACGAAAGAGATGGAACGGTAACGGAATCTGAAGTTTGTTTCGCCCAAGTAAAGCATGTAGAGCCGAGAAGCTCTTCTTTTGATTTTCTTCCCAAGGGCCGACTCGGCCGGCAGACACAATGTCAACACCTCGAAGCACTCCGCAATCACTCGCACTCGCCCACCCACTCTAAACTGTGGCGAGATGTTAACTACCTCGACTGGCGTACAGGGATTGAACCCACGACCTCCTGTATACCAGGCGAGGTAGCTAACATCTAGCCACTGTGATGATGAGAGAGACACTCAAACGCCAAATATACAGCAGCAGACGTCAGGGTCAGGATCGTACCCACGACCTCCTGTATACCAGGCGAGGTGGTTAACATCTCCTAGCCACCGTGATGATGATAGAGAGAGACATGCAGACATCAGGGTCGGGATCGTATCCACGACCTCCTGTATACCAGGCGAGGTAGTTAACATCTCCTAGCCACCGTGATGATGATGAGAGAGAGACATCAGGGTCGGGATCGAACCCACGACCTCCTGTATACCAGGCAAGGTAGCTAACATCTCCTAGCCACCGTGATGATGAGAGAGACACGCAAACGCCAAATATACAGCAGACGTCAGGGTCGGGATGGAACCCACGACCTCCTGTATACCAGGCGAGGTAGTCAACATCTCCTCGCCACCGGAACATTATAGGAGACGTTCCTGAGCAACGGCCCTCCTCCACGGGGCGCATTCATCGCACGTAGTTTTCACGTAGGCCTCGGCGATTCGGAAGAGAACACTACGGCTTCGGTCGCTGCTGCTGCTGCTGCTGTACACGGCAGCAGCTCGCGACCACGCCGGCGTCGTCGGCGATGCCGAAACTTTTTACCGCCGTCGGCGCGCGACCGTCCCGCCCGCACCGCAGGTGAGCGTGGAGAAGGTGATGGCGACGTTCCGGCAGAACGCGGCGAAGGTGACCAGCCTGCTGGTGAACGTGGTGCCCTACATCGCCGCCCAGGACTGGAGCCGGACCCTGCAGGAGCTCAAGGTACGTGGCCCAGAGGTCGCAATCGGGTTTTGATTCCTTACCTGTACCCGGCCGCACCAGGGTCGCAAACGGGTACCCGTACCCGGCCGCACCAGGGTTGCAAACAGCTACCCGTACCCTACCCGATACCCGGCTACCCGTACCCGGCCGGGTATCGGATAGGGTACGGGTACCCGATTGCGACCTCTGGGATGAAGCCATGTTGCAGGCGCGGGTGGGTTGATTCTAGGAACTTGAATTGTGAGAAGAGACAAGACGTTGGGAAATGAGTGACAAACGGTGACTCACAAGTGACTCACGGCCTACCCGTACCCGTACCCTACCCGATACCCGGCTACCCGTACCCGGCCACACCAGGGTCGCAAACGGGTACCCTTAGCGAGATGTTGACTACCTCGCCTGGTGTGCAGGAGATCTTGTGTTAGATACCGACCTCCCGACGCCTACTGCTGTATATCTGGAGTTTGTGTCTCTCCCCGTGGTCGCGTGGATTTTTCTCCCGGTCCTCCGGTGTTTATTCCCCCGCCACATTTAGAATCGACATTGCGCGTTTTAAGAGTATTTGGCTGCTACTATAACACGTTCCTTCGGAGTGGGCACGTAGGAACTTGGTTGGACAGCGCGGCGTTCAGGGGAGGGGCAGTTGGATGAGTGGGCGTGTTTACCCTTCCCCCCCCCACCCTCCCTGACATCGTCAACCAATCGCGGTGTAGCTCGGTGTTCGGTGGGGAGGTGCATGGGTGGGCGGAATTCCGGATATGCACGACAGACAGACAAATAATCCCTGGTGTTCCTACCTGTACATTTCCACGTGATGATGATGATGAAGAGCCCACTTGGTTGTGACGGTCAGGGTCGCTTCCGAAAAAGAGCTACCCAGCTCAGTGGGACCTTACTAATGGTAAAGTAAAAAAAATTGTCGTCTTGGTTTTTTCGGTAAAGTCACGTAGAAGGGAAGCAATAAAATAATAAAAATAAAACATAATAAAATAATTCTCACGACGTTTCGGCCACAACGCAAGCAGCCGTCCTCAGGTGAAGAATGAAACACCACCAAGCTTGGAGCTTACCGAAAGAACCAAGAAGATGAATCCCTGCAGTCACGAAAGCTTTAAATCGAAAAATAAAAAAATGGCTTCGTTTAAATCTCCTGGAAATGTTGTTTGTGGACCATAAACCATTTGGCGACGTTTTTCCTGAGTCTCTTGTTCTCTCCACCCACCGCCCTGTGCCCCCTTTCTGCAGGATAGCGCCGAAGCCTCGGTCATGCTGCCCAATCACTGAAGCAACATCGTGGCCTGTACACCATTGCACGAAAGATGACCGGGACCCTCCCAGGCTTCCCCCCCCCCACCCCCCACTGCACGTTGTTCTCAGGGTCAAATTGAATTCCTCGATTCCGCCGAAAAGATTTCACTCTTTCCCGTTGCTCTGATGTTCACGCGCGTTAAACGTCATCGGGAAAAAAAATAAACGAAAATCAAAAATGTTAAATCGACTTCATCGGTGGGTCGCGAAGGAGGCGGCGCTAGTACCGAGGCTCACGCAAGGAAGGGCCGTGCCGGGCGGGAGGGGCACGATAGCCGCCTATCGGAGAGTGGCGGCTGTCGTAGAGTGGCGGCTGTCGTAGAGTGGCGGCTGTCGTAGAGTGGCGGCTGTCGTAGAGTGGCGGCTACCGTAGAGTGGCGGCTACCGTAGAGTGGCGGCTACCGTAGAGTGGCGGCTACCGTAGAGTGGCGGCTACCGTAGAGTGGCGGCTACCGTAGAGTGGCGGCTACCGTAGAGTGGCGGCTACCGTAGAGTGGCGGCTACCGTAGAGTGGCGGCTACCGTAGAGTGGCGGCTACCGTAGAGTGGCGGCTACCGTAGAGTGGTGGCTACCGTAGAGTGGCGGCTACCGTAGAGTGGCGGGGCGGCTACCGTAGAGTGGCGGCTACCGTAGAGTGGCGGCTACCGTAGAGTGGCGGCTACCGTAGAGTGGCGGCTACCGTAGGGCGCTAGTGGCGGCTACCGTAGAGTGGCGGCTACCGTAGAGTGGCGGCTACCGTAGAGTGGCGGCTAACGTAGAGTGGCGGCTACCGTAGAGTGGCGGCTACCGTAGAGTGGCGGCGGTCGTGCCGCTGCGGTTCTCTGCGGTTCTCTGCGGGTGAGTAGCGACGTCTTTATGAAAACAACGGGCACGACTCCTGCTGCGACTACTACTTCTATGAATATTAATTTAATGCCAAACCCGCTCGCACGTGACACAACCCTGCGAACTTTGCAGACGTCTCGGACGTGGTGTTGAGAGGGTTAAAGACTCGAAGCCTCTCGATTTGATTGTTTTTTGTTTCGTTGCACATTAAGGCAAGCGCTGTTATCTCGTTTCTAAAAAAAATGCAACGCTCTCAACCCGCTGCTGGATGCAGGCCTTGCGATGCCACGCGTCGATCGCGAAGGGCGTGTTGGCCATACTTCACCGCGCCCATCAGTGGCGGAGTGGGGACGGGAGGGCGGTGGTGGGGGCGGTTGTGGTGGTGGTGGGGGCAGTTGTGGTGGTGGGGTGGGGGCGGTTGTGGTGGTGGCGGTTGTGGTGGGGGCGGTTGTGGTGGTGGTGGGCGCGGTTGTGGTGGTGGTGGGGGCGGTTGTGGTGGTGGTGGAGGGCGGTTGTGGTGGCGGTGGTGGTGGTAGCGTTGGCGTGCTGCCCGTTTATGCAGGGCCCAGCTCCGCGCATGTTTTTCCTCGCTGCCTACACCGCGGTAATCTTTTGGGCCGAGTCGACCTAGGGGGGGGAGGTGGGTAGGGGACTCCACCCACCCCCCCCCCCCCCCAATGTTATGTCCGACACTGCATATCTGTAGCCTTCCGATACAGGGACTGTCCTCCACTTACGAACACTCTAGTTGAGATACGCACAAACCTGGTCCGTACGTCCCAGTTGCCTGTTCCGACCGTGTTCAACCGCCGGGCAATTGATGGCGGTGGTGGCATCTACATCTGCAGAACATGAACCAGTGGCATCTACATCTGCAGAACATGAACCAGTGGCATCTACATCTACAGGAGATTATACAACTTAAAGCCATTCCCCCCGTGTGTCGTGTACACGCAGTAGAACCCATTTTGAATCGACAGGGAGTAAAAGTTGGACTTACGAACAGACCTGTGGAACCAAACTCGTTCGCAAGTCAAAGGAGCCGCCGTATTAGGAAGCAACTGGGGAGCTCTGTGACTTCAAATCGAGATTGAAAACTCATTTCTTCCCAAACTGCTTTTTGCGTCTTTTTCGTTTGACGTCCCACCCACTCAACCACCCGCGGCACCTCCGGCGAGCACGGTTGGCTAGGGTACGATGACGCGAGAAGAAGTTAAACGTCCGTGGACTCCATCGCCAGGGGTTGACCCTGGTCTGCTGTGTCGTAGCGGCGCTGGGACCGTCAACAACAGCGGCAGCCGTCGTAGTCCAGCCGCTTACGAAGAAGAATAGAACTTGCTGAACGCGATTTCGTGCGCCGTTCATGGAATGCGTTTTTAAAATTCCACCCCTCCAGCCACTTGGCCGCACCGGGCACTACTCTTGCCGCAATCATTCCAAAGGAAAAATACTTGAAATCTGTGTGTGTACGTTGAACGTCTTTCGTACCGTACGTAGCCAACCGTCGTCATCGGAGGTGTCGGGGAAGGGCAACAAACTGTCTCTCTGCACGAGTCTATGGCTCTCTGCGCGAGTCTATGGCTCTCTGCGCGAGTCTATGGCTCTCTGCACGAGTCTATGGCTCTCTGGGCGAGTCTATGGCTCTCTGCACGAGTCTATGACTCTCTGCGCGATTCTATGGCTCTCTGGGCGAGTCTATGGCGCTCTGCGCGAGTCTATGACTCTCTGCGCGAGTCTATGGCTCTCTGGGCGAGTCTATGACTCTCTGCGCGAGTCTATGGATCTCTGGGCGAGTCTATGGCTCTCTGCGCGAGTCTATGGCTCTCTGGGCGAGTCTGTGACTCTGGGCGAGTCTGTGGCTCTCTGCGCGAGTCTGTGGCTCTCTGGGCGAGTCTATGACTCTCTGGGCGAGTCTATGGCTCTCTGCGCGAGTCTATGGCTCTCTGCGCGAGTCTATGGCTCTCTGCGGGAGTCTATGACTCTCTGGGCGAGTCTGTGACTCTCTGCGCGAGTCTGTGGCTCTCTGCGCGAGTCTGTGGCTCTCTGCGCGAGTCTATGGCTCTCTGCGCGAGTCTATGGCTCTCTGCGCGAGTCTATGGCTCTCTGGGCGAGTCTATGGCTCTCTGGGCGAGTCTGTGGCTCTCTGGGCGAGTCTGTGGCTCTCTGGGTGAGTGTGTACGGTTGAACTTCTTTTGCACCGTACGTAGCCAACAGTGCTAAATTGGAGGTGCGGTGGGGGGGGGGGCTTGACAACAAACAAGGCAGTTCAAACTAAATGAGTTTTTTTTTTAAATCGAGATCGATTTTAAAAGCGCGTAGCTCCCAGCGGCTTCCTCAATGAATTATTTTGACAGGTTCATCGAATTGTTCAAAAGTTTCAGACTTAACCGTATTGATCAAGCCCATTGCACCACAAACCTGGTTAATGTGCCTGTTAAAAAACGGACCGATCGCTTTCCTTGAACAATTCTGCTCTTTGTAGCATGGACGGGGTTCGTGATTTGTGTGTGTGCCGTCAAATAAAGATGGCCTCTGATTTCACCACTCGCTCACTTCTCGACTCGCTAACCTCTAAGCTAAACTGTTACTGGTAGGAACCTCCTGGTTACACCAGCCCACAGGGGATTATTGTGTCCGTCGTGCAGGGAGGGGCTGGGTGGGGAGGGTGGGGCTGGGTAGGGGCAGGGTGGGCTGGGTAGGGAGGGGCTGGGTGGGGACGGTGGGAGGGGTGGGGCTGGGTGGGGAGGGGCTGGTCACCCCGTGGTGCCCTTATAAAACTCAACGTTTAACCTACTCACGCCGGCTTGAGATGCGGGGGGCAGGGGGGGGGAGCAAGTGAAACAAAAAGCAGTTTTAGTTTGTCAAACTAGATGATGATTTTAAAAGTGCACAGGTCCTAATGGTTTCCTGATATCCAAAGAGCGTTCCAGACGGCCACAGAAGCGGCGTGTCTGAAAGTGCCGCGCTATGGTGCGGCCGTGGTTAGCGCCCCCCGCCGTGTTTGCGAGAGTTTGGCGTGACGATGGCTTACATGAGAATGGTCACTCGATTATCATCTTCGGCTGAGGCAACGTTGGAAAGGTCCCGCACTAAAAAAAAAACCTCGCGGCACGCTGTGGAGTTTAAAACAAAAAACAAAAAACCCCCCGTAAAGTTCAATTAATTTTATTTTTTTCCAACCATTTTGGGGGCGAGAAATCTTTAAAACCAATCTCGCTCACAGTCTCGCGCACAAATCCAATATACATTGTACAGGGAAACCCACCGGGGCAATTTCAATGTACAGGTGCACGGAGGGTGTAAAGGTGAGGCAGTATTATACATCTCGTCTTTGGCGTGGGGAGTGAGGAGGGCGTAGTCGGTTGTCGCAGGCTCACCTCCCCAACACACAGCTGGTGACTGCTGAGCGAGTAACCAGTTGGGGGGTACGTTTCGTTGATGTGACAAATCTCCTACGATTGGCCGTGTTGGGTGGCGAGTTAATGACACGTGTCGCTTACATCATCATACGCAATGGCGGAGGAGCCAGGATTTTCAAGTAGAGGAGGGGGGGGCAACCCCTCCAGCAATGAAAAATGATAGAAGTTGTTAGTAAGGACGTGTTGGTAAGTAAGGAGTTGTTAGTAAGTAAGGAGGTCGAATTGGAACCGCGTGGTGTGATCAGCATCGCGCTCGCTGAAGGTGAATGCCTTCAGGGAAGTCGTGTCCTTTCGATTTAAAGCTTTCGTGACTGCAGGGATTCATCTTCTTGGTTCTTTCGGTAAAGTCACGTAGAAGGGAAGTAATAAAATAATAAAAATAAAACAACGAAATAATTCTGTCGACAGACCTGTTCTCCACCTGAAGACGGCTGCTTGCGTTGTGGCCGAAACGTCGTGAGAATTATTTTGTTATGTTTTATTTTTATTATTTTATTACTTCCCTTCTACGTGACTTTACCGAAAGAACCAAGAAGACAATTTTTTTTACTTTACCATTAGTAAGGTCCCTGTATACGCAACTGCGCACAATTCTGTGAGTCGCTTATAACTGCTTTGCCGTTACTTGTTGCCAATTATGGACTCAGACTATTGTCCTATCAGCTCATCGAGTCCCTGGCACGTAGTAATATACTACACAGTGGCAGTGCGGGTCGCAAAATGCCAATTTATTACTAATAAACCCCAATGATCCGATCGAAATGAGGGATTTCGATGGGATCATTGGGGGGGCACGTGCCACCCCCCCCCCCCCCCCCCCCCACGTGTGTGCAGGGGGAGTGGTGGTGCAGCGGTTAGCGCTACGCTGCGTTACAAAACCAGCTACCAGAGTTCGATTCTCGGTTGCGGCCAACATCAGTGACGATTATCTGAACCGGTCCTGGGCCTCCCCTAGGTCGACTCGGCCTCAAATGAGTACCTGGTGCGGCGTGTAGTAAACATCGCCACTGGGGGAGACAGGCGGCCGTGCGTGGTGCTGGCCACCCACCCCCTCGCTAACAGTACTTGCCCCAACAGTCTGGAAAGGCTATACAGGGGATCTTTATCTTTGTGTGTGCAGTTGTCTTTAAATTTGACCAAGTTGGCACGGTAAGCTGGTGCAGTTGCCAGCCATCTCCTGCCAGCGGCAGCGAGCCTTCGACGCTTCACGTGGCGGCCTTGAAAGTGCACCTAGCCTGGCGCAGGCGCCGCGGGGGGCGCCAACGTCACTCGGTGGCAAACGGCACCCGTTGTCGTCACTTAACCAGGAGACTAAAAGATAAAACCCCGCGGCGACTCGCGGCGTTACCCAAACTTTGGTGACCTTCTGAGTCCACCACAATCTCCGTGTCGCCCCCCCCCCCCTCCACGCACGCCCTGTCGTGCGTCGTCGTTGTCGTCCACCCCACGCGCCCAATCCCAACGCTCGCGTGGGGCCCGCAAGGTGGCCGCAAGGTGGCCGCACGCGCTCTCCTCCGATCAGTGCGGTTTGGCGACTTGCGGCGTCAAGGAAGTTGTACGCGTGTCCGCTGAACGACACGCAAGCAGTGTCTCCCCCCCCTTTGTCCCACTGAACTCCCCCCCCCCCTTGTCCCACTGAACTACCCCACGTCTCACTAAACTTCCGCGGTGTCCCACTGTACCCCACCCTCCACGTGCCTCACCGGGTGCCCCGTCCCCCCCCACCGCCGCCGTTCTTCAACAATCCCCCCACTCTGTGGCCTCCACGTCCTGGACTCGCAAAACCATTTTGTCCGACACGTTTAAGCTTTCTTCGCACCGTACGTGACCGCCCACCCCGCCGCCCACCACCCTAAGCGACCCGCGCCCATCACAGGAAGGCCAGCAGCGAGCGCGCGCACTCGGTGAGCTTTGCCGGCGCCCCCGGCAGGCCGGCGCACCGCTCGGCGTGGGCCCTCACCCCCAGCGCGTCGCTCAGCCTGCGGGCGGCGTCGCCGTCGCCGGCGCGGCCGCGGCGTAGCACCAGCGTGGCGACGCACACGAGCAGCCGGAACGACGCCTCGGGGTCCGGTCGCCGCTCCAGCAGCGCCACGGCCGCCGACAGCAGTTGGGTCATGGCCTCGTCGTCGTCGCCGTTTGGGGACGACGCGGAGGAGGACGACTCGTTGTGGAGGACGGCGTAGTTGAGCAGCAGCGTGGCCAGCGCGACCTGCAGACGCGCGGAGTGGGGTGGTGACACGGGGAGGAGATGTGGGGAGGGACACGCCGAGGAGATGTGGGGAGGGGACATGCGGGGAGACGCGCGCAGGGACACGCGTGGGGACATGGGGACGAAGGTCAATGGGGGCATGGGGAGACAAGGACACACAGACTCAGTGTTAGGCCTACAGCCTCCGTGCTAGAGCTATAAGCTCAGTGCCATAGCCTCAGTGCTAGCCATAGTCTCAATGCCATAGTCTCAGTGCTAGAGCCGTAATCTAAGCCATAGCCTCAGTGCCATAAGCTCAGTGCTAGAGCCATAGTCTCAGTGCCATAGCCTCAGTGCCATAAGCTCAGTGCTAGAGCCATAGTCTCAGTGCTAGAGCCATAATCTGAGTCATAGCCTCAGTGCCATAAGCTCAGTGCCATAGTCTCTGCTAGAGCCATAATCTGAGCCATAGCCTCAGTGCCGTAAGCTCAGTGTCATAATCTCTGCTCGAGCCATAATCTGAGCCATAGCCTCAGTGCCATAAGCTCAGTGCTAGAGCCATAGTCTCAGTGCTAGAGCCATATTCTGAGCCATAGCCTCAGTGCCGTACGCTCAGTGCTAGTGCCATAGTCTCAATGCTGGAGCCGTAATCTGTGTGCCACAGTCTCGGTGCCATAGTGCTAAAGATTCGGTGCCAGCGCTGTCGGGACCGGGCACCTGCACGTTGCGGTTGTCGGAGCCGACGAGCTCCAGCGCCCCCTCCACCACCAGCGAGCGCCGCTCCCGCATGAGCCGACGGCCGGGCTCGCGGCTGCAGGCGTTGCAGAGCGCTCGCAGCGCCAGCATCGGGGCGGCGGCGCCGGCTCCGGGCGCCGAGGTGAGCGCCAGGAGGCGGGAGAGCTGCGCCGGGCCGCAGGCGGCGCCCAGGAAGTGCTTGTTGGGGACGTCGAGGCGCAGGCAGAGGCGCAGGATGTCCAGCGCGGGGAAGAGAAACTCTGGGGGGGTGAGACACGGGGGGGGGGGGGGAGGGGGGGGTCACGGACACATGTAACGTGTTGTGTATGATGAACTTCTTTCGCACCGTACGTGGCGGCCGACCGTGCTAATCGGAGGGGCGGGGGGGGGGAAGGATGGAGTTTGCGTGTCTCTCTCATCATCATCACGATGGCTAGGAGATGTTGACTTCCTAAAAACATAGTTGAGTAGTTTTTGGATGTACGTTGAACTTCTTTCGCACCGTACGTGGCCGACCGTGCTAAAACGGAGGTGCGAGGGGAAAGGACAACAAACTATGGGTCTCTGTGCGAGTCTGTGCGTCTTTGTGTGAGTCTGTGGGTCTCTGTGTGAGTCTATGGGTCTCTGTGTGAGTCTGTGCGTCTCTGCTGTGTGAGTCTATGGGTCTCTGTGTGAGTCTGTGGGTCTCTGTGTGAGTCTGTGGGTCTCTGTGTGAGTCTGTGGGTCTGTGTGTGAGTCTGTGGGTCTCTGTGTGAGTATATGGGTCTCTGTGTGAGTTTGTGAGTCTCTGCTGTGTGAGTCTGTGGGTCTCTGCTGTGTGAGTCTGTGGGTCTCTGCTGTGTGAGTCTATGGGTCTCTGTGTGAGTCTGTGGGTCTCTGCCGTGTGAGTCTATGGGTCTCTGCCATGTGAGTCTATGGGTCTCTGCCGTGTAAGTCTATGGGTCTCTGCTGTGTGAGTCTATGGGTCTCTGTGTGAGTCTATGGGTCTCTGCCGTGTGAGTCTATGGGTCTCTGCCGTGTAAGTCTATGGGTCTCTGCTGTGTGAGTCTATGGGTCTCTGCAGTGTGAGTCTATAGGTCTCTGCAGTGTGAGTCTATGGGTCTCTGCAGTGTGAGTCTATGGGTCTCTGCCGTGTAAGTCTATGGGTCTCTGTGTGAGTCTACGGGTCTCTGCCGTGTGAGTCTATGGGTCTCTGCTGTGTGAGTCTGTGGGTCTCTGCCGTGTGAGTCTAAGGGTCTCTGCCGTGTGAGTCTACGGGTCTCTGCTGTGTGAGTCTACGGGTCTCTGCCGTGTGAGTCTATGGGTCTCTGCTGTGTGAGTCTATGGGTCTCTGCAGTGTGAGTCTATAGGTCTCTGCAGTGTGAGTCTATGGGTCTCTGCAGTGTGAGTCTATGGGTCTCTGCCGTGTAAGTCTATGGGTCTCTGTGTGAGTCTACGGGTCTCTGCCGTGTGAGTCTATGGGTCTCTGCTGTGTGAGTCTGTGGGTCTCTGCCGTGTGAGTCTAAGGGTCTCTGCTGTGTGAGTCTGTGGGTCTCTGCCGTGTGAGTCTAAGGGTCTCTGCCGTGTGAGTCTACGGGTCTCTGCTGTGTGAGTCTACGGGTCTCTGCTGTGTGAGTCTATGTTGAACTTCTTTCGCACTGTATGTAGCCATCTGTTCTAATCAAAGCTGTCCGATTTAATTAGTTAATGACCATTGGGGCTGTACCATTCCCTGTGTGAATGAATGAGCGTTTGGCTGTACAACGCCCTGTGTGAGCGAGTGAATTAACGAATGAATGATCTGATAATTGTTTTTTTACCCTTTTATCTGGCAACAAAACTGACACCTTTTTTACGAGGAGTCATGTTTGCATTTACCACAATACCTGCAGTCATAATGCAAACAACAAAAAAACATAACTCTGATAATGTATGCACTGTCCTTGAAGTTGATTGGTCCACACCCGAGATAGCTTTCCTTAGAGCCTAGTCTCACATGGGTTGGAGAGCTTGGGGTAAGCATTGACACCATTGGTACCTCATTTGCCAGTAAAAAATATGATAATTGTTTTTTTACCATTTTATCCGGCAACAAAACTGACACATTTTTTTTTGTGAATGAATGATCGTTTGGCTGTACAACGCCCTGTGCGAGCGAGTGAATTAACGAATGATCGTTTGGCTGTACCACTACCTGTGTGTGTGTGTGCGAGAGACTGAGCGGGCGAGCGGTGAGTGAACGAACGATCATTGGGCCGTACCATCTGGCCAGCTCAGCACGAGCTCCAGGGCTTCGAGCTGAGACGTTGTGATCGTCTCCCCCGCCTCCGGCCTAGTGGCGCAGTCGGCCAGGGTCTGCAGGGCCTGCAGGTCGCCGTCGGACGCACGCAGAGTCTCCGCCACCTGCTTGTTGAGGTCGCTGATCTTGGCTGTCGACAAACACAAAGATCCCCCCCCCGCGTAGCCTTGACGGACCGTTGGGACAAGTGCTTGCGAGCGAGTAGGGCCTGTGAAGGCCGACACGGCACACAAAGGGGGTGGGGGGTGGCCAGCACCACGCCCGACCGCCTTTGTCTACCCGGTGGCGATGTTTACTACACACCGCACCAGGGGAGGCCCAGGACCGGTTCAGATAATCGTCACCAGTGTTGGCCGTGAGCGGAAATCGAACTTGGGTCTCCGGGTTCGTAGCGCAGCGCGTTAACTGCTACACCACCGCTCCAAAGACAAAGATCCCCCGTGTAGCCTTAACAGACTGTTGGGCCAAGTGCTGTTAGCGACCGCCTATATGAAGGCCGTAACGTTACATAAAGGGGTGGGTGGCCAGCACCACGCCCGACCGCCTTTGTCTCCCCGGTGGCGATGTCTACTACACACCGCACCAGGTACTAATTTGAGGCTGAGTCGACCTTGGGGAAGCCCAGGACCGGTTCAGACAATCGTCACTGGTGGTGTTGGCCGTGAGCGGGAATCGAACCCGGGTCGCCGGGTTTGTAGCGCAGCGTAGCGCTAACCGCTACCACACCACCGCTCCCCACACACACACACCTACACACACACACGCACGCACACACACACACCTACACACGCACGCACACACACACACCTACACACCTACACACACACCTACACACCTACACACACATCTACACACACACGCACGCACACACACACACACCTACACCTACACACACACCTACACACACACCTACACACACACACACACCTACACACACACCTACACACACACACACACCTACACACACACGCACACACACCTACACACACACGCACACACACCTACACACACACCTACACACACACCTACACACACACACGCGCGTGCTGACCGCGGCTGGGATTCGAACTCTCACCCACAATGGCGGAGGCGTTGGCCTGGTCAAAGGTCACGACCTTGGTCTGCGGGAAGAACGCGCTGGAGACGGCGGTGGCGGCGTCCGGCTTGGCACCGCTCAAGTACGCACCACCTCCTGCAAAAGACAAAGGTTCCCCACCGCGTAGCCTTCACACCTGATGGGGCAAGTGCCGTTCGGCGAGTAGCAGCGGCGCCAATGAAGACCCAGGACCGGTTCAGATAATCGCCATCGCTGGTGTCTGTGGCGGTGGGCAGGGAAATGGAGACTCGGGTGACCGGGTTAGTAGCGCAGCACGCTGACCGCTGCTCACACGTCAACCGCGGGCTCACTGTGCCGTGTTACCTGTGAACGGGTCGCGTGTGTCGCGTTACCCGTGAAAGTGTCACTTTAACTGTCAAAGTGTCACGTTAACCGTGAAAGTGTCACGTTACCCGTTACCGTGACGTGTCACCCGTTAACGTGTCGTGGAACCCACGACCGTATCGCGTCGCCCGTGAACGTGTCGTGTTACCTGTGAATGGGTCGCGTGTGTCACGTTACCCGTGATCGTGTCACGTTACCCGTGATCGTGTCATGTTACCCGTGATCGTGTCACGTTACCCGTGATCGTGTCACATCGCCCGTGAACGTGACGTGTTACCTGTGAATGGGTCCCGTTGGTTGGGTGCGGTGGCTTGTGAACCGGGGGTGCCGTGGGGGGCGGAGCCAACACCTGGAATGTAGCGCCCTCCTCCTGCACACGCGACACAAAAGACAAAGATCCCCCGGACAGCCTCTAACAGACCCGCTTGAGCAAGTGCTGTCGGCAAGTAGCACCTATGATAGTCGGCACGGCGACCTGGCCACAGATGACAGCTCAACGAAGTGGCTTATCATCATCATCATCACGTGAAAGTTTATAGCAGCCAAAATACTCTAAACGCGTGACGTTGATTCTAAATTTGGAGGGAAAAACCGGAGGACCCGTAAAAAAATCCATGCGATCACGGGGAGAAAGAGAGACACCACAAACTCCAAATATACAGCAGGTGTCAGAGTCGGGAATTAACCTACAACCTCCTGCACACCAGGCGAGGTAGTTAACATCTCATAGCCACCATGATGATGATGATGAGAGACACCACAAACTCCAAAAATACAGCAGGTGTCAGAGTCGGGAATTAATCTACAACCTCCTGTATACCAGGCGAGGTAGTTAACATCTCATAGCCACCATGATGATGATGATGAGAGAGATAGACACCGCAAACTCCAAATATACAGCAGTTGTCAGGGTCGGGAATGAACTTACAACCTCCTGCACACCAGGCGAGGTAGTTAACATCTCGCCAGCGTGGCACCCTTCCATATTATTTTAGTTGCACCGCGTATTGGGTTTAGAGGAAGACATTCTAACAGTGATAGTAATGGAGCAGCAGCAGCAGCAGCGAAAAAGACCCAAAACAAAGTAAGGACAAGCACCCGCCGGTGAAGAGGTTCTCCTGGCCACCAATGATAGTGCAACAAAAACGGCTTATTCACCACGCGGAGATTTACAGCAGCCAAAGCACAATCTCAATCATCTCAGTGCGGCAGCGTCACCGAATAATTTTGATTTTTTTCAAGTCAGGGCAGGCGCCCACCGGTGAAGGGGTCCGCCTGTCCGGCGCCGGCGCCGCCGCCCAGCGTGGCGCCGCGCGTGTTCTCCACGATGAAGTTGGCGACCTGGTCGAGGAAGAGGGACGACAGGTCGTGGCGACCCAGGAAGGCGTTGGCCGCCGCCCACGGGTCCTCGCTCACGTTGTACGGCAGCTTCAGCGGCCGCCCGCCCTCGTTGAGGTCCACGGAGAAGACGTAGTCGTACTCCTGTTGTGTCCGACAGCAGGGCGGGCGGGCGGGCGGGTGAGCGGGCGGGTGAGCGTGCGGGTGAGCGTGCGGGTGGCACGGGCGAGAGATGAGATGGGCTCAGAGGTCGCAAACGGGTTTTGATTCCATACCCGTACCCGGCCGTACCCGGCCGGGTATCGGGTACGGGTATCGGGTACCCGATTGCGACCTCTGGGATGAAGCCACGTTGCAGGCACGGGTGGGTTGATTCTAGGAACTTGAATTGTCAGAAGAGACAAGACGTTGGGAAATGAGTGACAAACAGTTACTCACCAGTGACTCACGGTCTACCCGTACCCGTACCCGGCCGCACCAGGGTCGCAAACGGATACCCGGCTACCCGTACCCGGCCAGGTACGGGTAGCCGGGTATCGGGTAGGGTACGGGTATCGGGTACCCGGTTGCGACCTCTGGATGGGCTGATGAGTGTGCGAGTGAGTGAGTGAGCGGGTGACCGAGTGTGTGTATGTGTAAGCGGGGTTTAGTAGCGTAGCGGTGGGCGCGCTGGGCTACAAACCTGGCAACCCGGGTTCGATTCCCGCTCGCGGCCAACACCACCAGTGACGATTATCTGAACCGGTCCTGGGCCTCCCCTAGGTCGGCTCAGCCTCAAATGAGTACCCGGTGCGACGTGTAGTAAACATCGCCACTGGGGAGACAAAGGCGGCCGGGCGTGGTGCTGGCCACCCACCCCCTCGTGTACCGTGCCCGCCTTTATAGGTGCTCGCTAACAGCACTTGCCCCTACAGTTTGTCAAGGCTACACGGGGGATCTTTGTTTTCTTTGTATGTGTGGGGAGCGGTAGCGCAGCGGTTAGCGCTACGCTGCGCTACGAACCCACCGACCCGAGCTCAATTCCCGCTCACAGCCAATACCCAGTGACGATTATCTGAACCGGTCCTGGGCCTCCCCTAGGTCGACTCAGCCTCAAATGAGTTCCCGGTGCGATGTGTAGTAAACATCGCCAATGGGGCCTGGTTGCTGGCCACCCACCCCTCCCGTGCGCCACAGCGCCGGCCTCCACAGCTGCTGCTACTCGCCAACAGCACTTGCCCCAACGGTCCGTTACAAGGCTACGCACGGGGTGGGGATCTTTGTCTCTGTGCGTGCGTGCGGTGTGCGTGCGTGCGTGTGTGCGTGTGTACGTGCGGTGTGCATGTGTGCGTGTGTGTGTGCGTGTGTGTGTGTGCGTGTGTGTGCGTGTGTGCGTGTGTGCTTGTGTGCGTGCGTGTGTACGTGCGTGTGTACGTGTGTGTGTGCGTGTGTGCGTGCGTGCGTGTGTGTGTGTGCGTGCGTGCGGTGTGTGCGTCACCTTGCCCTCGTACATGACCCTCCCCGAGGTCTGCTGCGTGGCCCCCGAGGAGCCCACGACGTCGCCGATCTTGATCCAGCGGCCGCCGTCACCGCCGATCGCCGCGCTCCACTGGTAGGCCTCGACCCGGCCCTCCTCGCGGATCAGGCGAGTCTGCCCGTCTCTCGTGCCTCGATCGCACACACCGGTGCAAACGCAACAAGAGACTCAACTATTTTTATTGCACCACTGAGCCATCGGGAATGATCGCTCATCGTCGTCATCGTGTGGAAATTTCTAGCAGCGGGCCAACTAAAGATGCATGGACACCCGCAGAGACACACAGAGGCCTGTAGAACGACAGACCCCCGGGAGATGCAAAGACCCATAGAGACCCATAGACATACACACAGACCCCATAGACTACATTAAACTAAAAAATAAAACATAACAAAATAATTCCCACGACGTTTCGGCCACAACGCAAGCAGCCGTCCTCAGGTGAAGACCAGGTCTGTCGGGGAGACGCTGTCGTGATAATTATTTTATTATGTTTTATTTTCATTATTTTATTGTTTCCCTTCTACGTGACTTTACCGAAAGAACCAAGAAGATGAATCCCTGCAGTCACGAAAGCTTTAAATCGAAATTTAAATTAAACTATTTAAATTTTACAGGTAAAGCCCGCTTATCTATAACGGCTTTTTTTCAGAAGCGACCTGGCCCATCACGAATGATAGCTCAACGAAGTGACGGCTTACCATCACCGCGTGCGCACATTCATTGCAGCGGCGAAACTCTCTAAACGCGTGACGTCGATTCTAAATGTGGAGGGGAAAACCCTCCTGGCTCTGTCCCCAGGAAATACATGGGGGTTGGTGGCGGGGGGGCACGGGGGGGGCGGCTCAGCCCCCCCCTCCCCGCCCCCCCACCCTCCTTACCGGGCTCGTCGAGGTGCTCGCGCCCGGGCAGCTCGCTGCTGCCGATGTCGCCGAGGTCGCCGGTCTTGGGGTCGATGGCGCTGCCCGCCAGCTCTTCCTCGAGCGCGCGCTGCTCGCTGGCTGGCGCCGCTCGCTCCTCGCTCTCCGTGAACACGTGCACGCGCCCGTCGCTGTTGGCGCCGGCGAACCGACGGGCAAAGACACAATACGTGAAGAAACGGCGCTCGGGTCGGCCTGGGCGGTGACGTGGCCCAGCGCGGCGCTGACGCGGCTCGTCGCAGAAGCGTTCGCCATTTAAAATCGGGCGCCACGGTGGCTCGGGAATGTTAACTCCCTCGCTCGGTACGCAGGAGGTCGTCGTGGGTTCGATCCCGACCCTGACGACGCCTGCTGCTGCTGCATATTTGGAGTTTGCGTGTCTCTGTCATCATCATCACGGTGGCTAGGAGATGTTAACTACCTCGCCTGGTCTACAGGAGGTCGTGGGTTCGATCCCGACCCTGACGTCTGCGTGTCTCTCTCTCTCATCATCATCACGGTGGCTCGGAGATGTTAACGACCTCGCCCGGTACGCAGGAGGTCGTCGTGGGTTCGATCCCGACCCAGACGACGCCTGCTGCTGTGTATTTGGAGTTTGCGGTGTCTGTCTCTCGCTCTCTCCCCCTGTGGTCACGTGGAATTTTTCTCCGGGTCCTCCCGGTTTTCCCCCTCCGTTATTCAGAATCAACGTCAACACGTTTATAGATTATTTGGCTGCTCTAAATTTCAAACGACGATTAGCCACTTGGTTGAGCTATCATTTGTGATGGTCAGGGTCGTTTCTAAAAAATTAACCCGTAAAAACAAAGTTTTTCACTATAAATCCTTTATATGCGTGGCATCGGTTTTATTTTATTATTCATTTCTGTTTTTCTTGAGTAAGAGTTTCATTTTTATAACATTGGTATTTTAAATTAAATATGACATTTTTTTTTTCCTAAAAAGTGAAACATTTTTGACATTTTTTTTTCACGAAAATAAATTGTCACGCACAACGAGTCTGTGTGCAAAATGTCAGCTCGATTGGATCACGGGAAGTGGGTTAAAAAACGACCGAAAGATTTGCACGGTCGTAAGCGCGCAAGCAAGCAAGCGAACGTAATATAAAGGATTTAAAAAAAGCTATGAAGTTCAGTGGGGCCTTACCTGGTCAAATAAAAAAAATAGCATCGTATTAATTCTAGATTTTAAGCTTTCGTGACTGCAAGGATTCATACTCTTAGTTCTTTCGGTAAACGTTTTTACCTACGTGACTTTACCGAAAGAACCGAGAGCACGAATAGTATCGTAGTAGAATCTTACGGCCGCCCTGGTGAATACTCGAGGTCACCGGTTCAACTCCCCCGATGTGCGTGCGTGGACGTGCGTGGACGTGCCTGGTGGCGGCCACGATGTCGCCGTTGGGCAGAGCGCAAACGCTCCACACGGACTGGGCCGGTAGGCGCACTGTCTGAACGCACTCCTCGCCGCGCCACACGCGGACCGTGCGGTCCTCTCCTCCCGTCACGAACCCTGCACGCACGCACACGCACGCGTGGATTAACGCACACGCAGTTACAAACGCACGCACGCACGCGCATGCACGCGGGTTAACATACGCACGGTTACGCACGCTCGAGTGTACTGTGCGGTCCTCTCGTCCCGTCACGAACCTTGCACGCACATACACGCGTGCACATACACGCGTGCACATACACGCGTGCACATACACGCGTGCACATACACGCGTGCACACCGTCTCTCCCCGTGTCTCCCCCCCCCCTCCGTCTCCCCCTGTGCGTATCTGACCCCCCCACCCCCGTATCTCCCCGCGTGGCCCTTGTCTGCCCGTGTGTGGTTCCCCCGTGTTTCCCCGTCCGTCCTCCGTGTCTCTCCCTGTGCGTGTCTCACCACCCCCCCCGCCCCCCCCCTGCGTATCTCTCCCCACGTGTACCTCCCCCCCCCGTCTCCCCCCGTGCACCTGCCCCCCGTCTCCCCCCGTGCATGTCTCCATCCTTGTCTGCCCGTGCACATCTCCCCCCGTGTCCCCCCCCCACCCCCCCGTGTCCCCCCCCCCCACCCCCCCGTGTCCCCCCACCGCGTGTCCCCCACCCACCGGAGGTGTTGGGCAGCAGGCAGATGGAGTAGACGTAGTTGGTGTGAGCGTAGAGCGTCGAGAGGCAGGGCCCCGCCAGCGCCCAGCGCCGCACGCTGCTGTCGTTGCTGCACGACAGGAACTCCTCGCCGCCGCCCAGAACCACGAGGCCCCTCACGCAATCCTCGTGGCCTTGAGTTTTTGGCGAGACACAACGCGGGCGGCGACGACGACAGAGGGCGGTCTACTAAGCGCGTAAGCGGGAGGAGGCTTCTCGCCGCCAACGGGTGAGATCGCGTCAAGCGCAAACGCCGGCTGCGACTGCCGGCGAAACGTCGCGCCGGGAACCGTAAATGTTGCGGTGGCTTTGACCCTCCAGCACGCAACCGGTGTGTGTGCTGTACGAGTAACGGATTGGCCACGCTTTATTCACGCGACACAAAACTCCCTCACTCGTTGGCCGTGTCAGGTGGTGGTGGCGCGTTTAACGACACGTTCATATTCTTGGTTCTTTCGGTAAAGTCACGTGACTTTACCGACTTTACCGAAAGAACCAAGAAGATGAATCCCTGCAGTCACGAAAGCTTTACATCGAGACACGTTCATATTCACGCGATCTACACCCAGCAACAAGATCCACTGTGAACGACGCAGACAAAAGCTTCCAATCGCGTAGCCCCTCTCACAGACCGTTGGGGCGAGTTGCACTTGGCGAGTAGCAGCAGCAGCAGCGGCGGCTGTGAAGGCCGGCACTGTGGCACACACGAGGGGGTGGGGGTTGTGGCCCACACCACCTTTGTCTCCCCGGTGGCGATGTTTTACTACGCACCGCACCAGGTACTCATTCGCGGCCGAGTCGACCTAGGGGAGGCCCAGGACCGGTTCGGATATTACCCGCGTTAACGGTGTAAATCGCGGCCAGGAATCGAACTCACGTGGCCGGGTTGTTGTTATCCTGATCGTTGTTAGATGGATTGTAATCGGTGGTTTTTTCAAATGGATGACTAGCTTCAAGTTTTATGTTTGGCTTGCAATGTATGAATAATAATGGTTGTATTGCAATAAATGTATTGTAAAAGATGGATTACAATGGTTGGATTGTAACGGATGGATTGTAATATATGGACTGTAACGTATGGACTTTAACGGATGGATTTTAATGGACGGATTGTGACAGATAAATTGTGGCGGATGGACTGTCACTGATGGATTGTAACTGATGGATTGCGACGGATGGATTGCGACGTATGATTGCGACGTATGGATTGCGACGTATGGATTGTGACGTATGGATTGCGACGTATGGATTGCGACGTATGGATTGCGACGTATGGATTGCGACGGATGGATTGCGACGGATGGATTGCGACGGATGGATTGCGACGGATGGATTGCAACGTATGGACTGCGACAGATGGAATGTAGCGGATGGATGTGTCACGGATCGACGGCCGCAAGCCTCCGGCCTTACCCGTGTAGGTGACCTCACAGCGGCCTGCCTTCCACATCTTGATGGATTTGTCGGCCGAGCCGGTGAGAATGGCGCCCTGCTTGTGCAGCACGCTCACTGCCCAGACCGACGCGCCGTGCCCCTGGACGCACACGCGCGCACATGCAGGTGTGCAAAGACAAAGACCACGCCCCGCGTATAGCCTTAACGGACTGTTGGGGCAAGTGCTATTAGCGGAGCTGCACGGCACACGAGGGGGGGTGGGTGGGTGGCCAGTGCCATGCTGGCCAGCCTAGTGGCGGTGTCAACATGCCCGCACAAAGTGCTCGTGGCACCAGGACCAGTTCAGATAATCGTCGCTGGTTAGTGGCCATTAGCGGGAATTGAACCCGGATTTCCGGGTTCGTAGCGCAGCGCGCTAACCACTACACAAGACACGGCATCGTTTAAACATGCACACAAAGCACACCGATGCTAAGACACAGCATCAAGCACAGAATCACACAGACACAGAGACTCACACACGCACACAAAGACCCAAACAAACGAGACAGATCTCCCGTGTAGCCTTACCAGACTGTAGGAGCAATCGCTGTTAGCGAGCACCTATGAAGGCCGGCACGGCACTCGAGGGGGTGGGTGGCCAGCACCACGCCCGGCTGCTTTTGTCTCCCCAGTGGTGATGTTTACACATTGCACCAGCCACTCAATTCAGGCTGAGTCTACCGAGGGGAGGCCCAAGACCGGTTCAGATAATCGTCACTGGGTGTTGGCTGTGAGCGGGAATCGAACCCGGGTCGCCGGGTTCGTAGCGCAGCGCGCTAACCGCGGCACTACCGCTCCCCACAACCCAAACACACACACAAAGATGCCACTACACACACACGCAAAACATGCCACTGCACGCAAAGACACACAAGCACACGGCAGCAAGCGCACACACCACACACACACACAGCAACAACAACAAACAACAACCGCCATTCGCCACCAAGCTGCGGTGACGTCAACCACGGCGCCCGTGCCAGGCGATGCGCACTGCGAGGCGGCGCACAAAGGCGACACGCTCAGACAGACCTGCAGCGTGGTCACGCACTTGTCCCGGAGCCACACCCGCGCCGTCGCGTCCCACGACCCGCTCACGAGCACGCCCGCCAACGCCGGCACGGCGCCGCCGCCCCCGCCGTCGTCGCCGTCACCACCCACCGCCAGGCAGCACACGGTGGAGCCGTGGCCCTCGAGCCGGTAGAGCGGAACCGACGCGGGGCCGAGGGCGTCGGCCGCGAAGACGCACACGTGCCCGTCGTGGCCTCCCGTCGCCACGAGGCCCGCGGGGAAGTCGGCGGAGGGCGGCAGCGCGCACACGCACGACACGAACGCGTCGTGCGCCTTCCAGCGGGCCGCCTCGCGGAACTCGGACCTGCGCAGACGCACGCACGCGGACACACGCACACACACACGCACGCGGACACACGCGCACACACACGCGGACACACACGCGCACACACGCGGACACACGCACACACACGCACGCGGACACACACGCGCACACACGCGGACACACGCGCACACACGCGCGTGCACGTGGCGGGCAGAATAGTTGAGGACGCAAAGACACAGGGTAACACGCGCACACACACACAACGGCATCAGTAGCTGCCATCCGCCACTAAGATTATTTAGATTATTTTGGCTGATATAGATGCCCAAATGATGGGCCACTTTGAGCTATCATTTGTGGGCAGGGTCGGTGGGCTTTGCCTGGTAGGAGGGGGATGGTTTATTGTTGTATTTGGATGTGTTTTGAGTGATTTGTTTTCTTGTACTCTGCACTCCTATCATGTTTTTGTACTGTCTGTTGTCGTGACGTTCTTACCCCGTGCCCCTCCTGGTCATCTGTGAAAATCAAGAGCTTGAAAGCTCATCGGATTCCTCTGGTATAAATAATACAGATTCCGATCATGATCCTTAAGTGGCGGTGGATGTCACCCTACAGCGTTTGCGCCAGGGCTAAGGGTGCAAAAACCTTTGAGGCCGTCAAATTCGCCCCCTTGGTTTATTTCGTGTTTTGCTTTGACGCTTGAGGAACGTGCTTAAGGATTCTAGATTTGAAGCTTTCGTGACTGCAAGGATTCACCCTCTTAGTTCTTTCGGTAAAGTCACGTAGGTAAAAAAAAATGAAATTAAAATTAATAAAAACAATAAAATCACGACGTTTCGGAGGCAACACAAGCTTCACCTGAAGACGGAAGCTTGTGTTGCCTCCGAAACGTCGTGATTTTATTGTTTTTAAATCCTTTATATTAAGTTCACTTGCTTGCTTGCTTAGGACCGTGCAAATCTTTCGGTCGTTTTTTAACTCACTTCCCGTGATCCAATCGAGCTGACATTTTCCACACAGACTCGTTGTGCGTGACAATTAATGTTCGTGAAATTTTTTTTCCAAAATTTACACTTTTTAGGACAAAAATATTATATTTAATTACCAATTGCTTAATGCTGCCATGCAATCATCTGACCCATAGGTGGCAGCCATCTCAAGCCAGAGGACGAGAGGACTCTAGCCGCCACGCATGTAAAGGATTTATAGTGAAAAACTTGTTTTTACGGGTTATACTTGTTTTTAATTTTAATTAATTTTTTTTTACCTACGTGACTTTTTATTACCTACGTGCTTAAGGATCACAACGGGATCCGTCCGAACAAATTGTGCCGCCAAATCAGGGCGGTCAGCCCCCCTCGCGTTATTAGCACACGCACAGAGCGGGGTCCCCTTTCTCTTAATCCACTGCCTCCAGCGGTTGTTTGACCAAACTGGGGATCAAATCGGGGGAGCATGTACATTTGGGAGCATGGAATCGCGTAACAACAACGAATGTTGTCGCAACTGCCCTCTGCTGCTCTACAACGTGGCTCCGGGAACCGAGCCGGGCGCCATGGTGGCTAGGAGATGTTAACTCCCTCGCCTGGTGTACAGGTCGTGGGTTCGATACCGACCCTGACGCCTGCTGTATATGTGGAGTTTGCGTGTCTCTCTCTCTCTCATCATCATCACGGTGGCTAGGAGATGTTAACTCCCTTGCCTGGTATACAGGAGGTCGTGGGTTCGATCCCGACCCTGACGATGCCTGTTGTATGTTTGGGGTTTGCGTCTCTCTCTCTCCCCCCGTGGTCGCGTGGATTTTTCTACCGGGTCCTCCGTTTTTTTTCCCCTCCACATTTAGAATCGACGTCACGCGTTTAGAGTTACTTGGCCGCTGCTATAACCTACCACAGGATGATGAAGATGATAATAAGCCCACTTCGTTGAGCTATCGTTTGTGATAAAAAGGTCTGTGGGCCATACCTAGTAAAATTAAGAAAACGTGTTATAGTTTTACCTAACATTATTGGTTGCGTACAAAACACTAAAACCAACACTTAAAAAGAATCCGCGACACTTTTAAACTTCTGCGTTGCATACTTTCGATTTGATTAGCAGTTGCCAATGACAGCTTTTTTCTTCTTGGTTCTTTCGGTAAAGTCACGTAGAAGGGAAGTAATAAAAGAATACAAATAAAACATAATAAAATAATACAATAATATAATATTTTATTACTTCCCTTCTACGTGACTTTACCGAAAGAACCAAGAAGATGAATCCCTGCAGTCACGAAAGCTTTAAATCGAAAAATGACAGCTTTCACGCTCGCTCTCTCTCCGTCGAGATTAACGATCAGGTAGGCAGGTCGGTCCCAAGGTGTTCCTATGCCGTATCGGCGATTCTCGCTTAGGGGCCGTCCATAAATGACATCACGCGACGATTCAGATCATCGCAGCGATGATTCCAACTCCGCTTGCCACCTGAATGCAAAATCGCGGCAACAACGAACTAACGTCGTGATCTATTATTTCGTTCATTTTTTCTTTATACGTGACTTTACCGAAAGAACCAAAGAGTAATTCCTACAGTCACGAAAGCTTCAAATCAAGAATGTACTGACGTATAATTGGGCATCATGACGATGATGTGGCCTGGCGCAAGTGTCTGTGTGTGTTTCGGGATCGGCCTCAGTGGAGGAGGCTCGCGAAGGACGCTGCTGGGCAGTTGGAGGCAGTCGCCCTCCAACAACAACGGAGGGCGGAGGAGCGATGCTCACAACAACGAGCGGAGCGCCGGGTGGCTAAAGCACAGCAAGTTGGCACAGTAGGGGGCACAGATGGTGCATCAGCTACTCATCTCAGTCAGTCGACCCGTGGCACCTGGGTCTGCCCCGTGACCTGCCAGCGGGCATTTGACATCGTTCAGCTCGGAATGAAGAGAGGAACGTGACAACCATCATCATCAGCATCGTCTTCCTCCTCATCATCCTCGTCTTAAAGCGACGGATAAAGTGCGAACGGAACGTCACGCGGCTACTCGAATCGTCAACGCTGCGGTGGCGGCTTTAACCCTCCAACACACAACAACAAAGCCCGGTGTGGTGGTGGGGTAGTGGTCCTGGTGGTGGGGTGGTGCTGGTGGTGGTGGGGTGGTGGTGGGGTGGTGGTGCTGGTCCTGGTGCTGGTGGTGGTGTGGTGGTGGTGCTGGTGTGGTGGTGGTCCTGGTGGTGGTGTGGTGGTGCTGGTGGTGGTGGTGTGGTGGTGGTCCTGGTGCTGGTGGTGGTGCTGGTGGTGTGGTGGTGGTGGGTGGTGGTGGTGTGATGGTGTAGTGGTGCTGCTGCTGGTGGTGTGGTTCTGGTGGAGTGGTGGTGGTGTGGTGGTGGTGCTGGTGGTGGTGCTGGTAGAGTGATGGTGGTGCTGGTGTGGTGGTGCTGGTGTAGTGTGGTGCTGGTGTGGTGGTCCTGGTGCTAGTGGTGGTGCTAGTGTGGTGGTGGTGCTGGTGTGGTGGTGGTGCTAGTGGTGGTGCTAGTGGTGCTAGTGGTGCTAGTGGTGGTGCTAGTGGTGCTAGTGGTGGTGCTAGTGGTGGTGGTGGTGCTAGTGGTGCTAGTGGTGGTGCTAGTGGTGCTAGTGGTGGTGCTGCTGGTGCTGCTGGTGGTGGTGGTGCTGCTGGTGGTGGTGCTGGTGGTGCTAGTGGTGCTAGTGGTGGTGCTGGTGGTGTGGTGGTGGTGGTGCTCTATCCTCGTAACAAATTGGCGCCCATGGTTGTGTTTACGCGACACAAACCCAGCCGTGTCGGGTGGTGGCCGGTTTAACGACACACACATTGTTTAATACGCCCCCCCCCCCCCACTCAACTATGATTAACATTTGAGCGCGAAAGTCAACGACGACGCCGGCTCCGCGTGAAAGTGTTGACGTTGTTGACGACTGCGCGCCTCGCTGGCTCCCCTTCATCCAGCAGCGGAGAAGACCCTCACAAAGTCAATGGTGGTTGCGTTACGAACTCCCCCCCGCATTGAAGAAAGTTACACAACAAGGGGACGACGGTGAAGCCTCGTTAATTAAGGATAATTAAGAAGGAGTGGGGATGGAGATGGTTGCCTTGCGTATCCATCCAGCAGGTGAATAAATCACGCAAGCGACGACGAGGCCTAAGTTTCGTTATCCCCACGGGCCCTAGCGCCTTGCCTGAGCAGCGCCGCCGCCGCACACTCACCCGGGGCCCGCGGCGGGGACCCAGAGGCAGGCGGTGCGGTCGCGAGACACCGAAGCGAAACCGCCGCTCGCCGCGTTCGGCAGCGGCGTCACGCCGCGCACGTCCATGTCGTGTGCCGGGATCGAACAGCGCAGCCGGTACGAGGCCATTCTCTTCTCTTTATCTTTATTTCTCGTGAGACGACGACGATCTCCTCAGCGATGAGTCGAGGCGGCCGCTGCGTTCGGCGAGGGGACGTTCCTGTCTGGACGATGACGTCATTTGGTGGCAGCCGCGCGATGACGTCACGGACGCCGTGGTTGGGTTGGGGCTGCGAACGCGTCACGGAGGTTTCCGACGAGGCGGCACGCGGTGACGTCACGGGACGGTTGAGGTTACGCTACGATGACGTCACGGACACTTCGCAGAAGCGGCACGCGATGTCAGGTGGCCGCGCGGTGACGTCACGGACAGTTGAGGTTACGCTGCGATGACGTCACGGACACTTCGCAGAAGCGGCACGCGATGTCAGGTGGCCGCGCGGTGACGTCACGGACAGTTGAGGTTACGCTGCGATGACGTCACGGACACTTCGCAGAAGCGGCACGCGATGTCAGGTGGGCCGCGCGGTGACGTCACGGACAGTTGAGGTACGCTGCGATGACGTCACGGACACTTCGCAGAAGCGGCACGCGATGTCAGGTGGCCGCGCGGTGGCGTCACGGACAGTTGAGGTAACGCTGCGATGACGTCACGGACACTTCGCAGAAGCGGCACGCGATGTCAGGTGGCCGCGCGGTGACGTCACGGAGGCTTCGCCGAGGCTGCACGCGATGACGTCACGTACGGTTGAGGTGGCTGCGGTGACGTCACGGACGCAGAGGTGACCGCGATGATGTCACGAACGCTTCGCTGAGGTTGGGCTGCGATTACGTCACGAACGCTACGTGAGGTTGGCGCGCGAACGTCACGGACGCTTTGGGTGACGCGATGACGTCACGGACGCTTCGTGCGGCACGCGATGACGTCGCTGACGCAAATCCGATCCGTTCGGTGGCGTAGCGACGTCACGGACGCAACGCGAAAATGGCGTCGGCTCTTATTGTGACGTCAGCTTTCATTGTGACGTCACGACGCTTAGCACGCTACGTGGAGCAGTAATCGATGGGCGCGGTTTACCACGGGATTCTTGCGCGGAGAAATTTGAGTTTTGCAGCCCCGTACGGCGGCGTTTCAATGCGGGCAATAACACAAATGTGTTTGTGTCTATTTGCTTGTTTGTGTTTATCTGCTTGCGATGGGACTTTGTGGGGTGAACGTTGAGATGTACAGTATTAGGGGGCACGTGGTGTGATCAATAAGGTCTGAGTTGGTCTGTAAAAAGGTAGGGGTTGACAGGTATGTAGTAGTGTAGTGTATAGTGTAGTGTAGTGTATAGTATAGTGTGTAGTGTATAGTGTGTAGTGTATAGTGTAGTGTATAGTGTAGTGTATTGTGTAGTGTATAGTGTAGTGCATAGTGTAGTGTATAGTGTAGTGTATAGCGTAGTGCATAGTGTAGTGCATAGCGTAGTGTATAGTGTAGTGTATAGCGTAGTGCATAGTGTAGTGTATAGCGTAGTGCATAGTGTAGTGTATAGTGTAGTGCATAGTGTAATGCAGTGTATAGTGTAGTGTATAGTGTAGTGTATAGTGTAGTGCATAGCATAGTGTATAGCATAGTGCATAGTGTAGTGCATAGTGTAGTGCATAGCGTAGTGCATAGTGTAGTGTATAGTGTAGTGTATAGTAGTGGTGTATAGTGTCGTGTATAGTGTAGTGTATAGTGTAGTGTATAGTGTAGTGTATAGTAGTGTAGTGCATAGTGTAGTGTATAGTAGTGTAGTGTATCATACCATGTGAACCCGTACGGTTTACGCCGGATTCTTGTACAGGGAAATTGAGTGTTCAGATCCATACGGCGTTACAGCCGTTTCAATGCGGGCAAACCCCACGTGGGGTTTCTTTCTCTATTTGTCTGCGTTTCTCTCTCGTGATGGGACTGTAGGATGAGCGTTGAGATGTACAAGAGGGCACGGGTTGACCAAAAAGGTCTGAGTTGGCCTGTAATAAAGTCGGGCACCGATATACAGGTGTAATGAGAGCCTATGTCCGGCTCACGTGGTGATCGGCTCTGCCGGTCCTGCTCTACAGCCAATGGGGGGAGAGCCCGGGAGCATAGCCCTGGCGTGATCGAGGGATGTCAGCTAGGGTGATTGGTTCTGCTGGTCTTGGCCTCAGCCAATAGGAAGACAAGTCAGGGGCGTGGTCCCGGGAGTTGATGGGGGAATCTGGAACATTCAGCGCAGGCGAGTGAGGATTGGCTGGAGCGTACCACGTGACCCAGGCGTTAAATAAGGGGAGAGCCGAGGGACACGGGGTCAGACGAGGAACGAAGAGAGAGAAAGAGGGGCCGCGCGCGAGCGGGGCTCCGAGTGCCACGTGGCGGTGCGTCTCTTGCGATCTGTCTGCCCACTCCCCGTTGCCTGCCAGCGACGGGGAGTGCTTGTGAACTGAAATAAGTAAATAAAAGGACCGATTCCACAAGCCGTCTCCAAGAGTATTATTACACAGGGATGACAAACCGCACGGGTCGACGGCGATTCAAATGAGAACCACGAGGATGCCTCGCTGCTGGTCTCAAGGGGCATCAACCACCACCACCATCACCACCACCATCACCACCACCACCACCATCACGCGAACTCCGCTCATCGTCGTCCTCGCAGTGGCGGAAGCACGCGGCTTCTGGCTGAGCCGTCGAACAAAGACGGTGGTCACCGCATCGTCATCGTTATCGCCATCGTCATCACCATCGTCATCGTCGTCGTCGTCATCGCCAACATCATCGTCATCATCATCGTCGTCGTCGTCGTCATTGCCAACGCCATCGTCATCATCATCGTCGTCATCAGCATCGTCATCAGCATCGTCGTCATCAGCATCGTCATCAGCGTCGTCATCGTCAGCGTCATCATTGTAGTCACGTGGAACGCCTCTTTACAGCGGCCCAACATTGTCCCACCAAGCGGGCCGTGGGTGTCAACCACAAGGGTCGGGGACACGCATGGGCGGTGCGGGGGGAGGGGTGCAATTCTCTCACCGTCTTTAATTCATGAACGCGGTTTCCATTCATGTTGTAAAAGGGGGGGGGGGGGGGGGGGTTGTGAAAACACAAACCGCTGCGAAACAACGCGAACTCACGCACGCGCCTGCCCCTCGCCACCAGAGCCCCATCGCTTACCACTGACCCAGCAGCCTGTGACGAGCCTGCGACGAACTGCTGATGAGGCCCATAACGTTGAACCGGTGGGAGGGTTTGTAGCCTTTGTTTGTGACGAGCCCGACTCCATGCAGCTGATGAGACACAAAGTTGAACCGGTGGGAGGGTTTGTAGCCTCTGCGTGACGAGCCTGCCGACGAACTGCTGATGAGACACATACATTTGAAGCGGTGGGAGGGTTTGTAGCCCCTGTGAGACAAGCCTGACAACGAATTGCTGATGAAACCCACAAAGTTGAACCGCTCGCTCAGTAAAACGCCGCCTGACAGCGTCGCTAGGACCAACACCGCGAGATGTTGGATGCCCGCGTGTGCGGGAGACAAGACCGGCCGTTGTCAATCTCTTACATTCATACCAATGTATCTACGCTGTTTATATATAAAAAAAAAAAAAATAACACATTCGCCCGTCGAATTGACGGCGGAAACAATTCTGAAATCCACTCGCCCCGCTGCGGATGGGTGGCGGGCCACGGTTAAGACAATTGGCAAGCCACGTGTGATAGGTGGTGAGGTGGGGGGCACAGCCGATCAATTTATAATTATGATGTTGAAGCCTTGGGGGGGGGGGGGGGGGGGAGGGGGGGCTATGCAAGATAGCAATGAGAATATTGTCTTTATACTTGGGGAGCGAAATAGCACTTGGGGTCATAGCGTCACAACGAACAAACATTGACAACACGTAAAAGTTTCGATTTGAAGCTTTCGTGACTGCAGGGATTCATCTTCTTGGTTCTTTCGGTAAAGTCACGTAGAAGGGAAGTAATAAAATAATTAAAATAAAACCTAATAAAATAATAAAAAAAATGTTTATTATGTTTTATTTTTATTATTTTATTACTTCCCTTCTACGTGACTTTACCGAAAGAACCAAGAAGATGAACACGTAAAAGGTAAACAAATCACCCAAACGCATACAAACAAAACCAAAAACCATCCCCATGGCGGGAGGGGGTGGCACGTGCCCCCCCCCCCCCCCCAAATGATCCGATCGAAATCCCTAATTTCGATCGGATCATTGGGGTTTATTAGTAATAATTCGGCATTTTGCGACCCCCACTGCCACTGTGTAGCATATTATTACGTGCCAGGGACTCGATGAGCTGATAGGACAATAGTCTGAGTCCATAATTGGCAACAAGTAACGGCAAAGCGGTTATAAGCGACTCACAGAATTGTGCGCAGTTGCGTATACAGCACAGTCATCGTCGTCGTCGTCGTTGTCATCGTCGTCATCATTGTCGTCATCATTGTCGTCGTCATCGTAGTCGTCATCGTCGTCATCGTCATCATCATCGTCGTCTTCGTCGTCATCGTCGTCGTCATCGTCGTCGTCATCGTCATCATCATCATCGTTATCATCGTAGTCGTCATCGTCATCATCGTCGTCATCGTCATCGTCGTCCTTCATCGACGTGCAACCACCGTTTTTCTCGACTTGTGCGTCAGGTCAACTTCCTGCGGCTCCAGCCTCGCGTGCGCTCCGCAATGAGCCACGATTTGGCGGGGAGCGGCCGGGGCACGGCGGCTTGCACAGCTGTCGACCCCCTTATACCAGCGCCGCTACCTTATTACAGACCAACTCAGACCGTGCTGGTCACCCCCCGTGCCCTCTTGTAAATCTCAACGTGCATCCTACAAAGTCCCATCGCAAGGGAGAGACACGCACAGACAAATGATTACTCACTCTTTGGTTCTTTCGGTAAACTCACGGAGGTGTCAAATTAAACAAATCGCGACGTTTCCGGCGCAACGCAAAGGGTCCGCCACCTGATGACGGACGCTTGTGCTGCGCCCGAAACGTCGCGATCTGTTTTATTTATTTCTACCCACGTGACTTTACCGAAAGAATCAGAGAGTATGGGATTCCTGCAGTCACTAAAGCGTCAAATCAAGACGAATTAAAAAAAAAAATTGCCCAGATTAAAGCGGCTGCAATGCCGCCGTATGGACCTGAAAACTCAATTTCCCCTTTACAACAACAACAACAACAAGTACAACAACAACAACAACGAGGAGGGGGGGTAAAGCCGACGGGTCGACGGGCATGCCGGTCAGCTTGACACGTCCCTGACGATCCCCGGCCGGCGACGGGGCGAACGTCAAAAGTGTCGCTCTCTCTCACTCTCTCTCTCGAGGCGAGCGATGACATCACGATACAGCGGCAACCGTCGTCAAGGCTTTATTATGACGATGAACCTCGTGAGAAATGTTAATTGCGGGGGGGGGGGGGTGGGGGGGGTCCTATGACGTCATACACTTCGAACGCCGTGACGTCACGCACTCTGAACCCCGTGACGTCGCGTGCATCGGACAACGCGACGATCGTATGAAATGTGTTAATGGGAGGGGGGCGGTTTCGCGTGACGTCATACACTCTGAACTCCGTGACGTCATACAATTTGAACGCCGTGACGTCATACAATTTGAACGCCGTGACGTCACGCACACCTTGAACGTCGCACGGTTTGAACGTCGTGTGAAATGTGTTAATGGGGGGGGGGGGGGGTTCCCAGTGACGTCATACACCTCCAACGTCGTGACGTCACGCGCCTCCAACGTGGTGACGTCGCGCGCGAAAAACATCGTAAAACGAGAAGGACGTCACAGACGACGTCATAATACCGGACGTCGCCCCCTGCACATTGCGTCCCAACGACGTCAAGTCAAGTCAACCGCTTCGGGACACTTTGCAGGTCGTTACAAAATACAACAATGACAACTCGCTCGCTCAGTCGCCCGCCCGCCCGCCCGCCCGCCCGCTCGCTCGCCCGCCACACACTGAAGGTCACGCAACAAACACCTCTCCCGATTCTTCACTTGCCGCTGCTCCACTTTGGAATTGGCGCCCATCGTCCCTTTGGGATGATCAGGAGGCCGATGAAGCTGACCATCTGGATGATCGGGGATGATCTGGACGCCGATGATTTTGGCGATCTGGATGATCGGAAATGATCTGGAGGCCGATGATTTTGACAATCTGGATGACCCAGATGATCTGAAGGCCGATGATTCTTACAATCTGGATGATCCAGATTATCTGAAGGCCGATGATTCTTACAATCTGGATGATCCAGATGATCTGAAAGCCGATGATTCTTACAATCTGGATGATCCAGATGATCTGAAGGCCGATGATTCTTACAATCTGGATGATCCAGATGATCTGAAGGCCGATGATTCTTACAATCTGGATGATCCAGATGCCGATGATATCTGACCATCTGGATGACCCAGATAGTCTGAAGGCCGATGATTCTTACAATCTGGATGACCCAGATGATCTGAAGGCCGATGGTTCTTACAATCTGGATGATCCAGATGGTCTGGAGGCCAATGATCCTGACCATCTGGATGATCCAGATGCCGATGATATCTGACTATCTGGATGACCCAGATGATCTGAAGGCCGATGGTCCTGACCATCTGGATGACCCAGATGATCTGAAGGCCGATGGTTCTTACAATCTGGATGATCCAGATGGTCTGGAGGCCAATGATCCTGACAATCTGGATGATCCAGACGCCAATGAACCTGACCATCTGGATGACCCAGATGCCGATGATATCTGAGACCATCTGGATGACCCGGATGATCTGGTTGACTCGTTGGTGAACTTCACACGAGCCGGCCTCGGACCGGATGAGCTCCAGCAGCAGTTTGATGGCAGGCTCGTCTGCACGCACGCACGAGGCAAAGACAAAGATCCCCCGTGTAGCCTTAACAGACTGTTGGGGCAAGTGCTGTGAGCGAGTCGTGCCCATGAAGGCCGGCACGGCCGCACACGAAGTGGGGTGGGGTGGTCGGCGCCACGCCCGGCCGCCTTTGTCTCCCCAGTGGCAATGTTTACTACACACCGCACCGGGTACTCATTTGAGGCCGAGCCGACCCAGGGGAGGCCCGGAACCGGTTCAGATAATCGTCACCGGTGTTGGCAGTGAGCGGGAATCGAACTCGGGTCGCCGGGTTCGTAGCGCAGCGTAGCGCTAACGGCTACACCACTGCTCCAAAGACAAAGATCCCCCGTGTAGCCTTAACAAACTGTTTGGGGCAAGTGCTGTGAGTAAGCAGCACCTATTAAGGCCGACACGGTGGCGCACAAGGGGGTTGGGGGTGGCCAGCACCACGCCCGGCCGCCTTTGTCTCCCCAGTGGCGATGTTTACTACACACCGCACCGGGTACTCATTTGAGGCCGAGCCGACCTAGGGGAGCCATCCCCCCGTGTTCAGTGTACACGCCGTACAGTACAACGGCGTTAGGAATTGTTCAAGGCGACACGCTGGGGCCCTTTGGCCGCGCGCGTGTCTCCCGTACCCTGCTGTGGGAGCTTGGGATTCGCCATCTTGCGCTCAAGCACCGAGTCGATGGCGGCGCGCAGCTCCTTGAAGATCACCCCCACGCGAGCTGGCGCCTGCTCGCAACAACAACAGCAACACAAAGACAAAGATTCCCCGTATAGCCTCAACAGACTGTAGGGGCAAGTGCTGTTAGCGAGCACCTACAAAGGCCGGCACACGACACACTCACAAAGACAAAGATTCCCCGTATAGCCTCAACAGATTGTAGGGGCAAGT
Source organism: Lethenteron reissneri (assembly GCF_015708825.2). Lineage (NCBI taxonomy): Eukaryota > Metazoa > Chordata > Hyperoartia > Petromyzontiformes > Petromyzontidae > Lethenteron > Lethenteron reissneri. Next base: position 12,789,104 of record NC_083842.1, on the reverse strand, counting down.
GCTGTTAGCGAGCACTTACAAAGGCCGGCACACGACACACTCACAAAGACAAAGATTCCCCGTATAGCCTCAACAGACTGTAGGGGCAAGTGCTGTCGGCGAGTAGCACCGACAAAAGGCCGGCACACGACACACTCACAAAGACAAAGATTCCCCGTATAGCCTCAACAGACTGTAGGGGCAAGTGCTGTCGGCGAGTAGCACCGACAAAGGCCGGCACACGACACACTCACAAAGACAAAGATTCCCTGTATAGCCTCAACAGACTGTAGGTGCAAGTGCTGTTAGCGAGCACTTACAAAGGCCGGCACACGACACACTCACAAAGACAAAGATTCCCTGTATAGCCTCAACAGACTGTAGGTGCAAGTGCTGTTAGCGAGCACCTACAAAGGCCGGCACACGACACACTCACAAAGACAAAGATTCCCTGTATAGCCTCAACAGACTGTAGGGGCAAGTGCTGTTAGCGAGCACCTACAAAGGCCGGCACACGACACAAGCACAAAGACAAAGATTCCCTGTATAGCCTCAACAGACTGTAGGGGCAAGTGCTGTTAGCGAGCACCTACAAAGGCCGGCACACGACACACTCACAAAGACAAAGATTCCCTGTATAGCCTCAACAGACTGTAGGGGCAAGTGCTGTTAGCGAGCACCTACAAAGGCCGGCACACGACACACGCACGCACCAGGACCGATTCAGATAATCGTCACCGGTGTTTGCCGCGAGCGGGAATCGAACTCGGGTCGCCGGGTTCGCAGCGCAGCGTAGCGCTAACCGCTACACCACCGCTCCCCACTGAACACACACAACAACAACAACCGCCATTCGCCACTAAGTTGCGGTGACGTCACCACGGCGCTTGTGCCAGGCCATGTGCACCTTGAGGCCCCGTATAGTGTCGAACGCCTGCCGACAGGTCACCGGTCAGAACCCAGGTGCCATTTCCATTCTCACAAAGACAAAGATCCCCTGTATAGCCTTAACAGACTGTAGGGGCAAGTGCTGTTAGCGAGCACCTACGAAGGCCGTAACGGCACACGAGGGGGTTGGGTGGCCAGCGCCACGCCCGGCCGCCTTTGTCTCCCCCAGTGGCAATGTTTACACACCGCACCAGGTACTCATTTGAGGCTGAGTCGACCTAGAGGAGGCCCAGGACCGGTTCAAATGATCATCACTGGTGTTTGCCGCGAGCGGAGAATCGACACCCGGGTCGACGGGTTCGTAGCGCAGCGTAGCGCTAACCGCCTACACACCATCGCTCCCCACACACACAAAGATACACACACACGCGCACACACCACACGCGCCGGCTGACCTGGAAGATGGATCCAGCCGTCGACGGTGACGAGGCGCTCGCAGGTGCCGCACGCCGATCTCGCCGCCGAAGGCACGGCGGCACGGCCCCCACCGGGGTGCAGTCCCGCACGCTCACTGTCGGGCGTACTTCACCTGGCGGGCGACGACACGCACACGTACCACACGCACACGCACGCACGCATACAGCACACACACGCACACACCGCAAACACCGCACGCACACACGAACACGCCGCACGCACCGCAGCACCGCACACATACACACACACGCACCGCACGCACCGCACACATACACACACACG